>NC_088401.1:8959752-9022252 GCF_034236695.1 Oncorhynchus nerka | reverse complement strand
TAGGATTGTCCAGGAATGTTTCCTCAAACATGAGTGAATTCAGCTTACTGCAGTGCTCAGTCACCAGATCTCAATACAATTGAGCATCTGTGGGATGAGATGGAAAGAGCTATACGAGGTAGCCAATAGGGCCAGCAATCCTGTGGAACACTTTCGACACCTTGTAGAGTTCATGCCCTGACGAACTGAGGCTGTTCTGAGGGGGGAAAAAAAAGGGGTTGCAACTCAATATTAGGAAGGTGTTCTTAATGTTTTGTACACTCTGTGTATATTGTTGGCTGATACGATGCGGTGTGTTCACAGTGACATGTGCTTCGGTGGTTTGTTTGGACCTGCTACTCTTGGTTTCCTGTGTTAGGTCTTGCATGGTTCGGTCTCCGTGGCTACCGATTTCAAACCAGAACATCAGCCTAATTGGCTGTTCGTAAATATGTTTATTTCAGGCACATGATTGGTTGCCTTTATTATAGCTTGTTCTCAAAGGGCCTTTGTGGAGGAAGATGATAATAACACAGGGAAGAGGGAGGGAGAGAGGGAGGGGGAGAGAGAGGGAAGAAAGGAAAGTGAGAGAGACAGCGAGCGAAAGAGAGAGAGCGAGTGGAGAGAGGAGAGAGAAAAGAGAGAGAGAGACAGAGAGAGGGAGGGGGAGAGAGGGAAGAAAGGAAAGTGAGAGAGACAGCGAGCGAAAGAGAGAGAGCGAGAGCGAGTGGAGAGAAGAGAGAGAAAAAGAGAGAGAGAGAGGGAGGGGGAGAGAGGGAAGAAAGGAAGGAGAGAGAGAGAGGAGAGAGGAGAGAGAGAGGCCATCGTTATCCTAGACCACACACAAAACTATACATACCTTGGCCTAAACAATTCAAGGGCCTTCTATACCATCTAAAGGAACATAAAATTTGACATACCAAGTCAGATCTGGCCAATTGCCCTTTATGGTTGTGAGGTCTGGAGTCCACTCACCAACCAAGAATTCACAAAATGGGACAAACACCAAATTGAAACTCTGTATGCAGAATTCTGCAAAAATATCCTCAGTGTACAATGTGTACACCAAATAATACATGCAGAGAAGAAATAGGCCGATACCCACTAATTATCAAAATCCAGAAAAGAGACGTTCAATTCTACAACCACGTAAAAGGAAGTGATTCTCAAACCTTCCATAACAAAGCCATCACCTACAGAGAGATGAACCTGGAGAAGAGTCCCCAAGCAAGCTGGTCCTGGGGCTCTGTTCACAAACACAAACACACCCTACAGAGCCCCAGGACAACAGCACAATTAGACCCAACCAAATCATGAGAAAACAAATAGATGATTACTTTACACATTGGAAAGAATTAACAAAAAAAATTGAGCAAACTAGAATGCCATTTGTTCAGAGAGTCCGCCATCGGACAGGCTATGTGCTCACTGCCCACAACATGAGGTGGAAACTGAGCTGCACGTCCTAACCTCCTGCCCAATGTATGACCATATTAGAGACACATATTTCCCACAGATTACACAGATCCACAAATAATTCGAAAACAAATCCAATCTTGATAAAGTCCTGTATCTACTGGGTGAGAGAACACGGTGTGCTACCATGGCAACAACATTTGTGACATGTGACCACAGGAAAAGGGAAACCGGTGGAGAGAAAAGAACATGGTAAGTACAACCTATGTGTTTATTTATTTTCCCTTTTGTACTTTAACTATTTGCACATTGTTACAACACTGTACATAGCGAATAATATGACCTTATTTTTGTTTGCATTCTTTAAAAACTTTTTTGTGAGTGTAATGTCAAATGTTATTTCCTGATAGTTTATTTCCCTTTTTGTTTATTGTCTATTCCACTTTCTTTGACAATGTAAACACGTTCCCTATGCCAACAAAGCCCATTGAATTGAATTGAACTGAATTGAGAGAGAGAGAGAAAGAAAGGGAAAGAAAGAAAGAACGAGAGAGAGCGAGAGAGAGAGTGAGTACATTACTCTGAATGTATTATAATGTACTGTATACCTACTGTGTGTCTGTTATGAAAAGGTGTATTTTTCTCAGTGTGGGTTTCTGCATTGTGGGTTTCTGCAGTGTGGGTTTTTCAGTGTGGGTTTCTGCAGTGTGGCTTTCTGCAGTGTGTCTTTCTGCAGTGTGGGTTTCTGCAGTGTGGGTTTCTCAGTGTGGGTTTCTGCAGTGTGGGTTTCTGCAGTGTGGGTTTCTCAGTGTGGGTTTCTCAGTGTGGGTTTCTGCAGTGTAGGTTTCTGCAGTGTGGGTTTCTCAGTGTGGGTTTCTGCAGTGTGGGTTTCTGCAGTGTGGGTTTCTCAGTGTGGGTTTCTGCAGTGTGGATTTCTGCAGTGTGGGTTTCTGCAGTGTGGGTTTCTCAGTGTGGGTTTCTGCAGTGTGGGTTTCTGCAGTGTGGGTTTCTGCAGTGTGGGTTTCTGCAGTGTAGGTTTCTGCAGTGTGGGTTTCTCAGTGTGGGTTTCTGCAGTGTGGGTTTCTGCAGTGTGGGTTTCTTTAAGAATTTGTTCAGGATGATACTTTTGTCACTCGGATCCGTCCCTGGTAGGACAAGCAGGAGATAAAAAATATCGCAATGAAATCTGCTCATCTCCCAATTTGAAAATACCATCCCTATTGAATTACAGTCCCTATTAAAGTATCATCTCTATTGAATTACAGTCCCTATTAAAGTATCATCCCTATTGAATTACAGTCCCTATTAAAGTATCATCCCTATTGAATTACAGTCCCTATTAAAGTATCATCCCTATTGAATTACAGTCCCTATTAAAGTATCATCCCTATTGAATTACAGTCCCTATTAAAGTATCATCTCTGTTACATTATCCTCCCTATTAAATTATCCTCCCTATTAAATTACCGTCCCTATTAAATTATCATCCCAATGGACGCTATTTGATTTTCCTTTCTCTCCCCACTCTGACTCTGGCTCTGGCTCTGGCTCTGACTGTCTCTGGCTCTGGCTCTGGCTCTGAATCTGGCTCTGGCTCTCTCTGTCTCTGTCTCTGGCTCTGACTCTGGCTCTGGCTCTCTGGCTCTGGCTCTGACTCTCTCTGGCTCTGGCTCTGGCTCTGGCTCTGGAAATGGCTCTGGCTCTGGCTCTGGCTCTGGCTCTCTCTGTCTCTGGCTCTGGCTCTGACTCTGGCTCTGGCTCTGGCTCTCTCTGTCTCTGTCTCTATCTCTGCTTCTGGCTCTGGCTCTCTCTGTCTTTGTCTCTGGCTCTTGCTCTGGCTCTGGCTCTCTCTGTCTCTGTCTCTGGCTCTGGCTCTGGCTCTGGCTCTGGCTCTGGCTCTGGCTCTCTGGCTCTGGCTCTGGCTCTGGCTCTGGCTGTCTCTGTCTCTGTCTCTGGCTCTGGCTCTGGCTCTGGCTCTGGCTCTGGCTCTCTCTGGCTCTGACTCTGGCTCTGGCTCTGGCTCTGGCTCTGGCTCTGGTCTCTGGCTCTGGCTCTGGCTCTGACTCTGGCTCTGGCTCTGGCTCTGACTCTGGCTCTGGCTCTGGCTCTGGCTCTGACTCTGACTCTGACTCTGGCTCTGGCTCTGACTCTCTCTGGCTCTGACTCTGGCTCTGGCTCTGGCTCTCTCTGGCTCTGGCTCTGGCTCTGGCTCTCTCTGGCTCTCTCTGGCTCTGGCTCTGGCTCTGTCTCTGTCTCTGACTCTGTCACTGACTCTGACTCTGGCTCTCTCTGTCTCTGACTCTGGCTCTGGAGTCAGAGAGAAGACTCTGTCTCTGACTCTGTCTCTGACTCTGGCTCTGACTCTGACTCTGGCTCTGACTCTGGCTCTCTCTGTCTCTGTCTCTCTCTGGCTCTGGCTCTGGCTCTGGCTCTGGCTCTGGCTCTGGCTCTGGCTCCGGCTCTGTCTCTGGCTCTGGCTCTGTCTCTGACTCTGTCTCTGTCTCTGACTTTGACTCTCTCTGTCTCTGTCTCTCTCTGACTCTGTCTCTGACTCTGGCTCTCTCTGTCTCTGTCTCTGTCTCTCTCTGGCTCTGGTTCTGGTTCTGGCTCTGGCTCTGGCTCTGAATCTGGCTCTGGCTCTGACTCTGGCTCTGGCTCTGGCTCTGGCTCTGTCTCTGGCTCTGACTCTGGCTCTGGCTCTGGCTCTCTCTGTCTCTGTCTCTGGCTCTGGCTCTGGCTCTGGCTCTGACTCTGACTCTGACTCTGGCTCTGGCTCTGAGTCTGGCTCTGGCTCTGGCTCTGGCTCTGACTCTGACTCTGACTCTGTCTCTGTCTCTGTCTCTGTCTCTGACTCTGGCTCTGACTCTGACTCTGACTCTGAATCTGGCTCTGGCTCTGGCTCTGGCTCTGGCTCTGGCTCTGGCTCTCTCTGGCTCTCTCTGGCTCTCTCTGGCTCTGGCTCTGGCTCTGGCTCTGACTCTGGCTCTGGCTCTGGCTCTGGCTCTGGCTCTCTGGCTCTGACTCTGGCTCTGTCTGTCTCTGTCTCTGACTCTGGCTCTGGCTCTGACTCTGGCTCTGGCTCTGACTCTGGCTCTGGCTCTGGCTCTGGCTCTGACTCTCTCTGGCTCTGGCTCTGGCTCTGGCTCTCTCTGTCTCTGGCTCTGGCTCTGGCTCTGGCTCTCTCTGTCTCTGTCTCTGTCTCTGGCTCTGGCTCTGGCTCTGGCTCTGGCTCTGGCTCTGGCTCTGACTCTGTCTCTGACTCTGACTCTGGCTCTCTCTGTCTCTGACTCTGGCTCTGGAGTCAGAGAGAAGACTCTGTCTCTGACTCTGGCTCTGGCTCTGACTCTGGCTCTGACTCTGGCTCTCTCTGTCTCTGTCTCTGTCTCTGTCTCTGTCTCTCTCTGTCTCTCTCTGGCTCTGGCTCTGGCTCTGGCTCTGGCTCTGACTCTGGCTCTGGCTCTGGCTCTCTCTGTCTCTGTCTCTGGCTCTGGCTCTGACTCTGGCTCTCTGACTCTGGCTCTGAGTCTGGCTCTGGCTCTGACTCTGGCTCTGGCTCTGGCTCTGACTCTGGCTCTGAGTCTGGCTCTGGCTCTGAGTCTGGCTCTGGCTCTGACTCTGGCTCTGGCTCTGGCTCTCTCTGTCTCTGTCTCTGGCTCTGGCTCTGGCTCTGGCTCTGACTCTGACTCTGGCTCTGAGTCTGGCTCTGGCTCTGACTCTGGCTCTGGCTCTGACTCTGGCTCTGAGTCTGGCTCTGAGTCTGGCTCTGGCTCTGAGTCTGGCTCTGGCTCTGACTCTGGCTCTGGCTCTGACTCTGGCTCTGTCTCTGACTCTGTCTCTGTCTCTGACTCTGGCTCTGGCTCTGAGTCTGGCTCTGGCTCTGAGTCTGGCTCTGGCTCTGACTCTGGCTCTGGCTCTGACTCTGGCTCTGGCTCTGACTCTCTCTGGCTCTGGCTCTGGCTCTGGCTCTGGCTCTGGCTCTGGGCTCTGGCTCTGACTCTGGCTCTGGCTCTGGCTCTCTCTGGCTCTGGCTCTGGCTCTGGCTCTGGCTCTGGCTCTGGCTCTGGCTCTGGCTCTCTCTGGCTCTGGCTCTGGCTCTGTCTCTGTCTCTGACTCTGTCACTGACTCTGACTCTGGCTCTCTCTGTCTCTGACTCTGGCTCTGGAGTCAGAGAGAAGACTCTGTCTCTGGCTCTGGCTCTGACTCTGACTGACTCTGGCTCTCTCTGTCTCTGTCTCTGTCTCTCTCTGGCTCTGGCTCTGGCTCTGGCTCTGGCTCTGGCTCTGGCTCTGGCTCTGGCTCTGGCTCCGGCTCTGTCTCTGACTCTGTCTCTGTCTCTGACTTTGACTCTCTCTGTCTCTGTCTCTCTCTGGCTCTGGCTCTGACTATCTTGCTCTGACTCTGTCTCTGACTCTGTCTCTGACTCTGGCTCTCTCTGTCTCTGTCTCTGTCTCTCTCTGGCTCTGGTTCTGGCTCTGGCTCTGGCTCTGGCTCTGGCTCTGACTCTGGCTCTGGCTCTGGCTCTGGCTCTGGCTGGCCTGGCTCTGACTCTGCTCTGGCTCTGTCTCTGGGCTCTGACTCTGGTCTCTGGCTCTGTCTCTGGCTCTGGCTCTGACTCTGCTGTCTCTCTGGCTCTGGCTCTGGGCTCTGGCTCTGACTCTGACTCTGACTCTGACTCTGGCTCTGGCTCTGAGTCTGGCTCTGTCTCTGACTCTGGCTCTGACTCTGACTCTGACTCTGAATCTGGCTCTGGCTCTGGCTCTGGCTCTGGCTCTGGCTCTGGCTCTCTCTGTCTCTGCTCTGTCTCTGTCTCTGGCTCTGGCTCTGGCTCTGACTCTGACTCTGGCTCTGAGTCTGGCTCTGGCTCTGACTCTGGCTCTGGCTCTGGCTCTGACTCTGACTCTGGCTCTGAGTCTGGCTCTGGCTCTGAGTCTGGCTCTGGCTCTGACTCTGGCTCTGGCTCTGACTCTGTCTCTGTCTCTGACTCTGTCTCTGTCTCTGACTCTGTCTCTCTCTGTCTCTGACTCTGGCTCTCTCTGTCTCTGTCTCTGTCTCTCTCTGGCTCTGGTTCTGGCTCTGGCTCTGGCTCTGGCTCTGGCTCTGACTCTGGCTCTGGCTCTGTCTCTGTCTCTGGCTCTGGCTCTGGCTCTGACTCTGGCTCTGGCTCTGGCTCTCTCTGTCTCTGTCTCTGTCTCTGACTCTGACTCTGGCTCTGAGTCTGGCTCTGAGTCTGGCTCTGGCTCTGACTCTGACTCTGGCTCTGGCTCTGGCTCTGAGTCTGGCTCTGGCTCTGACTCTGGCTCTGGCTCTGACTCTGTCTCTGTCTCTGACTCTGTCTCTGTCTCTGACTCTGGCTCTCTCTGTCTCTGACTCTGGCTCTGGAGTCAGAGAGAAGACTCTGGCTCTGACTCTGGCTCTCTCTGTCTCTGTCTCTCTCTGGCTCTGGCTCTGGCTCTGGCTCTGGCTCCGGCTCTGTCTCTGACTCTGGCTCTCTCTGTCTCTGTCTCTCTCTGGCTCTGGTTCTGGCTCTGGCTCTGGCTCTGACTCTGTCTCTGTCTCTGACTTTGACTCTGGCTCTCTCTGACTCTGACTCTGACTCTGGCTCTGGCTCTGGCTCTGACTGGCTCTGACTCTGACTCTGACTCTGACTCTGGCTCTGGCTCTGACTCTGGAGAATTTCATTGGAGAAAAGCGTATTTCTTTTTGTCCTGTAGGATCAATCCTGTAATGAATGTGTTAATGTGTTTATTTTTGTCCTGTATGATCAATCCTGTAATGAATGGGTTAATGTGTTTATTTTTGTCCTGTAGGGTCAGTCCTGTAAATATAACATCTGACCAGCAGAATGTTATGGTGGCTTAGTGTGGTGTGTGTGTGTGTGTGTGTGTGTGTGTGTGTGTGTGTGTGTGCGCACGTGCATATCTATTTTCTCTGTGTACAGTGCCTTCTGAAAGTATTCAGACCCCTTGACTTTTTCCACATTTTGTTACGTTGCAGCCTTATTCTAAAATGTATTAAATTATTTAAAAAAATCAGCAATCTAAACTCAATACCCCATAATGACATCACAATACCACATAATTACAAAGCGAAACAGTTTTTTTGAATTGTATTATAAATAAAAAATAAAAAAAATACCTTATTTACATAATTATTCAGACCCTTCGCTATGAGATTCAAAATTGAGCTCAAGTGCATTCTGTTTCTACAACTTGATTGGAGTCCACCTGTGGTAAATTCAATGGATTGGACATGATTTGGAAAGGCACACACCTGTCTATATAAGGTCTCACAGTTGATAGTGCATGTCAGTGCAAAAACCAAGCCATGAGGTCAAAGGAATTGTCTGTAGTGGTAGCCTTTCCATTAGTCGTTCCATTAGCCTTTCCATTAGTCTTTCCATTAGCCTTTCCATTAGTCTTTCCATTAGTCTTTCCATTAGTCTTTCCATTAGACTTTCCATTAGCCTTTCCATTAGTCTATTAGTCTTTCCATTAGCCTATTAGTCTTTCCATTAGCCTTTCCATTAGCCTTTCCATTAGTCTATTAGCCTTTCCATTAGCCTTTCCATTAGCCTTTCCATTATCCTTTCTATTAGCCTTTCCATTGGTCTTTCCATTGGTCTTTCCATTGGTCTTTCCATTAGCCTTTCCATTAGCCTTTCCATTAGTCTATTAGTCTTTCCATTAGTCTATTAGCCTTTCCATTAGTCTTTCCATTAGTCTATTAGTCTTTCCATTAGCCTATTAGTCTTTCCATTAGCCTATTAGTCTTTCCATTAGTCTATTAGCCTTTCCATTAGTCTTTCCATTAGTCTATTAGTCTTTCCATTAGCCTATTAGTCTTTCCATTAGCCTATTAGTCTTTCCATTAACCTATTAGCCTTTCCATTCGTCTTTTCATTAGTCTATTAGTCTTTCCATTAGTCTATTAGTCTTTCCATTAGCCTATTAGGCTTTCCATTAACCTATTAGTCTTTCCATTAGTCTATTAGCCTTTCCATTCGTCTTTCCATTAGTCTATTAGTCTTTCCATTAGTCTATTAGTCTTTCCATTAGTCTATTAGTCTATTAGTCTTTCCATTAGTCTATTAGTCTTTCCATTAGTCTATTAGTCTTTCCATTAGTCTATTAGTCTTTCCATTAGTCTATTAGCCTTTCCATTAGTCTATTAGTCTTTCCATTAGTCTATTAGTCTTTCCATTAGTCTATTAGTCTTTCCATTAGTCTAATAGTCTTTCCATTAGTCTTTCCATTAGTCTATTAGTCTTTCCATTAGTCTATTAGTCTTTCCATTAGTCCATTAGTCTTTCCATTAGGCTATTAGTCTTTCCATTAGTCTATTAGTCTTTCCATTTGTCTATTAGTCTTTCCATTAGTCTATTAGTCTTTCCATTAATCCATTAGTCTTTCCATTAGTCTTTCCATTAGTCTATTAGGCTTTCCATTAGTCTTTCCATTAGACTATTAGTCTTTCCATTAGTCTATTAGTCTTTCCATTAGTCTATTAGTCTTTCCATTAGTCTATTAGTCTTTCCATTAGCCTTTCCATTAGTCTTTCCATTAGTCTATTAGTCTTTCCATGAGTCTATTAGTCTTTCCATTAGTCTATTAGTCTTTCCATTAGCCTTTCCATTAGTCTTTCCATTTGTCTATTAGTCTTTCCATTAGTCTATTAGTCTTTCCATTAGACTATTAGTCTTTCCATTAGTCCATTAGTTTTTCCATTAGTCTATTAGTCTTTCCATTAGCCTTTCCATTAGTCTATTAGGCTTTCCATTAGTCTTTCCATTAGTCTATTAGTCTTTCCATTAGTCTATTAGTCTTTCCATTAGCCTTTCCATTAGTCTATTAGTCTTTCCATTAGCCTTTCCATTAGTCTTTCCATTTGTCTATTAGTCTTCCCATTAGACTATTAGTCTTTCCATTAGTCCATTAGTTTTTCCATTAGTCTATTAGGCTTTCCATTAGTCTTTCCATTTGTCCATTAGTCTTTCCATTTGTCCATTAGTCTTTCCATTAGTCCATTAGTTTTTCCATTAGTCTATTAGGCTTTCCATTAGTCTTTCCATTTGTCTATTAGTCTTTCCATTAGTCTATTAGTCTTTCCATTAGCCTTTCCATTAGGCTTTCCATGAGTCTATTCGTTTTTCCATTAGACTATTAGTCTATTAGTCTTTCCGTTAGTCTATTAGTCTTTCCATTAGTCTATTAGTCTTTCCATTAGTCTATTAGTCTTTCCGTTAGTCTATTAGTCTTTCCATTAGTCTTTCCATTAGTCTATTAGTCTTTCTATTAGTCTATTAGTCTTTCCATTAGTCCATTAGCCTTTCCATTAGTCTATTAGTCTTTCCATTAGTCTATTAGTCTTTCCATTTGTCTATTAGTCTTTCCATTAGTCTATTAGTCTTTCCATTAGTCTATTAGCCTTTCCATTAGTCTATTAGTCTTTCCATTAGTCTATTAGTCTTTCCATTAGTCTATTAGTCTTTCCATTAGTCTAATAGTCTTTCCATTAGTCTTTCCATTAGTCTATTAGTCTTTCCATTAGTCTATTAATCTTTCCATTAGTCTATTAGTCTTTCCATTAATCCATTAGTCTTTCCATTAGTCTTTCCATTAGTCAATTAGGCTTTCCATTAGTCTTTCCATTAGTCTATTAGGCTTTCCATTAGTCTTTCCATTAGACTATTAGTCTTTCCATGAGTCTATTAGTCTTTCCATTAGTCTATTAGTCTTTCCATTAGCCTTTCCATTAGTCTTTCCATTAGTCTATTAGTCTTTCCATGAGTCTATTAGTCTTTCCATTAGTCTATTAGTCTTTCCATTAGCCTTTCCATTAGTCTTTCCATTTGTCTATTAGTCTTTCCATTTGTCTATTAGTCTTTCCATTAGTCTATTAGTCTTTCCATTAGACTATTAGTCTTTCCATTAGTCCATTAGTTTTTCCATTAGTCTATTAGTCTTTCCATTAGCCTTTCCATTAGTCTATTAGGCTTTCCATTAGTCTTTCCATTAGTCTATTAGTCTTTCCATTAGTCTATTAGTCTTTCCTTTAGCCTTTCCATTAGTCTATTAGTCTTTCCATTAGCCTTTCCATTAGTCTTTCCATTTGTCTATTAGTCTTCCCATTAGACTATTAGTCTTTCCATTAGACTATTAGTCTTTCCATTAGTCCATTAGTTTTTCCATTAGTCTATTAGGCTTTCCATTAGTCTTTCCATTTGTCCATTAGTCTTTCCATTAGTCCATTAGTTTTTCCATTAGTCTATTAGGCTTTCCATTAGTCTTTCCATTAGTCTATTAGTCTTTCCATTAGCCTTTCCATTAGTCTTTCCATGAGTCTATTAGTTTTCCATTAGACTATTAGTCTATTAGTCTTTCCGTTAGTCTATTAGTCTTTCCATTAGTCTATTAGTCTTTCCATTAGTCTATTAGTCTTTCCGTTAGTCTATTAGTCTTTCTATTAGTCTTTCCATTAGTCTATTAGTCTATTAGGCTTTCCATTAGTCTATTAGTCTTTCCATTAGTCTATTAGTCTTTCCATTAGACTATTAGTCTTTCCATTAGATTATTAGTCTTTCCATTAGTCTCTTAGCCTTTCCATTAGTCTAGTAGTCTTTCCATTAGTCTATCCATAGAATGTAGAGATGGAAAGCCAATTCTCCATGACGGACCCTTTCTCCAACAGATGATATCCCTTCGACAGAACCAAGGCTGACCTTGAATACAGGGCTGGCATGCCGTTTGCATGTAGCGATGGAAACGTGTCAGTATTCCTCCACTGTGTACAGCGACTGGCGTTCAGTATATTCAGGCTCAAACAAGACTAAATATTATAGCAATTAGAAGGGCGAGAAGCCCCCCAAAAATTCCTGAAATGATTTTCAGTGGGTAAATTGAATGGGTGGCATTTCTGGCATGTTACACATGATTAATCCCAGAGAAACAGGCCTAAAAGGATCACAATCGCGTTGCAACTTAGTCGTTTTCTAGATGTGCGAAACCACACCTCTATTTCGTTCCTTCTTCTCCCCAGTGTCTAAATCATTGACTGTTTTGTATTCTTCATTCATAATTAAAAAACAACAACATATGAACACATATTCTGGTCACGTGAAAACAATGCTTGTATTCTCACGTTGAACGCATTATCATTCATTATCATCCATTATCATTCATTGTCACCCATTATTATTCATTATCATTCATTGTCATTCATTATCATTCATTATCATTCATTATCATTCGTTATTATTCATTATTATTCATTATTATTCATTATCGTGCATTATCATTCATTATTATTCATTATCGTTCATTGGCACCCATTATTATTCATTATCATCCATTATCATCCATTATCATTCATTATCATTCATTATGGTTCATTATCATTCATTATTCACTATCATTCATTATCATTCAATATCATTCGTTATTATTCGTTATTATTCATTATTATTCATTATCGTGCATTATCATTCATTATGGTTCATTATCATTCATTATTATTCACTATCATTCATTATCATTCAATATCATTCGTTATTATTCGTTATTATTCATTATTATTCATTATCGTGCATTATCATTCATTATGGTTCATTATCATTCATTATTATTCACTATCATTCATTATCATTCAATATCATTCGTTATTATTCGTTATTATTCATTATTATTCATTATCGTGCATTATCATTCATTATTATTCATTATCATTCATTATCATTCATTATTATTTTGAAGAAATATGGGATCTGATTGGCTTTCAAATAAACTTTTCCTCGATCAAGAAGACATTTCGACGATGTATTATATAAAAAGTGTCATGTTCAACACAGTCAAAAAAAGTTGAGCAAGAAAAACACTTGAGAGCAACAAACAAATATATAATTTGTAAAACGTCTACGCTGTGATTGTTGTACAGTTGTTGTAGAGGATGCTGGTAATTCATGTAATGGGATCTGAGCAGGAGAGGTGTGATTGTTGTACTCATTAGAGGATGCTGGTAATTCATGTAATGGGATCTGAGCAGGAGAGGTGTGATTGTTGTACTCATTAGAGGATGCTGGTAATTGATGTAATGGGATCTGAGCAGGAGAGGTGTGATTGTTGTACTCATTAGAGGATGCTGGTAATTGATGTAATGGGATCTGAGCAGGAGAGGTGTGATTGTTGTACACATTAGAGGATGCTGGTAATTCATGTAATGGGATCTGAGCAGGAGAGGTGTGATTGTTGTACTCATTAGAGGATGCTGGTAATTCATGTAATGGGATCTGAGCAGGAGAGGTGTGATTGTTGTACACATTAGAGGATGCTGGTAATTCATGTAATGGGATCTGAGCAGGACAGAAGGTGAACCTGAGTTCCAGTGGGGGTTCACAAATGAGCCAGGATCACAATTAACTGCATGGTGTGTGTTTGTGTGGGTGACCAACTCCAGCATTTGCATAACTTTGATCTTACGCAAGAGGTGCCTAAAATAACACCAATTAACGCCTTAAAATGCCTTAAAATGTTCACGGCAGAAACAAATTAACTTTGACCCATAGTTGTGTGGAAAAGTATTTTCAGCTAATTAAAGATGGGTCTGAGAAATTAGTTTTGCATCACCAGTTGTGTTTCCAGTCTCTTGTTTGGATTGTGTTGATGATGTAAGACAGCAGAAACAAATTAACTTTGACCCATAGTTGTGTTTCCAGTCTCTTGTTTGGATGTGTTGAGGTTGATGATGTAAGACAGCAGAAACAAATGAACTTTGACCCATAGTTGTGTTTCTAGTCTCTTGTTTGGATGTGTTGAGGTTGATGATGTAAGACAGCAGAAACAACATTAACTTTGACCCATAGTTGTGTTTCTAGTCTCTTGTTTGGATGTGTTGAGGTTGATGATGTAAGACAGCAGAAACAAATGAACTTTGACCCATAGTTGTGTTTCTAGTCACTTGTTTGGATGTGTTGAGGTTGATGATGTAAGACAGCAGAAACAAATGAACTTTGACCCATAGTTGTGTTTCTAGTCTCTTGTTTGGATGTGTTGAGGTTGATGATGTAAGACAGCAGAAACAACATTTCCATCATGGTTTTGTGGAAACGCTCAGAAACGGTTCCCGACAATAATATAATTAAAAAAAAATAGTTTTTCTCGTCATAGAGACAGATGACTGTTCAAAGTGGAACAAAACGGAATTGATTATTTCTCCGTTGTATGATTCATAACCTAACAAGTGACAAATGTTCAAGGATTTCCATTTGAGGAATGCATGGATAGGTTTTTAAACATAGTGCATCGTGTTTCTCTCTGATATTCTATTCAGTTGAATGTTTTATCCCTCCTTTGGTCTATGCATCCTGTTTCCTCTTCCTTGGAGGAGGATTGATTAGTGAGAGACTGAATTGGAAATTCCACGGATATTAGACAAAGATTTTGCCTCCTGGGTAAAGGGACACAGAGTCAAGACTGTGGGGGAAGCTACGACGAACATCAGCAAAACAACTAAATCAGGACAAAGCGCAAGTATCTCTCGTGCGCGCACGCACGCGCACACACGCACACACACCCTCTCTCTCCCCATTTCCTCCCCCTCTCCCCATTTCCTCCCCCTCTCTCCATTTCCTCCCCTCTCCCCATTTCCCCCTCTCCCCCTCTCCCCATTTCCTCCCCTCTCCCCATTTCCTCCCCCTCTCCCCATTTCCCCCTCTCCCCATTTCCCCCTCTCTCCATTTCCTCCCCCTCTCCCCATTTCCCCCTCTCTCCATTTCCTCCCCCTCTCCCCATTTCCCCCTCTCCCCATTCCCCCCTCTCCCCATTTCCGCCCCCTCTCCCCATTTCCCCCCTCTCCCCATTCCCTCCCCCTCTCCCCATTTCCTCCCCTCTCCCCATTCCCTCCCCCTCTCCCCATTTCCTCCCCCTCTCCCCATTCCCCCCCCATTCCCCCCCTCTCCCCCATTTCCACCCCCCTCCCCATTCCCCCCTCTCCCATTTCCTCCCCTGGATGTTAAATATGTAGCTAGCTAACATTGCCTATGAATGGAAGGAGGATGTGGTATCGTGTCTTCAGTCAATTCATTTCTCCAGTTTCTCTACTGAGTCTGGCCTGGCTCTCTGCCCGGCACCGGTTTGCTTGGTGTCGGGCTGCTAGCCTGCCTGGTTTCGCCCTGGCATCATCATCATCATCATCATCATCCAAATCATTCAAACCTTCCGGAATGGAATGGACTTGTGTTCTTGCTACATCAAATGGGGAGAATGTTTGGGGTTACGGGTTATAAGAGATGCAACTCATCATGAGTTGCATTAAGTCTCATAATACCATTGTTTTCAAAAGATCTGTGTGGAAAAGCCTTTAAAGTTGGCAAATACCCCAGTGTACACCAAAAGCCATCAATTATTTATAAAACCGTGGCTGGCTTCTTTTCTGGAACAGCCCGGGACTGCAAGATACAGCTGCCTGCCTTTTAAAGCAGATGTTAGCAAACTGGTCCTCTGATAGACATTGCTGATAAATGCTAATGTTAGTGATTAGCTTCATAAGCCAATTAACCACTGTGTTGTGCCCTGGTAGGCTCTGTGGTGCTCTGTGGTACTCTGGGAGGCAGGGCCATTAACCACTGTGTTGTGCCCTGGTAGGCTCTGTGGTGCTCTGTGGTACTCTGGGAGGCAGGGCCATTAACCACTGTGTTGTGCCCTGGTAGGCTCTGTGGTGCTCTGTGGTACTCTGGGAGGCAGGGCCATTAACCACTGTGCTGTGCCCTGGTAGGCTCTGTGGTGCTCTGTGGTGCTCTGGGAGGCAGGGCCATTAACCACTGTGTTGTGCCCTGGTAGGCTCCATTAACCACTGTGGTGCTCTGTGGTGCTCTGGGAGGCAGGGCCATTAACCACTGTGTTGTGCCCTGGTAGGCTCTGTGGTGCTCTGTGGTGCTCTGGGAGGCAGGGCCATTAACCACTGTGTTGTGCCCTGGTAGGCTCTGTGGTGCTCTGTGGTGCTCTGGGAGGCAGGGCCATTAACCACTGTGTTGTGCCCTGGTAGGCTCTGTGGTGCTCTGTGGTACTCTGGGAGGCAGGGCCATTAACCACTGTGTTGTGCCCTGGTAGGCTCTGTGGTGCTCTGTGGTACTCTGGGAGGCAGGGCCATTAACCACTGTGTTGTGCCCTGGTAGGCTCTGTGGTGCTCTGTGGTACTCTGGGAGGCAGGGCCATTAACCACTGTGTTGTGCCCTGGTAGGCTCTGTGGTGCTCTGTGGTACTCTGGGAGGCAGGGCCATTAACCACTGTGGGAGGCAGGGCCATTAACCACTGTGCCCTGGTAGGCTCTGTGGTGCTCTGTGGTACTCTGGGAGGCAGGGCCATTAACCACTGTGTTGTGCCCTGGTAGGCTCTGTGGTGCTCTGTGGTACTCTGGGAGGCAGGGCCATTAACCACTGTGTTGTGCCCTGGTAGGCTCTGTGGTGCTCTGTGGTACTCTGGGAGGCAGGGCCATTAACCACTGTGTTGTGCCCTGGTAGGCTCTGTGGTGCTCTGTGGTACTCTGGGAGGCAGGGCCATTAACCACTGTGTTGTGCCCTGGTAGGCTCTGTGGTGCTCTGTGGTACTCTGGGAGGCAGGGCCATTAACCACTGTGTTGTGCCCTGGTAGGCTCTGTGGTGCTCTGTGGTACTCTGGGAGGCAGGGCCATTAACCACTGTGTTGTGCCCTGGTAGGCTCTGTGGTGCTCTGTGGTACTCTGGGAGGCAGGGCCATTAACCACTGTGTTGTGCCCTGGTAGGCTCTGTGGTGCTCTGTGGTACTCTGGGAGGCAGGGCCATTAACCACTGTTTGAGTTTTCGTCCGTTGTGAATGCTATTTGAAGAACAGCAAAAAAAAATGGCAATATCATATACCTAACCCTTACCTTAAATTTCAACCAAAAAGCACACTTTATTTTCATAAATGTTTAAGGTTAGCAGTGTGGTTACAGGTTAGGGTTAGGTTTAAGATACATTGTTGAAGTAGGTGGGTTTTAACTATAATTGAACCATCACTATCTACTGTCTAAGTTAGACTACTCTCTGTAAAGCAAAGTTATTATGAGTATTTAGTTACCTACTTTTTTTGCCACAGCTGAAGTAGGCGCTGTTTAACATTAGCTTCACACCTCATCCTTCTAGCTGGCTAAGCAATACTAGCCTTTCAATGTTACTACAATAGAAGTCTCTGCTGGCAGCTAGCCACCTGACCAACTGACGTACATTTTTACTAGCTACCTGCTTCTGCACTCGATGATCCCTGTTCTGTGAGCTTGTGTGGTCTACCACTCCTCGGCTGAGCCGTTGTTGCTCCGAGACATTTCCACTTTACAATAACAGCACTTCCAGTCGACCGGGGCCGCTCTAGCAGGACTGAAATTTGACAAACTGACTTGTTGGAAAGGTGGCATCCTATGACGGTGCCACGTTGAAAGTCACTCAGCTCTTCGGTAAGGCCATTCTACTGCTAATGTTTGTCTATGGAGATTGCATGTGTGCTCGATTTTATAAACCTGTCAGCAACGGGTGTGGCTGAAATGGCCCAGTACACTACTTTGAAGGGTGCCCACGTACTTTTGTATATATAGTGTACATTTATATGGTACACAATATGACAGGTTTTGGGGGAGAGAGAGGGATTATATTTCTCAGTTTAGGAAGCTTCCAAGTCTCAGATCTCAGAGAAATTAATAAATAAGACTCCAGCTGTCAGTTTCTAAAACATCAGTATCCTGCCTTCCATGTGACTTGTAAGCTTTGAAGGAACCAGAATGTACACTGTGTTGAGGGTCAATACCTTATTGAGTATACTGTGCATCTACTTAAGAGTGGCAGAGCACATTTACTAGCATTACCATCGTGTATGTAAAGTATGGATGTTTCCATACAGTCCAGCATAGCAAACCAATCCCCTGAGATTATATATCAACATCATTCCATGTTCCAAAATGAATGGTCATAACTACATACTGTATGAGGTCCGGACTTCGGTAATCTTTCTATATATACAGTACCAGTCAAAAGTTTGGATACACCTACTAATTCAAGGGTTTTTCTTTATTTGTAATATTTTCCACATTGCAGAATAATAGTGAATAATTCCAAACTATAAAATAACACATATGGAATCATGTAGCAACCAAAAAAAGTGTTAAGCAAATCAAAATATATTTTATACTTGAGATTCTTCAAAGTTGGCACCCTTTGCCTTGATGACAGCTTTGCACACTCTTGGCATTCTCTCAACCAGCTTCATGAGGTAGTCACCTCATTTTTTCCCTCAATCCTGACTAGTCTCCCAGTCCCTGCCTCTGAAAAACATCCCCACAGCATGATGCTGCCACCACCATGCTTCACCGTAGGGATGGTGCCTGACACTTGGCATTCAAGCCAAAGAGTTCAATCTTTGGTTCAGTCCTATAGGTGCCTTTGGCAACTCCAAGTGGGCTGTCATGTGCCTTTTACTGAGGAGGGGCTTCCGTCTGGCCACTCTACCATAAAAGCCTGATTGGTGGAGTGATGCAGAGATGGTTGTCCTTCTGGAAGATTCTCCCATCTCCACAGAAGAACTCTGGTGCTCTGTCAGAGTGACCATTGGGTTCACCTCCCTGACCAGGGGCTTCTCTTCTCTCAAACTGTTTGGATGCTACAGATGTTTCGTGTGAAGATTTTGGGAGGTCTCATTGTCTGACAAACACCGCTCGAGCTCTGCCACCTTTCACCGTAGATGCGGAAGTGCGACATAGGAGAATGTGATGGATTGAGACGCATCCAAAGCAAAAAATGATACCTCTATCTTAAACTGAAGTATTTAGATTTTTTTTTGGTTATGTTGCTTGAGATTGATGCACTGAGCACATCATGCTGAACAGTTTCAAGAATCCATATAAATAATATAAATAAATGACCCAAAGGACATCCGGCCAATCCAGAAAGCATTGTTGTGCACAACTGGTCTCTAATAGATCATTTGTCAGTCAGTCAAGTGGCGAGCTACCGGTAGAGACTTTAATTACAGTAACGCTGGCGGGCTCTGGCTAGTATTACTTAGCCAGCTAGAAGGATGAAGCAAGAACCTAACGTTAAACGGAGCGTACCTCAGCAGGAGCAACAAAACAAACAGGCTACTAAGTTCTCATAATAATTTTGCTTTACAGAAAAGCGTATTTTATCTAACGGGTGGCAACCCTAAGTCTAAATATTGCTGTTACATTGCACAACCTTCAATGTTATGTAATAATTATGTAAAATTCTGGAAAATTAATTACGGCCTTTGTTAGGAAGAAATGGTCTTCACACAGTTCGCAACGAGCCAGGCGGCCCAAACTGCTGCATAAACGCTGACTCTGTTGCACTGAACGCAAAAGCAGTGACACAATGTCCCTAGTTAATAATGCCTGCTTACATTAATTTCTTTTAACTACATATGCAGGTTTATAAAAATATACTTGTGTATTGAATTTAAAAAAGGCATTGATGGTACATTTGTGCAACGATTGTGTTTTTTTCAAGAATGCGCTTTTGTTAAATCATCACCCGTTTGGCAAAGTTGAAGTAGGCTGTGATTCGATGATAAATGAACAATTAATTGATTATATGCAATGCAGAACAAGCTAGTTAACCTAGCAATATCATCAACCATGTGCAATTAACTGGTGATTATGTGAAGATTGATTGTTTTTTTAAAAGATAAGGTTAATGCTAGCTAGCAACTTACAGCCACAAGGTCCTTTTGATGCTGCACTCGCATAACAGGTGGTCAGCCTGCCACGCAGTCTCCTCGTGGAGTAACAGGTGGTCAGCCTGCCATGCAGTCTCCTCATGGAGTAACAGGTGGTCAGCCTGCCACGCAGTCTCCTTGTGGAGTAACAGGTGGTCAGCCTGCCACGCAGTCTCCTCGTGGAGTAACAGGTGGTCAGCCTGCCACGCAGTCTCCTCGTGGAGTAACAGGTGGTCAGCCTGCCATGCAGTCTCCTCGTGGAGTAACAGGTGGTCAGCCTGCCACGCAGTCTCCTCGTGGAGTAACAGGTGGTCAGCCTGCCATGGAGTCTCCTCGTGGAGTAACAGGTGGTCAGCCTGCCATGAAGTCTCCTCGTGGAGTAACAGGTGGTCAGCCTGCCACGCAGTCTCCTCGTGGAGTAACAGGTGGTCAGCCTGCCACGCAGTCTTCTTGTGGACTGCAATGTAATCGGCCATAATCGGCGTCCAAAAAGGCCTGAAATCGACCATAATTAATCGGCCGACCTCTAATTAAAATTGTATAGCTAATAGGCTAATGTGTTTGTAGATGGACTGTGGTGAACTAACCTACAGCAGCCGAGGTGATAATGTCTGGGGTCGTTTTTGGCTTGTTGTTGCTGTTCTCCAAATAGCATCCTGGAACGTTTATATTTATATAGAAATGCAGTAAATGAGCTATTAACATATTTATATCATCTACTCTATATTGTGTCTCCTACTTCAACACCAGCTATAAAAGAGACCTTGGTCTCAGTCTGTGTTCCTTACTGATTTAAAGGTATAATAATATATTGTTTAAGTCAAAAAAGGAAGGCAAGGATATCTCACGAAAGCCCAATCATGTTTGTTGTTGTTGTTGTTGTTGTTGTTCTATTCACCTACAGGTAGTAGCTAGTTCAAGATGCGGATCAAACATGTCCCCCTTTGTCAGACAGGAAAATAAGAGGTTCGTCATGTGACCTAACCCTAGAAGGGGAGAGGGAGAAAAAACAGGGTTTAGGGAAAGGAAAGTCTGGGAAGTCTGCCATCCTGTGAAGAATCGACTTTGTCAAGGGGATTACCACGGTGGCCCTGTTAACAACAAACAAACAGAGAGAGAGAGAGAGAGAGAGAGAGAGAGAGAGAGAGAGACACAGAGAGAGAGACACAGAGAGAGAGACACAGAGAGAGAGAGAGAGTGCTTGACAAGACCGCTACGCTAATAGAGCATTACGTGGCAGATGTCTGTGGCAACATACACACACATACACACATACACACACATAGTCACGTAGCTGTGATAGACTTTACATGGTCTTAAAGAGACATTTGGGGGAAAGAGACGTTTTGATCAAAGCTTTGCCTCCTGGAAAAAGAGATGACGCCAGTGTCAAGGTAATTCTCTCAGGTACTGTGTTCTTCAAAGGGGCCTCGCTCTGCAAAAGTGGATGGGGTCCTTTGTGAGATAACAGGTTGAAAATAAAAGACAATTACACTGATGGAGAGACTTGCACAGCCGCGGCCCCGCCCATCGGCTCCGCCCCCACACATCCAGCCTCCATATACACACATCCCAGACCCTCCCATCCCACATTACACTCCCAGACCCTCCCACCCCTCATTACACTCCCAGACCCTCCCACCCCTCATTACACTCCCAGACCCTCCCACCCCTCATTACACTCCCAGACCCTCCCACCCCTAATTACACTCCCAGACCCTCCCACCCCTAATTACACTCCCAGATTCTCCCACCCCTCATAACACTCCCAGACCCTCCCACCCCTAATTACACTCCCAGACCCCACCCACCCCTCATAACACTCCCAGACCCTCCCACCCCTCATAACACTCCCAGCCCCACAACTCATACCAGCTCCCACCCACCCACCCCTCATTACACTCCCAGACCCTCCCACCCCCCACCCCTCATTACACTCCCAGCCCCACAACTCATACCAGCTCCCACCCACCCACCCCTCATTACACTCCCAGACCCCCCACCCCTCATTACACTCCCAGACCCTCCCACCCCTCATAACACTCCCAGACCCTCCCACCCCTCATAACACTCCCAGACCCTCCCACCCCTCATAACACTCCCAGACCCTCCCACCCCTCATTACACTCCCAGACCCTCCCACCCCCCACCCCTCATTACACTCCCAGCCCCACAACTCATACCAGCTCAACCACCCTCCCACCCCTCATTACACTCCCAGCCCCACAACTCATACCAGCTCAACCACCCTCCCACCCCTCATAACACTCCCAGACCCTCCCACCCCTCATTACACTCCCAGCCCCTCCCACCCCTCATTACACTCCCAGCCCCACAACTCATACCAGCTCAACCACCCTCCCACCCCTCATTACACTCCCAGCCCCACAACTCATACCAGCTCAACCACCCTCCCACCCCTCATAACACTCCCAGACCCTCCCACCCCTCATTACACTCCCAGCCCCTCCCACCCCTCATTAACACTCCCAGCCCCACAACTCATACCAGCTCAACCACCCTCCCACCCCTCATTACACTCCCAGCCCCACAACTCATACCAGCTCAACCACCCTCCACAACCTCATAACACTCCCCAGACCCTCCCACCCCTCATTACACTCCCAGCCCCTCCCACCCCTCATTACACTCCCAGCCCCACAACTCATACCAGCTCAACCACCCTCCCACCCCTCATTACACTCCCAGCCCCACAACTCATACCAGCTCAACCACCCACCCACCTCCACACTCATGCTAACCTTTCATCAATTAAAGTGGAGGTTAGCATTTGTTGGAGGTATGATATTTATTGCTTCTTTCTCAGTCATCATTAATTAATTCATTCATGAATTGTGAATAATTCATCCATCATTTTTTTATTTTTTTTATTTAACCATTATTTAACCAGGCAAGTCAGTTTAAGAACAAATTCTTATTTTCAATGACGGCCTATGAACAGTGGGTTAACTGCCTTGTTCCGGGGCAGAACGACAGTGTTACAGCTCTCGTTGGGAGAAGGAGACCAAGGCGCAGCGTGGTAGGCGTACATCGTAATTGTATTGATGACACCGAAAAACAACAAACTCAAAAAGAAACACAGTTCTGTCAGGTACAGACACTAAACAGAAAACATGATCCCACAAAACCCAAATGGAAAATGACAACTTATATGTGATCCCCAATCAGAGACCACGATAGACAGCTGCCTCTGATTGGGAACCACACTCGGCCAAACACAAAGAAATAGAGAACATAGACTTTCCCACCCGAGTCACACCCTGACCTCACCAAACATAAAGTTACCAATTAGTTTACTCTGACCAAATGGACAGCGCACATAGGCTTTACGCATCTGCTCTTATTAGTAGCCTACAGTTGATCAGACTGAAAAAGTGTATAGTTTTCAGATCTCTAATATTTAGGTGTAACCTAAATGAAAGCTATCAAATCATTCTGAATTATCCCAGAAAAGACCGTAGAAAGTTCCATATGTTCAGCAAGTAAAGCATTGTTATGTGCAATTACCTCTGCACGCTCATTGTAGTTTCCCTTGTCGGCGGAACTTTCCCTCTAGTCTAAACGCAAATATTTTCAGGTCCCAAAAATGCAGTGGTGTTGATACACCGCTTGAGAACATACCTGTTTCTCCTAACTTTCTCGTAGCGTTGCGCAGTTTGAATACGCAGACCTTCGTCATGACCGATGTAGCTTTTTACCAGAAGCTTGAATCTGATGTGCTCTCTGCTTTTGTTTTGCCATTTAGCTGAACGATCGATCGATGTTCTTCAGGTCACCGTACCCACCTTTCGACCAGGGCTCAGACTTTCCAAAAAGCAGGCAAGGCCAGCAATACAGGCGGCTTGATGAAAAGCTCCTTGTTAACCAGCTATACTATTGATACCAGTTGGTATTGAACGCCCTCACCTTTTCATCCTTCTTCATGAAACTATTCTCAGGCAAAGGTCGACCCTCGCTTTTAATTCGCACCTTTTTCTGTTTACCTCAGAAAATGAAAGGGTCAACAAAAAATGTGTTTACTTTTCAGTAGCCGCGGAAAGCACACACTCAAGCTGGTAGCTAGCTAGTTAGCTATTGCTAACAGTACTTACTACTGAAGTTAGCATGGCAAATTTCACTAGACACAAAAGTACATTTATAAAACCAAAAAAACTATGTATAATCTACCCCCTCCATCTCCTGTCATCTTAAAAAACTGATTTGAATTGAATAATATAACAAAAAAATTCTCAACTATCGCTTTTCAATCTCTATCCAAAAAGGTCACCAACTCACCAAGCTTCTCAACACATACACATCCACCCTGGACTTGAACAGCCTTTACAACCAGGTCCACCTCTACAAGGTAGCAATCCCAACTTTTGCCAGGACCCTGAAGGACGTCACCCTCAACCGTAGACCCAACACCCCACACAACGGCAACAGAGCAATGGACACCCCACACAGACCAGCGAGACCCCCTCCCAGACCAGCGAGACCCCCTCCCAGACCCTCCCAGACCAGCGAGACCCCCTCCCAGACCAGCGAGACCCCTCCCAGACCAGCGAGACTCCCTCCCAGACCAGCGAGACACCCGCCCAGACCAGCGAGACACCCTCCCAGACCCACGAGACACCCTCCCAGACCCGCGAGACGCCCTCCCAGACCAGTGAGACACGCTCCCAGACCAGCGAGACACCCTCCAGGACCAGCGAGACGCCCTCCCAGACCAGCGAGACGCCCTCCCAGACCAGCGAGACACCCTCCCAGACCCCCCTGCTGATGGACCTGCACCAAGAGAACCCACGCCAAGAGGACCTACACCCAGACCACAGCTTCACCAGCCACATCCTAATCAGTTAAGACCACCCCAAGCAACTAACCCGCCCCTGCAGCAAAGACCTCAACATGACAGCAGGACATATGTCCAGGTCGTGAGAAGAGCAGCAGGCCCAACCCCCACCATTACACCTGCTCCAAGCCCCATCCTGTGACCTAAGAGGAATGTATCAGATGCTCAACATGCTCTGCTGACACCTACTGTGATGGTCCGGGCCTAAACCACACAAAAACAACACTAGACACTATGAAGCACAAAGCTTTTACTATCTCTTCCTGGAATATACAAGGTCTGAGGTCATCTGCCTTTGGCCTAAAGAGCAGGAACCTGGACTTCATCAAAGAAATTGGAAATACAGACATTGTCGTCCTACAAGAAACATGGTATAAAGGAGAAGGTCCGACTGGTTGCCCTCTATGTTACAGAGAGCTAGTAGTCCCATAAACCAAACTACCAGGTGTGAAACAGGAAAGAGACTCAGGGGGTATGCTAATTTGGTAGGGGGCTGACCTAACCCACTCTATTAAATTAGTCAAAACAGGAACATTTTACATCTGGCTAGAAATTAATAATTAATTCTCAACAGAGAAACATGTCCTCATGTGTGCTATCTATATTCCCCCAATCGAATCCTCATAATATAATGATGACAGCTTCTCCATCCTGGAGAGGGAAATCAACCATTTCCAGTCTCAGGGACATGTACTTGTCTTCGGCGACCTAAATGACAGAACTGGACAAGAACCTGACACTCTTAGCACAAGGGGGAACAAACACCTACCTGGAGGTGACAGGTGTGCTAAGAGTGTCAACTACATAACCAACAAAAACGGGTCACAACTCCTGCAGATCTGTTCGATGCTGGGTATGTATATAGTCAATGGTAGGCTTCGAGGGGACTCCTATGGTAGGTACACCTATATCTCATCTCATAGCAGTAGTACTGTAGACTACTTTATCACTGACCTCAGCCTTAAGTCTTTTAGAGGGTTCACAGTCAGTCCACTGACAGCCCTATCAGATCACAACATCATCACACTCTATTTGAACAAAGCTTTGGCTTTTTACCATATTACCGTACGGCAGACCACTTATTAACCCTCCCTATTAAACAAACAAACCAAAACAAATGTAAAGTCTTCTCAGTCTTCTTGTTGAGTTCAAAAAAAGCTTTCGACTCAATTTGGCGCGAGGGCCTGTTATACAAACTGATGGAAAGAGGTGTTGGGGGGGGAAACATACACCATTATAAAATCCATGTACACAAACAAACAAGTGTGGTTCAAATGGGCAAAAAACACACACATTTCTTAATCCCCACCCTCATCAACATATATATATCAACTAATTGACGGGGGCACTAGAACAGTCTACAGCACCCGGCCTCACCCTACTAGAATCTGAAGTCAAATGTCAACTGTTTGCTGATGATCTGGTGCTTCTGTCACCAACCAAGGAGGGCCTACAGCAGCACCGAGATATTCTGCACGGATTCTGTCAGACCTGGGCCCTGACAGTAAATCTCAGTAAGACATAAATAATGGTGTTCCAAAAAAAGGTCCATTTGCCAGGACCACGTATACAAATTCCATCTAGACACTGTTGCCCTGGAGCACACAAAAAACTATACCTACCTCGGCATAAACATCAACGCCAGAGGTAACTTCCACAAATCTGTTAACGATCTGAGAGACAAGGCAAGAAGGGCCTTTTATGCCATTAAAAGGTACATGAAATTCAACATACCAGTTAGGATCTGGCTAAAACTACTTAAATCAGTTATAGAACCCATTGACGTTCATGGTTTTGAGGTCTTTGGTCCGCTCACCAACCAAGAATTCAGAAAACGGAACAACCACCAAATTGAGACTCTGCATGCAGAATTCGGTGAAAATATCTTCAGTGTACAACGTAAACTATCAAATAATGCATGCAGTGCAGAATTAGACTGACACCCGCTAATTATCAAAATCCAGAAAAAGCTGTTCAATTCTACAACCACCTAAATGGAACCAATTCCCAAACCTTCCATAACAAAGCCATCACCTAAACGCAAATCAACCTGGAGAAGGGACCCCTAAGCTAGTTCGTGGACAGCAACACAATTAGACACAACCAAATCATGAGAAAACAAAAAGATATTTGCTTGACACATTGGAAATAATTTATTTAAAAAAAAGGGAGTACACAGTGGCAGAATACCTGACCTCTGTGACTGACTCAACATTAAGGAAAGCTTTGACTATGTACAGACTCAGTGAGCATAGCCTTGCTATTGAGAAAGGCCGCCGTAGGCAGACCTGGCTTTCAAGAGAAGACAGGCTATGTGCACACTGCCCACAAAATGAGGTGGAAACTGAGCTGCACTTCCTGACCTCCTGCCAAATGTATGACCATATTAGAGACACATATTTCTCTCAGATTACACAGATCCACAAAGAATTCGAAAACAAATCCAATTTTGATAAACTCCCATATCTACTGGGTGAAAAACCACAGTGTGACATCACAGCAGCAAGATTTGTGACCTGTTGCCACAAGAAAAGAGCAACCAGTGAAGAACAAACACCATTGTAAATACAACCCATATTTAAGTGTATTTATTTTTTGTTTTATACTTGAACTATTTGCACATCATTACAACACTGTATATAGACATAATATTAAATATCTTTATTCTTTTGAAACTTCTGTATGTGTAATGTTTACTGTACATTTTTTATTGTTTATTTCACTTTTCTTTATTATCTATTTCACTTGCTTTGGCAATGTTAACATGTTTCCCATGCCAATAAAGCCCCTTAAATTGAAATGTAATTGAGAAGGAGAGAGCGAGACAGACAGACAGACATAACAAACAAAAACAGGTCACAACTCCTGCAGCTCTGTCAGATGCTGCGTATGTACATAGTCAATGGTAGGCCTCGAGGGGACTCCTATGCTAGGTACACCTATAGCTCATCTCTTGGAAGTAGTACTTAGACAGGCAGGCAGGCAGACAGACAGGCAGGCAGGCAGGCAGGCAGGCAGGCAGGCAGGCAGGCAGGCAGGCAGACAGACAGACAGACAGGCAGGCAGACAGACAGGCAGACAGACAGGCAGGCAGACAGGCAGACAGACAGGCAGACAGACAGACAGACAGACAGACAGACAGACAGACAGACAGACAGACAGACAGACAGACAGACAGACAGACAGACAGACAGACAGACAGACAGACAGACAGACAGACAGACAGACAGACAGACAGACAGACAGACAGACAGACAGACAGACAGACAGACAGACAGACAGACAGACAGACAGACAGACAGACAGACAGACAGACAGACAGACAGACAGACAGACAGACAGACAGACAGACAGACAGACAGACAGACAGACAGACAGACAGACAGACAGACAGACAGACAGACAGACAGACAGACAGACAGACAGACAGACAGACAGACAGACAGACAGACAGACAGACAGACAGACAGACAGACAGACAGACAGACAGACAGACAGACAGACAGACAGACAGACAGACAGACAGACAGACAGACAGACAGACAGACAGACAGACAGACAGACAGACAGACAGACAGACAGACAGACAGACAGACAGACAGACAGACAGACAGACAGACAGACAGACAGACAGACAGACAGACAGACAGACAGACAGACAGACAGACAGACAGACAGACAGACAGACAGACAGACAGACAGACAGACAGACAGACAGACAGACAGAGTAGGGTGGCTATAGGAGAGTTGGTTAGTGGGAGGGAAGATAGAGAGGATGCTATAGGAGAGTTGGTTAGTGGGAGGGAAGATAGAGAGGATGCTATAGGAGAGTTGGTTAGTGGGAGGGAAGATAGAGAGGATGCTATAGGAGAGTTGGTTAGTGGGAGGGAAGATAGAGAGGATGCTATAGGAGAGTTGGTTAGTGGGAGGGAAGATAGAGAGGATGCTATAGGAGAGTTGGTTAGTGGGAGGGAAGATAGAGAGGATGCTAGGAGAGTTGGGGTACAGACAGAGGATGCTATAGGAGAGTTGGGGTAAGGGGAGAGAGAGGATGCTATAGGAGAGTTGGGGTAAGGGGAGAGAGAGAGGATGCTATAGGAGAGTTGGGGTAAGGGGAGAGAGAGAGGATGCTATAGGAGAGTTGGGGTAACAGGAGAGAGAGAGATGCTATAGGAGAGTTGGGGTAAGGGAGAGAGACTATAGGAGAGTTGGGGTAAGGGGAGAGACAGGATGCTATAGGAGAGTTGGGGTAAGGGGAGAGAGAGAGGATGCTATAGGAGAGTTGGTGGAAGGTAAGAGAGAGAGGATGGCTATAGGAGAGTTGGTGGAAGGTAAGATAGAGAGGATGGCTATAGGAGAGTTGGGGTAAGGGGAGATAGAGAGGATGGCTATAGGAGAGTTGGTGGAAGGTAAGATAGAGAGGATGGCTATAGGAGGGAAGATAGAGAGGATGGCTATAGGAGAGTTGGGGTAAGGGGAGATAGAGAGGATGGCTATAGGAGAGTTGGGGTAAGGGAAGATAGAGAGGATGGCTATAGGAGAGTTGGGGTAAGGGGAGATAGAGAGGATGGCTATAGGAGAGTTGGGGTAAGGGGAGATAGAGAGGGTGGCTATAGGAGAGTTGGTAGAGGGGGGGCGGGGTGACTACAAGGAGAAGGGTTCCGCCTATTATAATTTATGAATAATTTATTCTTGCATGGTTGGCCAAAGTCCAATTTCATAATTCTGTAATTGCAATCAGAGACAGAGAGGAATGCAGTATGGTGCTGGAGCTGGAGTCGGGTAGCTTGAAGATATGCATGCAGGGCTAGGTGGGGAATTGGCCGAGGACACAAAGGGATAATACACATATCTATCAACCACGCATGATAAACACGTCCACTCTGCCCCAGCTTAGGTATATTACCAGTGAACAGGGGAGACAGAACCGAGTAAGCATTTCAGGGTTCGTAATTGTCCTGAAGACACACCACACAGTATTGAACTGCTGTGTCGATCCACATGAATTAAAGTGTTATACAGTGCAATGGGAACTTAGGTGAATAAGTACACACTCAAAAAGCATTTCCAATGAAAATAACTGTATTTCTAGGACGGCTTTCTGCACACAAAAAACATTTGATGGGGAGAGGAGAGGCAGCGATGGAAGCAGACACATGACCCACTATGTCTTACTGCCCTGGGAAACCATCTGTTATCACCCTGGGAAACCATCTGTTATCACCCTGGGAGACCATCTGTTATCACCTTGGGAGACCATCTGTTATCACCCTGGGAGATCATCTGATATTACCCTGGGAGACCATGTGTAATCACCCTGGAGACCATCTGATATTACCCTGGGAGACCATCTGTTATTACCCTGGGAGACCATCTGTTATTACCCTGGGAGACCATCTCTTATCACCCTGGGAGACCATCTGATATCACCCTGGGAGACCATCTGATATTACCCTGGGAGACCATCTGTTATCACCCTGGATACCATCTGATATCACCCTGGGAGACCATCTGTTATTACCCTGGGAGACCATCTGATATCACCCTGGGAGACCATCTGTTATTACCCTGGGAGACCATCTGTTATCACCCTGGGAGACCATCTGATGCAGTCATTGTAAAATAAGAATTTGTTCTTAACTGACTTGCCTAGTTAAATAAAGTTTAAAAAAATATATATATACACTGCTCAAAAAAATAAAGGGAACACTAAAATAACACATCTTAGATCTGAATGAATGAAATATTCTTATGAAATACTTTTTTCTTTACATAGTTGAATGTGCTGACAACAAAATCACGCAAAAATTATATTTGGAAATCAAATTTATCAACCCATGGAGGTCTGGATTTGGAGTCACACTCAAAATGAAAGTGGAAAACCACACTACAGGCTGTTCCAACTTTGATGTAATGTCCTTAAAACAAGTCAAAATGAGGCTCAGTAGTGTGTGTGGCCTCCACGTGCCTGTATGACCTCCTTACAACGCCTGGGCATGCTCCTGATGAGGTGGCGGATGGTCTCCTGAGGGATCTCCTCCCAGACCTGGACTAAAGCATCCGCCAACTCCTGGACAGTCTGTGGTGGGTGGAGCGAGACATGATGTCCCAGATGTGCTCAATTGGATTCAGGTCTGGGGAACGGGCGGGCCAGTCCATAGCATCAATGCCTTCCTCTTGCAGGAACTGCTGACACACTCCAGCCACATGAGGTCTAGCATTGTCTTGCATTAGGAGGAACCCAGGGCCAACCGCACCAGCATATGGTCTCACAAGGGGTCTGAGGATCTCATCTCGGTACCTAATGGCAGTCAGGCTACCTCTGGTGAGCACATGGAGGGCTGTGCAGCCCCCCAAAGAAATGCCTCCCCACACCATGACTGACCCACCGCCAGACCGGTCATGCTGGTGGATGTTGCAGGCAGCAGAACGTTCTCCACGGCGTCTCCAGACTCTGTCACGTCTGTCACGTGCTCAGTGTGAACCTGCTTTCATCTGTGAAGAGCACAGGTCGCCAGTGGCGAATTTGCCAATCTTGGTGTTCTCTGGCAAATGCCAAATGTCCTGCACGGTGTTGGGCTGTAAGCACAACCCCCACCTGTGGACGTCGGGCCCTCATACCACCCTCATGGATTCTGTTTCTGACCGTTTGAGCAGACACATGCACATTTGTGGCCTGCTGGAGGTCATTTTGCAGGGCTCTGGCAGTGCTCCTCCTGCTCCTCCTTGCACAAAGGCGGCGGTAGCGGTCCTGCTGCTGGGTTGTTGCCCTCCTACGGCCTCCTCCACGTCTCCTGATGTACTGGCCTGTCTCCTGGTAGCGCCTCCATGCTGTGGACACTACGCTGACAGACACAGCAAACCTTCTTGCCACAGCTCGCATTGATGTTCCATCCTGGATGAGCTGCACTACCTGAGCCACTTGTGTGGGTTGTAGACTCCGTCTCATGCTGTGAAAGCACCGCCAGCATTCAAAAGTGACCAAAACATCAGCCAGGAAGCATAGGAACTGAGAAGTGGTCTATGGTCACCACCTGCAGAGCCACTCCTTTATTGGGGGTGTCTTGCTAATTGCCTATAATTTCCACCTGTTGTCTAATCCATTTGCACAACAGCATGTGAAATGTATTGTCAATCAGTGTTGCTTCCTAAGTGGAAAGTTTGATTTCACAGAAGTGTGATTGACTTGGAGTTACATTGTGTTGTTTAAGTGTTCCCTTTATTTTTTGAGCAGTGTACATATACACATGTTCCAGGGAGCTTTAGAGAACAGTTCTGCATCGTCCTGCTCTGTCTGCCCCTCTGTCTGCCCTCTGTCTGCCCCTCTGTCTGCCCCTCCATGAAAGTCACTGCTGCCACAGAGAAAACTCACAATGCACGTCAACCGCCTCCTCACTCCACGGAGGCAAAAGCAAAGAACAAAAGATGCTTTTTTAAAAACACACCGTTGTGCTGAAGTTTACAAACGAAAACTCTGCAACAAGAGACAACGATAGGCCCTTGTGTCTCCTGCTTACTGTTCAGTCTGCTGTTTCACCCCAGCGTGGTTAGAAACCATGCGACACTGACAGCCTGTTGACATAATTACATGGCATACTCTAGAATATAGTGGGGCGGCAGGGTAGCCTAGTGGTTAGAGTGGAGGGTAGCCTAGTGGTTAGAGTGGAGGGTAGCCTAGTGGTTAGAGTGGAGGGGCGGCAGGGTAGCCTAGTGGTTAGAGTGGAGGGGCGGCAGGGTAGCCTAGTGGTTAGAGTGGAGGGGCGGCAGGGCAGCCTAGTGGTTAGAGTGGAGGGGCGGCAGGGTAGCCTAGTGGTTAGAGTGTAGAGGCGGCAGGGTAGCCTAGTGGTTAGAGTGGAGGGGCGGCAGGGTAGCCTAGTGGTTAGAGTGGTGGGGTGGCAGGGTAGCCTAGTGGTTAGAGTGTAGAGGCGGCAGGGTAGCCTAGTGGTTAGAGTGGAGGGGCGGCAGGGTAGCCTAGTGGTTAGAGTGGAGGGGCGGCAGGGTAGCCTAGTGGTTAGAGTGGAGGGGCGGCAGGGTAGCCTAGTGGTTAGAGTGGCAGGGTAGCCTAGTGGTTAGGGTGGAGGGGCGGCAGGGTAGCCTAGTGGTTAGAGTGGAGGGGCGGCAGGGTAGCCTAGTGGTTAGAGTGGAGGGGCGGCAGGGTAGCCTAGTGGTTAGAGTGGCAGGGTAGCCTAGTGGTTAGGTTGGAGGGGCGGCAGGGCAGCCTAGTGGTTAGAGAGGAGGGGCGGCAGGGCAGCCTAGTGGTTAGAGTGGAGGGGTGGCAGGGTAGCCTAGTGGTTAGAGTGTAAAGGTGGCAGGGTAGCCTAGTGGTTAGAGTGGAGGGACAGCAGGGTAGCCTAGTGGTTAGAGTGGAGGGGCGGCAGGGTAGCCTAGTGGTTAGAGTGTAGAGGCGGCAGGGTAGCCTGTGGTTAGAGTGGAGGGGCGGCAGGGTAGCCTAGTGGTTAGAGTGGAGGGGCGGCAGGGTAGCCTAGTGGTTAGAGTGTAGAGGTGGCAGGGTAGCCTAGTGGTTAGAGTGGAGGGGCGGTAGCCTAGTGGTTAGAGTGGAGGGGCGGCAGGGTAGCCTAGTGGTTAGAGTGGAGGGGCGGCAGGGTAGCCTAGTGGTTAGAGTGGAGGGGCGGCAGGGTAGCCTAGTGGTTAGAGTGGAGGGGCGGCAGGGTAGCCTAGTGGTTAGAGTGGAGGGGCGGCAGGGCAGCCTAGTGGTTAGAGTGGAGGGGCGGCAGGGTAGCCTAGTGGTTAGAGTGTAGAGGCGGCAGGGTAGCCTAGTGGTTAGAGTGGAGGGGCGGCAGGGTAGCCTAGTGGTTAGAGTGGAGGGGCGGCAGGGTAGCCTAGTGGTTAGAGTGTAGAGGCGGCAGGGTAGCCTAGTGGTTAGAGTGGAGGGGTGGCAGGGTAGCCTAGTGGTTAGAGTGGAGGGGCGGCAGGGTAGCCTAGTGGTTAGGGTGGAGGGGCGGCAGGGCAGCCTAGTGGTTAGAGAGGAGGGGCGGCAGGGCAACCTAGTGGTTAGAGTGGAGGGGCGGCAGGGTAGCCTAGTGGTTAGAGTGTAGAGGTGGCAGGGTAGCCTAGTGGTTAGAGTGGAGGGGCGGCAGGGTAGCCTAGTGGTTACAGTGGAGGGGCGGCAGGGTAGCCTAGTGGTTAGAGTGTAGAGGCGGCAGGGTAGCCTAGTGGTTAGTGTGGAGGGGCGGCAGGGTAGCCTAGTGGTTAGAGTGGAGGGGTGGCAGGGTAGCCTAGGGGTAGATTGGAGGGGCGGTCAGGTAGCCTAGTGGTTAGGGTGGAGGGGCGGCAGGGTAGCCTATTGGTTAGAGTGGAGGGGCGGCAGGGCAGCCTAGTGGTTAGAGTGTAGAGGCGGCAGGGTAGCCTAGTGGTTAGAGTGGAGGGGCGGCAGGGCAGCCTAGTGGTTAGAGAGGAGGGGCAGAAGGGCAGCCTAGTGGTTAGAGTGGAGGGGCGGCAGGGTAGCCTAGTGGTTAGAGTGTAGAGGCGGCAGGGTAGCCTAGTGGTTAGAGTGGAGGGGCGGCAGGGTAGCCTAGTGGTTAGAGTGGTGGGGCGGCAGGGTAGCCTAGTGGTTAGAGTGTGGCAGGGTAGCCTAGTGGTTAGTTAGGTGGAGGGGCGGCAGGGTAGCCTAGTGGTTAGAGTGGAGGGGCGGCAGGGTAGCCTAGTGGTTAGAGTGGAGGGGTGGCAGGGTAGCCTAGTGGTTAGAGTGGCAGGGTGGTGGTTAGGGTGGAGGGGCGGCAGGGTAGCCTAGTGGTTAGAGTGGAGGGGTGCAGGGCAGCCTAGTGGTTAGAGAGGAGGGGTGGCAGGGTAGCCTAGTGGTTAGAGTGGAGGGGCGGCAGGGTAGCCTAGTGGTTAGAGTGGAGGCGGCAGGGTAGCCTAGTGGTTAGAGTGGAGGGGCGGCAGGGTAGCCTAGTGGTTAGAGGGAGGGGCGGCAGGGTAGCCTAGTGGTTAGAGTGGAGGGGCGGCAGGGTAGCCTAGTGGTTAGAGTGGAGGGGCGGCAGGGTAGCCTAGTGGTTAGAGTGGAGGGCGGCAGGGTAGCCTAGTGGTTAGAGTGGAGGGGCGGCAGGGTAGCCTAGTGGTTAGAGTGGAGGGGCGGCAGGGTAGCCTATTGGTTAGAGTGGAGGGGCGGCAGGGCAGCCTAGTGGTTAGAGAGGAGGGGCGGCAGAGCAGCCTAGTGGTTAGAGTGGAGGGGCGGCAGGGTAGCCTAGTGGTTAGAGTGTAGAGGCGGCAGGGTAGCCTAGTGGTTAGAGTGGAGGGGCGGCAGGGTAGCCTAGTGGTTAGAGTGGAGGGCGGCAGGGTAGCCTAGTGGTTAGAGTGGAGAGGCGGCAGGGTAGCCTAGTGGTTAGAGTGGAGGGGCGGCAGGGTAGCCTAGTGGTTAGAGTGGAGGGGCGGCAGGGTAGCCTAGTGGTTAGAGTGGAGGGGCGGCAGGGTAGCCTAGTGGTTAGAGTGGAGGGGCGGCAGGGTAGCCTAGTGGTTAGAGTGTAGAGGCGGCAGGGTAGCCTAGTGGTTAGAGTGGAGGGGCGGCAGGGTAGCCTAGTGGTTAGAGTGGAGGGGCGGCAGGGTAGCCTAGTGGTTAGAGTGTAGCCTAGTGGTTAGGTGGCAGGGTAGCCTAGTGGTTAGTGTGGAGGGGCGGCAGGGTAGCCTAGTGGTTAGAGTGGAGGGGCGGCAGGGTAGCCTAGTGGTTAGATTGGAGGGGCGGTCAGGTAGCCTAGTGGTTAGAGTGGAGGGGCGGCAGGGTAGCCTAGTGGTTAGAGTGTAGAGGCGGCAGGGTAGCCTATTGGTTAGAGTGGAGGGGCGGCAGGGTAGCCTAGTGGTTACAGTGGAGGGGCGGCAGGGTAGCCTAGTGGTTAGAGTGTAGAGGCGGCAGGGTAGCCTAGTGGTTAGTGTGGAGGGGCGGCAGGGTAGCCTAGTGGTTAGAGTGGAGGGGCGGCAGGGTAGCCTAGTGGTTAGATTGGAGGGGCGGTCAGGTAGCCTAGTGGTTAGAGTGGAGGGGCGGCAGGGTAGCCTAGTGGTTAGAGAGGTGGACTAGCAACCGGAGGGTTGCAAGTTCAAATCCCCGAGCTGACAAGGTACAAATCTGTCGTTCTGCCCCTGAGCAAGGAAGTTAACCCCCGATCCCCAAGCGCCGAAGACGTGTATGTTAATTAAGGCAGCCCCCCTAGCAATGCTCTGATTCAGGGGTTCATTGCAGAAGACACATTTCAGTTGAAGGCATTCAGTTGTACAACTGACTAGGTATCCTGTACCACAGTTTCCCCTCATTTAAAGCTTGGGAGCTGAGGTCACTGTGGCCCAGAAGGCCTCTACTATCAGACACTGTGATTTCTCAGCACCATCCCCCTCTGCAAGATATGGACAGGAGCGAGATGTTGGTCACTGTAAGGTCTACTACACCTGTTGTATTCAGCATGTCACTGTGAGGTCTACTACACCTGTTGTATTCAGCATTTCACTGTAAGGTCTACTACACCTGTTGTATTCAGCATTTCACTGTAAGGTCTACTACACCTGTTGTATTCAGCATGTCACTGTAAGGTCTACTACACCTGTTGTATTCAGCATTTCACTGTGAGGTCTACTACACCTGTTGTATTCAGCATTTCACTGTGAGGTCTACTACACCTGTTGTATTCAGCATTTCACTGTGAGGTCTACTACACCTGTTGTATTCAGCATGTCACTGTAAGGTCTACTACACCTGTTGTATTCAGCATTTCACTGTGAGGTCTACTACACCTGTTGTATTCAGCATGTCACTAAGGTCTACTACACCTGTTGTATTCAGCATTCCACTGTGAGGTCTACTACACCTGTTGTATTCAGCATTTCACTGTGAGGTCTACTACACCTGTTGTATTCAGCATGTCACTAAGGTCTACTACACCTGTTGTATTCAGCATTCCACTGTGAGGTCTACTACACCTGTTGTATTCAGCATTTCACTGTAAGGTCTACTACACCTGTTGTATTCAGCATGTCACTGTAAGGTCTACTACACCTGTTGTATTCAGCATGTCACTAAGGTCTACTACACCTGTTGTATTCAGCATGTCACTGTAAGGTCTACTACACCTGTTGTATTCAGCATTTCACTGTAAGGTCTACTACACCTGTTGTATTCAGCATTTCACTGTAAGGTCTACTACACCTGTTGTATTCAGCATTTCACTGTAAGGTCTACTACACCTGTTGTATTCAGCATTTCACTGTAAGGTCTACTACACCTGCTGTATTCAGCATTTCACTGTAAGGTCTACTACACCTGTTGTATTCAGCATGTCACTAAGGTCTACTACACCTGGTAGGTAGCCTGGCGGTTAGGAGCGTTGAGCCAGTAACAGAAAGGTAGCTGGATCAAATCCCCGAGCTGACAATCTATTGCTCTACACTAGAGCAAAGCAGTTAACCATACTTGCTCCATGGTCACCTTCAAAAATGGTTGATCCCTTGGCTCTGAGGGTCTCAGGGCGAGTGGGATATGCAACAAACCTCACTCCCATTTCACCAACTGTGCAGGTCGAACATACAGTGAAACAGGGCTAAATAAGCACCCTCTAACTATAGATATTGTATCGAACGGCGCAGTAGCAACAAATTCAACAGCTGTGAGCTAATGCTTTTGTTCTTTAACCGGCAACTACCTGATGAATGGAGGTTTGGCATGTTTCTAACACTCCCCACCTGGGATGCTAGCCATTACTCCAGTCACTACAGCTACAAAAGTAGATCCCCCCCCCCCCTTTTTTTTTCCTTCTTTCCTTTGAACCGTAAAATGTCTGTTGCTATGGCAACTGAGCCACGGGAAGGCCAGAAATAAAAATGAGGACGGTCTAGTAGCCACAAAATGAAAATTAAAATAAAACAAAAGAAGTGGATCTACATTGTAAATTATCCTGACTTCCGTCACACCAACGTCATAAATCCACTACCTGTTCCTCAACTTGTTCCAAAACCTCAGTGGAGGAAGGGGAAGACCATCCTCCTCAGTGAAATTCATGAAATAATTGATTGAAACACACTGTTTTGCTATGAAGTTCTACAGTAGCCATCAACAGCACTCTGTAGGGTAGCACCATGATGTAGCCAGAGGACAGCTAGCTTCTGTCCTCCTCTGGGTACATTGACTTAAATACAAAAAAACCTAGGAGAATCATGGTTCTCACCCCATTCCATAGACTTACACAGTTATTATGACAACTTGCGGAGGATGTCCTCCAACCTATCAGAGCTCTTGCAGTATGAACTGACATGTTGTACACCCAACACTTAGTTTAGCAGTTAGTTTATTCAGCGAACTAACATAGCATCACTCTCATTATGAACCGGGTGTTTGAGTAGACTAAACTGGCTAGCTGCATTTGATAGCTAAGTAAGTGAAAGTGAAAGTAAATATGTATATATTTATCCCTCTCTCTCTTGCTTTTCCTCAATTTTTGAAGAAATGTATTTGTTCAAAACTGTTCAACTTTTGTCTTTCACACTCTTTTGAGTCAACTACTAGCCACATTTTATGCACTGCAGTGCTAGCTAGCTTTAGCTTACGCTTTCAGAACTAGAATCGTTCTCTGAAACTTTGATTGGGTCAACAACCTATCAGTTCATGCTGCAAGAGCTCTAATATGGGATTAACATACCTGAATTCTTCCAATAGAAACTCTTGTTTGCAACTGTTGGACTAATGATTACACCCTAGATCAGCTAGATGCAGACGAGTGTGCAAGGCGGTATTGAATGTGTCACTGTCTGTCACCTTGATTACTCTGATTTCTCTCGACCTGTAAACTTTCATTCACAGGCTAGGTTGTAGCAGCCTCATTGATGGGTATAGGAAAAATCTGAGTATCATGTAGTAGCCTAAACCTATCGATGTTACATTGAGCTGAGTGAATGGACTATGAATGACAGTTATCCAATATGATGTAATAGAAATAAGGCCCTGCTCATTAAAGAATACTAATCGTCTTCCCCTCATCTTAAACCGTACAGACCGCAACTATTCAAACATCGTGATGGATGTTAACTCTGCAGGAAATACAATAGGTACCATGACAATACGTACCATGACTACAACTTTTAATGACAGCCTCTATTCAAATTCCAACATAACAAACTCAAGGTCCCATTATCAGACTAAATTTAGCAGCTAATTATTTAAAGTGATTTCAATTCTGTATTTTCTCTCAGTTTACCTCAGTTTTTTTATATGAGTATTGTTATTCCTGATGTTTCCAGTATACTTGAGGCAGTATTGCTAGTATTACTAGTATGTTTCTAGTATTCCCAGAGCAGTATTACTAGTATGTTTCTAGTATTCCCAGAGCAGTATTACTAGTATGTTTCTAGTATTCCCAGAGCAGTATTACTAGTATGTTTCTAGTATTCCCAGAGCAGTATTACTAGTATGTTTCTAGTATTCCAAGGACAGTATTACTAGTATGTTTCTAGTATTCCAAGGACAGTATTACTAGTATGTTTCTAGTATTCTAGTATTTGCTAGTATGTTTCCAGGGCAGCTAGTATGTTTCTACCCAGAGCAGTATTACTAGTATGTTTCTAGTATTCCCAGAGCAGTATTACTAGTATGTTTCTAGTATTCCCAGAGCAGTATTACTAGTATGTTTCTAGTATTCCCAGAGCAGTATTACTAGTATGTTTCTAGTATTCCCAGAGCAGTATTACTAGTATGTTTCTAGTATTCCAAGGACAGTATTACTAGTATGTTTCTAGTATTCCAAGGACAGTATTACTAGTATGTTTCTAGTATTCCTAGGGCAGTATTGCTAGTATGTTTCTAGTATTTATAGGGCAGTATTACTCGTATGTTTTTAGTATTCCTAGGGAAGTACTACTAATATTTTTTCAGTATTCTTGAGGCAGTATTACCAGTATTTGTTAGACATTTAGCAGGATTAAATCTCTTGAGATGCCCCATGTTTTTTTCAAGTCTATAATTAAAAAATAATAAAAACAAACAAACAATACCTAGAAACAATAATAACATGGCAACTACTGTCTAATAATAACAATAACAATGAAATAATAATTAAACACAAACACTTACATTAACAGCAGAAAATAGGCCTGCTACAACAAAACAACAACTACTACTACTACTACTAGTAATACAACTAATACCAATAACCAAGTACCAATTTACATTTACATTTAAGTCATTTAGCAGACGCTCTTATCCAGAGCGACTTACAAATTGGTGCATTCACCTTATGACATCCAGTGGAGCAGCCACTTTACAATAGTGCATCTAAATCTTTTAAGGGGGGTGAGAAGGATTACTTTATCCTATCCTAGGTATTCCTTAAAGAGGGGGGGTTTCAGGTGTCTCCGGAAGGTGGTGATTGACTCCGCTGTCCTGGCGTCGTGAGGGAGTTTGTTCCACCATTGGGGGGCCAGAGCAGCGAACAGTTTTGACTGGGCTGAGCGGGAACTGTACTTCCTCAGTGGTAGGGAGGCGAGCAGGCCAGAGGTGGATGAACGCAGTGCCCTTGTTACCAATAATATATAGAGACAGACAGTACATACATACATACATACTCAGCATTAAACGTCTGTTTCTATTATTCCTGCGGCAGCCAGCCAGTGCAGAGCCTAGCTTACCATAGGCAACTGTTCAGTCTAAAGAGGGTTTCTCTGACTCTTGGCTGCATTCCAAATTCAGCATAAATGGATCAATATCCCAGCCTGCATAAAAAAAATACATACACAGTGTTGGTTTTATGTTAAACCCCACGTTTCAGCTGCTTCTCTCTCATTCCCCACTCTGCCACATTTGACCTCAGACAAAATAACCCCAGGTCTAATTTACATAACATGTTCTCCCTCTGCTGCTCCCCCAGCTCTCCCTCTTGGCTTCTGTGTCATTAATTCAAGTGCAGCTGAAATCACTTATTCAATCAAATAGGTATTTTTTTTCCACCCTTCTCTTGGATAACGGGCAGCCAAACATTATACAGGCAGACAGACATTATACAGGCAGACAGACATTATTGTACATTTCATGGAGCATCATTTAATAGCCAGGCATACCACGTTGATCCTGATTGCATGGATACATTCTGACCCCTCTTTGTGGACGGAACATTTGACATCCATTTTGTTTTAAGTAGCTGGAGATCAAATGACCCGCTGCTGGATGTGTTGGGGTCAGTAGGGGAGGATACAGCTGAAACGCTGCTGGATGTGTTGGGGTCAGTAGGGGAGGATACAGCTGAAACCCTGGCAAAATGGTGTGTATGTTCATGAGAGGGTGTGTCATCCCGCCCACCGCAGACAACGCCACTCCACCACCTACTCTACGCCTGCCATTCACAGCGCCATTTGCTGATGATGGTTCACGCTGCCCTGGAGTGCCCGCCCCAGGCACAGGATTGATACCATGTTGATTTTAAATGATGTACTGCAGAAGGGAAGGCAGGCTAGACATCACTAGACTAGATATCACTATGCTAAATGTCATTCTAATTACCTTGCTGCCGCTGAATGCCAGAAGTAAACATTTACACAGTTAACACTAACCCCATAACCCACCAACTCTGTTTGGTGTTCGGGGGATGATGGATGCTAGTTTAAGTCCGACCCCAGCAGCAAGCCCTGCCTTGTTGGGCCTTGTTTGCCTTGATGAAGTCGAGGTAAGCTTTGCTGGGATGCACACCCCAACAGCAGTCGCAAGACCTTACCACTGCTATACCTGGCTATCAGCGGAGCCTTGTCTGGCAGCGAAACAGCTCATTCAGCCTCAGTTACTGCCTTTAAAAAAAACATAGCTGATATGGCTGACTTGCTTAAACAAATGTGGTTTCTACTGACAATTGAGATGTGCAAACTATGGCATAAGGGGACGACAAGCAGATAAGAGGCAATCTGTAATTTCAATAAAGACATTAATGAGCGAGCTAGGACGGACGTAGTCAATATAACTATTTGTTCAGCACTTTTGAAATGTTCAGTGACAGCATTCAGAACATGGGCCGTTCTTACAGTGTTTTCCCTGTACACCAAGTCAGAACCATAGGATAAATAAAGGGGGCACATGAGCAGACAATGAAAGCTCTTAAAATATTTGATGATTACATTTCTCTAAAATTACATGTGCACCACCAAGTCACAACAGTAGACTAGGTTCTGAGGGGGAGAGGGACCAAATTATTAGGGTGAGGCACACGGGCTGCTAACAGCAACATACACTTAGTATTACTTAGCTACGTGTTACATGGCATGTTACATTATTTATGCAGCAGCATACAATACATTTTTGGACTCACCTTGTTGTGCTGTGATCACTTGAACAGGATGGTGGCGTGTGCTCCTTCGTAAGCAAACTTTGTCATCAAACTTTGTCCTCAAAGTCTGGCATTCTCTGGAATTATGGTGCTTTCAATACTACTGCGAACTCTGAAAACAAACAAGGTTGAATCATGATGACAGTGATCTTCAGGTCAAAGCTCTAGAAAGAGGCCCGAGTTCCCGAGTTGAATGACCGTTCAAAATGTATTTTCCCAGTCGGAGCTTGTTTTTTCCCAAGTTCCCAGCTGTCTTGAACTCCCAGAAGTCAAGTTTTTGCAATTCCGAGTTAACAGTTGTTTTGAGCGCTGCATAAATCATGCTGGATTGACAGAATGGCCAATGTTGAATGTTTATCATTTTAAGCTTGGAAAAGAGACCTTTAAACCCAGATTTGGGACCACACAGCAACTCCACTGAATAGCAGGCTTGTGATTGCATTGCAATGCTTGCAGTTAACCACTGATTCATTCCAAACTACTCATGATGGAATTTGCTATTTCCAACTTGTGTAATGTTTATGTCCAATGAGCAACAATATGTTTTATCTATAATTTATCTGAATTATTTTCTTCATGTGACAAGGATTAAAAAGGATTTGCCAGTAGATCTTTGACTTGATTCATGATGATGACTCCTAGCTAAGTTTTTGAACGTATGATGTTGACATGATCATTCCAATCAAAGCTACTGGAGATGTGATTATTTTATCTGTGGCCAATGACCTTGAGCCTTCTTGGATGGGCACTTCTAATGTAACTCTATGGCAGCACCCAAGGTGCTTGAATGTTCGAGCTCTACCCTTAGATTTGGCGGTGACGTAGTGTCCCCATGAGTGACCGAACACTGAGCCAATCACAGCGCAACAAGAGAATATTACCAGCCCCTATGCTCTGTATTATCCGCTGTCTGCCCCACCACCACAGAAAGCACTGAGCCTGAAACACCTGCATTTTGGAGCTGCCCCACCACCACAGAAAGCACTGAGCTGGGCTGAAACACCTGCATTTTGGAGCTGCCCCACCACCACAGAAAGCACTGAGCCTGAAACACCTGCATTTTGGAGCTGCCCCACCACCACAGAAAGCACTGAGCTGGGCTGAAACACCTGCATTTTGGAGCTGCCCCACCACCACAGAAAGCACTGAGCCTGAAACACCTGCATTTTGGAGCTGCCCCACCACCACAGAAAGCACTGAGCTGGCCTGAAACACCTGCATTTTGGAACTGCCTTACTCAGGAAAGCACTGAGCAAGCCTGAAACACCTGCATTTTGGAGCTGCCTGACTCCAGAAAGCACTGAGCTGGCCTGAAACACATGCATTTTGGAGCTGCCTGACTCCAGAAAGCACTGAGCAAGCCTGAAACACCTGCATTTTGGAGCTGCCTTACTCAGGAAAGCAAAAAAGAGGACATATATTGATATATATTTTTTACATTGTTTGCAAACTGACATGTGACACATGTTAATGCCAAAATAACATGCAAAACAGATAACGCCACCCCCAAAAATGTGGGGCTAAAAACAGGCACCATGCTCTCAGGGGCCTCATTGGAACCCCCATCGTATCTTGTCAGGTCATTATTGTTAAAGAGAATGTATTCTCAATGACTTACCTGGTAAAATAAACACAAAATAAATGTTGATTGTAGATGGACTGAAGAAATACAGTGTAAACATGGTATGCAGGCTAATGATTATGCATACATGGTATGCAGTCTAATGATTGTGTAAACATGGTATGCAGTCTAATGATTATGTAAACATGGTATGCAGTCTAATGATTGTGTAAACATGGTATGCAGTCTAATGATTATGTAAACATGGTATGCAGTCTAATGATTATGTAAACATGGTATGCAGTCTAATGATTATGTAAACATGGTATGCAGTCTAATGATTATGTAAACATGGTATGCAGTCTAATGATTATGTAAACATGGTATGCAGTCTAATGATTATGTAAACATGGTATGCAGTCTAATGATTATGTAAACATGGTATGCAGTCTAATGATTATGTAAACATGGTATGCAGTCTAATGATTATGTAAACATGGTATGCAGTCTAATGATTATGTAAACATGGTCTAATGATAATAATATGGCACTGAAGAGGATGTCTGACGTTTAACGGGCTCCTAACCAACTATTTTGTAAATTTTTTTGTGCTTTTTTTTGTAACTTTTTTAACACGTATTTTGTACATAAATTGTACTGCTACCGTCTCTTATGACCGACAATAACTTCTGGTCATCAAAACAGCGAGTACTCACCGCGGACAGGAAGAAGCTTTTTTTCCTGTAACGAGTCCGACGAGAAGGATGTACTGCTTTCCCGAGAACAGGTGCAAATCCCTGTCATTTGCGTTAAGAAAAAATGGAGGATAAGAGGGCGCAGATCCGGCTGCCTTCTGAGAATCCATAGGCGAGCGAGTAAACTCCCACTGTCATCCGTTCTACTTGCTAACGTGCAATGAAAATAAATAAAATTGATGACATAAGATTACGATTATCCTACCAACAGGACATTAAGAACTGTAACATCTTATGTTTCACAGAGTCGTGGCTGAACGACATAACGGATAATATAGAGATCGCGGGATTTTCCATGCATCGGCAGAACAGAGAAGCTACGTCTGGTAAGACGAAGGGGTGGGTGTGTGTGTCTTTTTGTCAATAACAGCTGGTGTGCTATGTCTAATATTAAAGAAGTCTCGAGGTATTGCTCACCTTATGATAAGCTGTAGACCACACTATCTACCAGGAGAGTTCTCATCTACGTTATTTGTAGCTGTCTATTTACCACCACAGACCGATGCACTAAGACCGCACTCAACCAACTCTATAAGGCCGTAAGCAAACAAGAAAATGCTCATCCAGAAGCGTCGCTCCGAGTTGCCAGGGACTTTAATGCAGGGTAACTTAAATCAGTTTTATCAAATTTTTACCAGCATGTCACATGTTCAACCAGAGGGAAAAAAACAACTCTAGACCACCTTGACTCCACACACAGAGATGCGTACAAAACATCTCCCTCACCCTCCATTTGGCAAATCTGACCATAATTATATCCTCTTGATTCCAGCTTACAAGCAAAAACTAAAGGTCGAAATAGCAGTGACTCGCTCAATATGAAAGTTGTCCGATGACGCAGATGTTACGCTACAGTACTGCACAGATGCTACGCTACAGTACTGCACAGATGTTATGCTACAGTACTGCACAGATGCCATGCTACAGTACTGCACAGATGTTATGCTACAGTACTGCACAGATGCTACGCTACAGTACTGCACAGATGCTATGCTACAGTACTGCACAGATGCTATGCTACAGTACTGCACAGATGTTACACTACAGTACTGCACAGATGTTACGCTACAGTACTGCACAGATGTTACGCTACAGTACTGCACAGATGCTATGCTACAGTACTGCACAGATGTTATGCTACAGTACTGCACAGATGCTATGCTACAGTACTGCACAGATGCTACGCTACAGTACTGCACAGATGCTATGCTACAGTACTGCACAGATGCTATGCTACAGTACTGCACAGATGCTACGCTACAGTACTGCACAGATGTTATGCTACAGTACTGCACAGATGCTATGCTACAGTACTGCACAGATGCTACGCTACAGTACTGCACAGATGTTATGCTACAGTACTGCACAGATGCTATGCTACAGTACTGCACAGATGTTATGCTACAGTACTGCACAGATGTTATGCTACAGTACTGCACAGATGCTATGCTACAGTACTGCACAGATGCTATGCTACAGTACTGCACAGATGCTATGCTACAGTACTGCACAGATGCTATGCTACAGTACTGCACAGATGCTATGCTACAGTACTGCACAGATGTTATGCTACAGTACTGCACAGATGTTACGCTACAGTACTGCACAGATGCTACGCTACAGTACTGCACAGATACCCCCTGCATATAGCCTCCACACTGACTCACTACCAGTACCCCCTGTATATAGCCTCCACATTGACTCGGTACCGGTACCCCCTGTATATAGCCTCCACACTGACTCACTACCAGTACCCCCTGTATATAGCCTCCACATTGACTCGGTACTGGTATCCCCTGTATATAGCCTCCACACTGACTTGGTACCGGTACCCCCTGTATATAGCCTCCACACTGACTCACTACCAGTACCCCCTGCATATAGCCTCCACACTGACTCACTACCAGTACCCCCTGTATATAGCCTCCACACTGACTCACTACCAGTACCCCCTGTATATAGCCTCCACATTGACTCGGTACTGGTATCCCCTGTATATAGCCTCCACACTGATTCGGTACCGGTATCCCCTGCATATAGCCTCCACACTGACTCGGTACCGGTACCCCCTGTATATAGCCTCCACACTGACTCTGTACCGTAATACCCTGTACTGTATATAGCCTCCACATTGACTCTGTCCCGGTACTTCCTGTATACAGCCTCCACACTGACTCGGTACCGGTATCCCCTGTATATAGCCTCCACACTGACTCGGTACCGGTATCCCCTGTATATAGCCTCCACACTGATTCAGTACCGGTACTTCCTGTATACAGCCTCCACACTGACTCGGTACCGGTACTTCCTGTATACAGCCTCCACACTGACTCGGTACCGGTACTTCCTGTATACAGCCTCCACACTGACTCGGTACCGGTACTTCCTGTATACAGCCTCCACACTGACTCGGTACCGGTACTTCCTGTATACAGCCTCCACACTGACTCGGTACCGGTACTTCCTGTATACAGCCTCCACACTGACTCGGTACCGGTACTTCCTGTATACAGCCTCCACACTGACTCGGTACCGGTACTTCCTGTATACAGCCTCCACACTGACTCGGTACCGGTACTTCCTGTATACAGCCTCCACACTGACTCGGTACCGGTACTTCCTGTATACAGCCTCCACACTGACTCAGTACCGGTACTTCCTGTATACATTCTTGTTATTGTTATATTATTGTGTTACCTTTTATTTATTTTTTACTTTAGTTTATTTGGTAAATATTTTCTTCACACATCTTGAACCACACTGTTGGTTCAGGGCTTGTAAGTAAAGCATTTCAAGGTAAGGTCTTCACTTGTTGTATTCGACAGCATGTGACAAATAAAGTTTGATTTGATTGGATTTTGATTTTGATTACCTTCATTTACACACATAATACTCATTAAAAAAACAATAAAAACAACATGGAACAGATTTATAACATTAGTAATTATTCAACGCGACAGTGGTATGCATTATTATACATTGGCGTACATATAGGTCTAAATGCTACTGCTACACACTACTATTGTCACACTTTATTGACCTTACTATTATTATTATTACTATTATTATCGAACATCAAACAACGTAAATCGTGTCTCTTAGTCATTTTAAGTTTATTGAAATTGTTTACACTTTTTTTGTTACCAAAAGCAGAACAGAACATATTGCATATTAAAAAAAGATGACAACCATTGTCTTCATACACTGTGCACCAAAGTAACAGTCAGTATCTGGTGTGGCCACCAGCTGCATTAAGTACTGCAGTGCATCTCCTCCTCATGGACTACACCAGATTTGTAAGTTCTTGCTGTGAGACGTTACCCCACTCTTCCACCAAGGCACCTGCAAGTTCCCGGACATTTCTGGGGGAGTGTAATGTCAGGATGAGCCTGTTGGAAAGGCACCACATGAGGGAGGGTCATGTCAGGATGAGCCTGCTGGAAAGGCACCACATGAGGGAGGGTCATGTCAGGATGAGCCTGCTGGAAAGGCACCACATGAGGGAGTGTAATGTCAGGATGAGCCTGCTGGAAAGGCACCACATGAGGGAGTGTAATGTCAGGATGAGCCTGCTGGAAAGGCACCACATGAGGGAGGAGGTTGTCTTCACTGTAACATTTAACATTTAAGTCATTTACATTTAAGTCATTTAGCAAACGCTCTTATCCAGAGCGACTTACAAATTGGTGCATTCACCTTATGACATCCAGTGGAACAGTAGTGCATCTAAATCTTTTAAGGGGGGGTGAGAGGGATTACTTTATCCTATCCTAGGTATTCCTTAAAGAGGTGGGGTTTCAGGTGTCTCCGGATTGACTCCGCTGTCCTGATTGACTCCGCTGTCCTGGCGTCGTGAGGGAGTTTGTTCCACCATTGGGGGGCCAGAGCAGCGAACAGTTTTGACTGGGCTGAGCGGGAACTGTACTTCCTCAGTGGTAGGGAGGCGAGCAGGCCAGAGGTGGATGAACGCAGTGCCCTTGTTTGGGTGTAGGGCCTGATCAGAGCCTGGAGGTACTGAGGTGCCGTTCCCCTCACAGCTTCGTAGGCAAGCACCATGGTCTTGTAGCGGATGCGAGCTTCAACTGGAAGCCAGTGGAGAGAGCGGAGGAGCGGGGTGACGTGAGAGAACTTGGGAAGGTTGAACACCAGACGGGCTGCGGCGTTCTGGATGAGTTGTAGGGGTTTAATGGCACAGGCAGGGAGCCCAGCCAACAGCGAGTTGCAGTAATCCAGACGGGAGATGACAAGTGCCTGGATTAGGACCTGCGCCGCTTCCTGTGTGAGGCAGGGTCGTACTCTGCGGATGTTGTAGAGCATGAACCTACAGGAACGGGCCACCACCTTGATGTTAGTTGAGAACGACAGGGTGTTGTCCAGGATCACGCCAAGGTTCTTAGCGCTCTGGGAGGAGGACACAATGGAGTTGTCAACCGTGATGGCGAGATCATGGAACGGGCAGTCCTTCCCGGGAGGAAGAGCAGCTCCGTCTTGCCGAGGTTCAGCTTGAGGTGGTGATCCGTCATCCACACTGATATGTCTGCCAGACATGCAGAGATGCGATTCGCCACCTGGTCATCAGAAGGGGGAAAGGAGAAGATTAATTGTGTGTCGTCTGCATAGCAATGATAGGAGAGACCATGTGAGGTTATGACAGAGCCAAGTGACTTGGTGTATAGCGAGAATAGGAGAGGGCCTAGAACAGAGCCCTGGGGAACACCAGTGGTGAGAGCACGTGGTGTGGAGACGGATTCTCGCCACGCCACCTGGTAGGAGCGACCTGTCAGGTAGGACGCAATCCAAGCGTGGGCCGCGCCGGAGATGCCCAACTCGGAGAGGGTGGAGAGGAGGATCTGATGGTTCACAGTATCGAAGGCAGCCGATAGGTCTAGAAGGATGAGAGCAGAGGAGAGAGAGTTAGCTTTAGCAGTGCGGAGCGCCTCCGTGATACAGAGAAGAGCAGTCTCAGTTGAATGACTAGTCTTGAAACCTGACTGATTTGGATCAAGAAGGTCATTCTGAGAGAGATAGCGGGAGAGCTGGCCAAGGACGGCACGTTCAAGAGTTTTGGAGAGAAAAGAAAGAAGGGATACTGGTCTGTAGTTGTTGACATCGGAGGGATCGAGTGTAGGTTTTTTCAGAAGGGGTGCAACTCTCGCTCTCTTGAAGACGGAAGGGACGTAGCCAGCGGTCAGGGATGAGTTGATGAGCGAGGTGAGGTAAGGGAGAAGGTCTCCGGAAATGGTCTGGAGAAGAGAGGAGGGGATAGGGTCAAGCGGGCAGGTTGTTGGGCGGCCGGCCGTCACAAGACGCGAGATTTCATCTGGAGAGAGAGGGGAGAAAGAGGTCAGAGCACAGGGTAGGGCAGTGTGAGCAGAACCAGCGGTGTCGTTTGACTTAGCAAACGAGGATCGGATGTCGTCGACCTTCTTTTCAAAATGGTTGACGAAGTCATCTGCAGAGAGGGAGGAGGGGGAGGGGGAGGAGGATTCAGGAGGGAGGAGAAGGTTGCAAAGAGCTTCCTAGGGTTAGAGGCAGATGCTTGGAATTTAGAGTGTTAGAAAGTGACTTTAGCAGCAGAGAGAGAAGAGGAAAATGTAGAGAGGAGGGAGTGAAAGGATGTCAGGTCCGCAGGGAGGCGAGTTTTCCTCCATTTCCGCTCGGCTGCCCGGAGCCCTGTTCTGTGAGCTCGCAATGAGTCGTCGAGCCACGGAGCGGGAGGGGAGGACCGAGCCGGCCTGGAGGATAGGGGACATAGAGAGTCAAAGGATGCAGAAAGGGAGGAGAGGAGGGTTGAGGAGGCAGAATCAGGAGATAGGTTGGAGAAGGTTTGAGCAGAGGGAAGAGATGATAGGATGGAAGAGGAGAGAGTAGCGGGGGAGAGAGAGCGAAGGTTGGGACGGCGCGATACCATCCGAGTAGGGGCAGTGTGGGAAGTGTTGGATGAGAGCGAGAGGGAAAGGATACAAGGTAGTGGTCGGAGACATGGAGGGGAGTTGCAATGAGGTTAGTGGAAGAACAGCATCTAGTAAAGATGAGGTCGAGCGTATTTCCTGCCTTGTGAGTAGGGGGGGAAGGTGAGAGGGTGAGGTCAAAAGAGGAGAGGAGTGGAAAGAAGGAGGCAGAGAGGAATGAGTCAAAGGTAGACGTGGGGAGGTTAAAGTCGCCCAGAACTGTGAGAGGTGAGCCGTCCTCAGGAAAGGAGCTTATCAAGGCATCAAGCTCATTGATGAACTCTCCGAGGGAACCTGGAGGGCGATAAATGATAAGGATGGGCTGGTAACTGTGACAGCATGGAATTCAAAGGAGGCGATAGACAGATGGGTAAGGGGAGAAAGAGAGAATGACCACTTGGGAGAGATGAGGATCCCGGTGCCACCACCCCGCTGACCAGAAGCTCTCGGGTGTGCGAGAACACGTGGGCAGACGAAGAGAGAGCAGTAGGAGTAGCAGTGTTGTCTGTGGTGATCCATGTTTCCGTCAGTGCCAAGAAGTCGAGGGACTGGAGGGAGGCATAGGCTGAGATGAACTCTGCCTTGTTGGCCGCAGATCGGCAGTTCCAGAGGCTACCGGAGACCTGGAACTCCACGTGGGTCGTGCGCGCTGGGACCACCAGATTAGGGTGGCCGCGGCCACGCGGTGTGGAGCGTTTGTATGGTCTGTGCAGAGAGGAGAGAACAGGGATAGACAGACACATAGTTGACAGGCTACACAAGAGGCTACGCTAATGCAAAGGAGATTGGAATGACAAGTGGACTACACGTCTCGAGTGTTCAGAAAGTTAAGCTTACGTAGCAAGAATCTTATTGACTAAAATGATTAAAATGATACAGTACTGCTGAAGTAGGCTAGCTGGCAGAGGCTGCGTTGTTGACTATGTAGGCTAGCTGGCAGTGGCTGCGTTGTTGACACTACACTAATCAAGTCGTTCCGTTGAGTGTAATAGTTTCTACTGTGCTGCTATTCGGGGCTAGCTGGCTAGCTAGCAGTGTTGATTACGTTACGTTGCGTTAAAAGAACGACAATAGCTGGCTAGCTAACCTAGGAAATCGCTCTAGACTACACAATTATCTTTGATACAAAGACGGCTATGTAGCTAGCTATGTAGCTAGCTACGATCAAACAAATCATGCCGTTGTACTGTAATGAAATGAAATGAGAAATGTGATACTACCTGTGGAGCGAAGCGAAATGCGACCGGATTGTTGAGTGCGGAAGTTCTGTTCGGTAGACGTTGGCTAGCTGTTGGCTAGCTAGCAGTGTCTCCTACGTTAAGGACGACAAATAGCTGGCTAGCTAACCTCGGTAAATTAAGATAATCACTCTAAAACTACACACTCTAAACTACACAATTATCTTGGATACGAAGACAGCAAAGACAACTATGTAGCTAGCTAACACTACACTAATCAAGTCGTTCAGTCGAGTGTAATAGTTGTGCTGCTAATCGGTAGACGGTGGACTAGCTAACGGTGGATGTTAGCTAGCTGGCTAGCTGCAGGGCAGTGTAGACTGCGTTAGGACGACGAAATACGATAATTACGCAATTATCTATGATACAAAGACGGCTATGTAGCTAGCTAAGAAGAAATTGCTAAGATTAGACAAATCAAACCGTTGTACTATAATGAAATGTAATACTACCTGCGGACCGAGTGCAGATGCGACCGCTCGCTCCAACCCGGAAGTAGCGCAGTGTTGAGATTGCCTGCAATAGTCAGCTCACAGTGAGGCTTCATATCCACTGATCTGGAGACAGCCACAGGAAGATCTGACCTTTAGTCAGCTCACAGTGAGGCTTCATATCCACTGATCTGGAGACAGCCACAGGAAGATCGGACCTTTAGTCAGCTCACAGTGAGTCTTCATATCCACTGATTTGGAGACAGCCACAGGAAGAACAGGATGATCGGACCTTTAGTCAGCTCACAGTGAGTCTTCATATCCACTGATTTGGAGACAGCCACAGGAAGAACAGGATGATCAGACCTTTAGTCAGCTCACAGTGAGTCTTCATATCCACTGATCTGGAGACAGCCACAGGAAGATCGGACCCCCCCCCTCATTCTCACGGTCTTGACAGAACAAGGGGGGCGACGACCTCACAAACCACACCTCTATTGTTAAGGAATATTGCAACTATTTCCCGCCCGGCCAATTAATTCTAGATAATTGGCTCGGGAATATGCAAGGCAATTCCTTCTCTAAACTAATTATTAATTTTCATGTAGTAAAGGTAATTTTTTACACCGCAATATTGAGGCAAAGGAATCAATGTTGTTAAGTAGATGCTGGAGAGAGAGAGAGAGAGGGAGGGAGGGGGAGGGAGGGAGGGAGGGGGAGGGAGGGAGGGAGGGAGGGGGAGGGAGGGAGAGAGGGAGAGGGAGAGGGAGAGGGAGAGGGAGAGAGGGAGGGAGAGGGAGGGAGAGATGTTTGTGTTTTCTTTCTTATTTTTTGTCTGCCCGTATGTATGCATTAACACACGGGCAGGACGGCTTGAGGCAGACCTCTCTTGGACACGTGCAGTGTTGTCCTTCTAACCATTGTCATGCAGTTCATGATAGGTCAAACGCAGATACATAGAGTGAACCCGGGGCAGCCGTCGTTAATTATAGAGAAATGGGTTTTAGGGTCAAACGAAATAGCCTGCGAAGAGTGAGAGAGACAGAGCAGCTGAGAGACAGATAGATAGAGACAGATAGATAGAGACAGAGCGACAGAGAGAGACAGAGCAACAGAGAGAGACAGAGCAACAGAGAGAGACAGATAGAGAGAGACAGAGCAACAGAGAGACAGATAGATAGAGAGAGACAGAGCAACAGAGAGACAGATAGATAGAGACAAAGCAACAGAGAGACAGATAGAGACAGAGCAACAGAGAGGTAGATAGAGAGAGACAGAGCGATAGAGAGACAGATAGAGAGAGACAGAGCGACAGACAGATAGAGAGTGACAGAGCGATAGAGAGACAGAGATAGAGCGACAGAAACAGATAGATGGACAGAGCGACAGAGACACAGATAGAGAGAGACAGAGCGACAGAGACACAGATAGAGAGAGACAGAGCGACAGAGACAGATAGAGAGAGACAGAGCGACAGAGAGACAGATAGATAGAGAGAGAGCAACAGAGAGACAGATAGATAGAGACAGAGCGACAGAGAGACAGATAGATAGAGAGAGAGCAACAGAGAGACAGATAGATAGAGACAGAGCGACAGAGAGACAGATAGATAGAGAGAGACAGAGCAACAGAGAGAGACAGAGCAACAGAGAGAGACAGAGCAACAGAGAGAGACAGATAGAGAGAGACAGAGCAACAGAGAGACAGATAGATAGAGAGAGACAGAGCAACAGAGAGACAGATAGATAGAGACAAAGCAACAGAGAGACAGATAGAGACAGAGCAACAGAGAGGTAGATAGAGAGAGACAGAGCGATAGAGAGACAGATAGAGAGAGACAGAGCGACAGACAGATAGAGAGTGACAGAGCGATAGAGAGACAGAGATAGAGCGACAGAAACAGATAGATGGACAGAGCGACAGAGACACAGATAGAGAGAGACAGAGCGACAGAGACACAGATAGAGAGAGACAGAGCGACAGAGACAGATAGAGAGAGACAGAGCGACAGAGAGACAGATAGATAGAGAGAGAGCAACAGAGAGACAGATAGATAGAGACAGAGCGACAGAGAGACAGATAGATAGAGAGAGAGCAACAGAGAGACAGATAGATAGAGACAGAGCGACAGAGAGACAGATAGAGAGAGACAGAGTGACACAGATAGATCGAGAGAGAGACAGATAGATAGAGAGACAGAGACACAGAGACAGAGAGAGACAGATAGATAGAGAGAGAGCAACAGATACAGATAGATAGAGACAGAGCGACACAGATAGATAGAGACAGAGCAACAGAGACAGAGAGAGACAGATAGATAGAGAGAGAGACAGATAGATAGAGAGACAGAGACACAGAGACAGAGAGAGACAGATAGATAGAGAGAGAGACAGAGCAACAGAGAGAGACAGATAGATAGAGAGAGAGAGAGAGCAACAGAGAGAGACAGATAGATAGAGAGAGAGACAGAGCAACAGAGAGAGAGAGATAGACAGAGCAACAGAGAGAGAGAGAGAGAGAGAGAGAGACAGAGCAACAGAGAGAGAGAGAGAGCGAGAGCAAAAGCTATTAGGTTTAGAACGGCTGCTAAATCAACAGGGTCTTAGCTTGCTAGGGTAGCAGAGGAAGTCTCACAATGCATCCATGTTATGTAGCTAGTAGACCAATGTTGTGTACCGTTACCACAGCCGGCCATGTAACACAGATTTGAAATAATATTTAAATACATCTCGCTCTGAAAATGTATTAACTGCATGGTGTGCATATTGAAATCAATTCATCACGTTGAAAAATCATTTACAGCTTTACCTTGATCATCCAGGCGCTGTCACAGAACAAATATATATTTACGGTAGATGTTTTTAGCATATTGAACTGAAAATCAGTGAAACCGTGAGACATCCATCCAGGAGAAAAAAGGTGCTATTTGGTATTGTGTTGGTGTATTGGTGTATAGGCATAATGGTGTATTGGTGTATTGGCATAATGGTGTATTGGTGTATTGGCATAATGGTGTATTGGTGTATTGGCATAATGGTGTATTGGTGTATTGGCATAATGGTGTATTGGTGTATAGGCATAATGGTGTATTGGTGTATTGGCATAATGGTGGATTGGTGTATTGGCATAATGGTGTATTGGAGTAATGGTGTATTGGTGTATAGGCATAATGGTGTGTTGGTGTATAGGCATAATGGTGTATTGGTGTATTGGTGTATAGGCATAATGGTGTGTTGGTGTATAGGCATAATGGTGTATTGGTGTATTGGCATAATGGTGTATTGGTGTATTGGCATAATGGTGTATTGGTGTATTGGCATACTGGTGTGTTGGTGTCCAATTTGTAAGTCGCTCTGGATAAGAGCGTCTGCTAAATGACTTAAATGTAAATGTAAATGTGTATTGGTGTATAGGCATAATGGTGTGTTGGTGTATTGGCATACTGGTGTGTTGGTGTATTGGTGTATAGGCATAATGGTGTGTTGGTGTATAGGCATAATGGTGTGTTGGTGTATAGGCATAATGTTGTATTGGTGTATAGGCATAATGGTGTGTTGGTGTATAGGCATAATGGTGTGTTGGTGTATAGGCATACTGGTGTGTTGGTGTATTGGTGTATAGGCATAATGGTGTGTTGGTGTATAGGCATAAAGGTGTGTTGGTGTATAGGCATAATGGTGTGTTGGTGTATTGGCATACTGGTGTGTTGGTGTATTGGTGTATAGGCATAATGGTGTGTTGGTGTATAGGCATAATGGTGTGTCGGTGTATAGGCATACTGGTGTGTTGGTGTATAGGCATAATGGTGTGTCGGTGTATAGGCATAATGGTGTGTTGGTGTATAGGCATAATGTTGTATTGGTGTATAGGCATAATGGTGTGTTGGTGTATAGGCATAATGGTGTGTTGTGTATAGGCATACTGGTGTGTTGGTGTATTGGTGTATAGGCATAATGGTGTGTTGGTGTATAGGCATAATGGTGTGTTGGTGTATAGGCATACTGGTGTGTTGGTGTATAGGCATACTGGTGTGTTGGTGTATAGGCATAATGGTGTGTTGGTGTATTGGTGTATAGGCATAATGGTGTGTTGGTGTATTGGTGTATAGGCATAATGGTGTGTTGGTGTATAGGCATAATGGTGTGTCGGTGTATAGGCATACTGGTGTGTTGGTGTATAGGCATAATGGTGTATTGGTGTATAGGCATACTGGTGTGTTGTGTATAGGCATAATGGTGTGTTGGTGTGTTGGCATACTGGTGTGTTGGTGTATTGGCATACTGGTGTATTGGTGTATTGGCATACTGGTGTGTTGGTGTATTGGTGTATAGGCATAATGATGTGTTGGTGTATTGGCATACTGGTGTGTTGGTGTATTGGTGTATAGGCATACTGGTGTGTTGGTGTATTGGTGTATAGGCATAATGGTGTGTTGGTGTATAGGCATAATGGTGTGTCGGTGTATAGGCATACTGGTGTGTTGGTGTATAGGCATAATGGTGTATTGGTGTATAGGCATAATGGTGTGTTGGTGTATAGGCATACTGGTGTGTTGGTGTATAGGCATACTGGTGTGTTGGTGTATAGGCATAATGGTGTGTTGGTGTATTGGCATACTGGTGTGTTGGTGTATTGGTGTATAGGCATAATGGTGTGTTGGTGTATAGGCATAATGGTGTGTCGGTGTATAGGCATACTGGTGTGTTGGTGTATAGGCATAATGGTGTATTGGTGTATATGCATAATGGTGTGTTGGTGTATAGGCATAATGGTGTGTTGGTGTATAGGCATAATGGTGTGTTGGTGTATAGGCATAATGGTGTGTTGGTGTATTGGCATAATGGTGTGTTGGTGTATAGGCATAATGGTGTGTTGGTGTATTGGCATAATGGTGTATTGGTGTATTGGTGTATTGGCATAATGGTGTGTTGGTGTATAGGCATAATGGTGTGTTGGTGTATAGGCATACTGGTGTGTTGGTGTATAGGCATAATGGTGTGTTGGTGTATTGGTGTATTGGCATAATGGTGTGTTGGTGTATTGGTGTATTGGCATAATGGTGTGTTGGTGTATTGGCATAATGGTGTGTCGGTGTATTGGTGTATAGGCATAATGGTGTGTTGGTGTATAGGCATAATGGCGTGTCGGTGTATAGGCATACTGGTGTGTTGGTGTATAGGCATAATGGTGTATTGGTGTATAGGCATACTGGTGTGTTGTGTATATGCATAATGGTGTATTGGTGTATAGGCATACTGGTGTGTTGTGTATATGCATAATGGTGTGTTGGTGTATTGGCATACTGGTGTGTTGGTGTAGTGGCATACTGGTGTATTGGTGTATTGGCATACTGGTGTGTTGGTGTATTGGTGTATAGGCATAATGGTGTGTTGGTGTATTGGCATACTGGTGTGTTGGTGTATTGGTGTATAGGCATAATGGTGTGTTGGTGTATAGGCATAATGGTGTGTTGGTGTATAGGCATAATGTTGTATTGGTGTATAGGCATAATGGTGTGTTGGTGTATAGGCATAATGGTGTGTTGGTGTATAGGCATACTGGTGTGTTGGTGTATTGGTGTATAGGCATAATGGTGTGTTGGTGTATAGGCATACTGGTGTGTTGGTGTATAGGCATAAAGGTGTGTTGGTGTATAGGCATAATGGTGTGTTGGTGTATTGGCATACTGGTGTGTTGGTGTATTGGTGTATAGGCATAATGGTGTGTTGGTGTATAGGCATAATGGTGTGTCGGTGTATAGGCATACTGGTGTGTTGGTGTATAGGCATAATGGTGTGTCGGTGTATAGGCATAATGGTGTGTTGGTGTATAGGCATAATGTTGTATTGGTGTATAGGCATAATGGTGTGTTGGTGTATAGGCATAATGGTGTGTTGTGTATAGGCATACTGGTGTGTTGGTGTATTGGTGTATAGGCATAATGGTGTGTTGGTGTATAGGCATAATGGTGTGTTGGTGTATAGGCATACTGGTGTGTTGGTGTATAGGCATACTGGTGTGTTGGTGTATAGGCATAATGGTGTGTTGGTGTATTGGTGTATAGGCATAATGGTGTGTTGGTGTATTGGTGTATAGGCATAATGGTGTGTTGGTGTATAGGCATAATGGTGTGTCGGTGTATAGGCATACTGGTGTGTTGGTGTATAGGCATAATGGTGTATTGGTGTATAGGCATACTGGTGTGTTGTGTATATGCATAATGGTGTGTTGGTGTATTGGCATACTGGTGTGTTGGTGTATTGGCATACTGGTGTATTGGTGTATTGGCATACTGGTGTGTTGGTGTATTGGTGTATAGGCATAATGGTGTGTTGGTGTATTGGCATACTGGTGTGTTGGTGTATTGGTGTATAGGCATAATGGTGTGTTGGTGTATAGGCATAATGGTGTGTTGGTGTATAGGCATACTGGTGTGTCGGTGTATAGGCATAATGGTGTGTTGGTGTATAGTCATAATGGTGTATTGGTGTATAGGCATAATGGTGTGTTGGTGTATAGGCATACTGGTGTGTTGGTGTATAGGCATACTGGTGTGTTGGTGTATAGGCATAATGGTGTGTTGGTGTATTGGCATACTGGTGTGTTGGTGTATTGGTGTATAGGCATAATGGTGTGTTGGTGTATAGGCATAATGGTGTGTCGGTGTATAGGCATACTGGTGTGTTGGTGTATAGGCATAATGGTGTATTGGTGTATAGGCATAATGGTGTGTTGGTGTATAGGCATAATGGTGTGTTGGTGTATAGGCATACTGGTGTGTTGGTGTATAGGCATAATGGTGTATTGGTGTATAGGCATAATGGTGTGTTGGTGTATAGGCATAATGGTGTGTTGGTGTATTGGCATAATGCTGTATTGGTGTATTGGTGTATAGGCATAATGGTGTGTTGGTGTATAGGCATGGTGTGTTGGTGTATAGGCATACTGGTGTGTTGGTGTATAGGCATAATGGTGTGTTGGTGTATTGGTGTATTGGCATAATGGTGTGTTGGTGTATTGGTGTATTGGCATAATGGTGTGTTGGTGTATTGGCATAATGGTGTGTCGGTGTATTGGTGTAGGCATAATGGTGTGTTGGTGTATAGGCATAATGGTGTGTACTGGTGTATAGGCATAATGGTGTATTGGTGTATAGGCATGTGTTGTGTATAGCATAATGGTGTATTGGTGTATAGGCATACTGGTGTGTTGTGTATATGCATAATGGTGTGTTGGTGTATTGGCATACTGGTGTGTTGGTGTATTGGCATACTGGTGTATTGGTGTATTGGCATACTGGTGTGTTGGTGTATTGGTGTATAGGCATAATGGTGTGTTGGTGTATTGGCATACTGGTGTGTTGGTGTATTGGTGTATAGGCATAATGGTGTGTTGGTGTATAGGCATAATGGTGTGTTGGTGTATAGGCATACTGGTGTGTCGGTGTATAGGCATAATGGTGTGTTGGTGTATAGTCATAATGGTGTATTGGTGTATAGGCATAATGGTGTGTTGGTGTATAGGCATAATGGTGTGTTGGTGTATAGGCATACTGGTGTGTTGGTGTATAGGCATAATGGTGTGTTGGTGTATTGGCATACTGGTGTATTGGTGTATAGGCATAATGGTGTGTTGGTGTATAGGCATAATGGCGTGTCGGTGTATAGGCATACTGGTGTGTTGGTGTATAGGCATAATGGTGTATTGGTGTATAGGCATAATGGTGTATTGGTGTATAGGCATAATGGTTGTGTTTGGTGTATATTGGCATAATGGTGTGTTGGTGTATAGGCATAATGGTGTGTTGGTGTATAGGCATAATGGTGTGTGTATAGGCATACTGGTGTGTTGTTAATGGTGTTGGTGTATTGGCATACTGGTGTGTTGGTGTAATGGTGTGTTGGTACTGGTGTGTTGGTGTATTGGTGTATAGGCATAATGGTGTGTTGGTGTATTGGCATAATGGTGTGTTGGTGTATTGGTGTATAGGCATAATGGTGTGTTGGTGTATTGGCATAATGGTGTGTTGGTGTATTGGTGTATAGGCATAATGGTGTGTTGGTGTATAGGCATAATGGTGTGTCGGTGTATAGGCATACTGGTGTGTTGGTTTATAGGCATAATGGTGTGTTGGCATACTGGTGTGTTGTGTATATGCATAATGGTGTGTTGGTGTATAGGCATACTGGTGTGTTGTGTATAGGCATAATGGTGTGTTGGTGTATTGGCATAATGGTGTGTTGGTGTATTGGTGTATAGGCATAATGGTGTGTTGGTGTATAGGCATAATGGTGTGTCGGTGTATAGGCATACTGGTGTGTTGGTGTATAGGCATAATGGTGTATTGGTGTATAGGCATACTGGTGTGTTGTGTATAGGCATAATGGTGTGTTGGTGTATTGGCATACTGGTGTGTTGGTGTATTGGCATACTGGTGTATTGGTGTATTGGCATACTGGTGTGTTGGTGTATTGGTGTATAGGCATAATGGTGTATTGGCATACTGGTGTGTTGGTGTATTGGTGTATAGGCATAATGGTGTGTTGGTGTATAGGCATAATGGTGTGTTGGTGTATAGGCATAATGTTGTATTGGTGTATAGGCATAATGGTGTGTTGGTGTATAGGTATAATGGTGTGTTGGTGTATAGGCATACTGGTGTGTTGGTGTATAGGCATAATGGTGTGTTGGTGTATTGGCATACTGGTGTATTGGTGTATAGGCATAATGGTGTGTTGGTGTATAGGCATAATGGTGTGTTGGTGTATTGGTACTGGTGTATTGGTGTATAGGCATACTGGGTGTATAGGCATGGTGTGTGTATAGGCATAATGGTGTATTGGTGTATAGGCATAATGGTGTGTTGGTGTATAGGCATAATGGTGTGTTGGTGTATAGGCATAATGGTGTGTTGGTGTATAGGCATAATGGTGTGTTGGTGTATTGGTGTATAGGCATAATGGTGTGTTGGTGTATAGGCATAATGGTGTGTCGGTGTATAGGCATACTGGTGTGTTGGTGTATTGGCATACTGGTGTGTTGGTGTATTGGTGTATAGGCATACTGTTGTGTTGGTTTATAGGCATAATGTTGTTTTGGTTTATAGGCATAATGTTGTATTGGTGTATAGGCATAATGGTGTGTTGGTGTATAGGCATAATGGTGTGTTGGTGTATAGGCATAATGGTGTGGGTGTTTTGGTGTATAGGCATAATGGTGTTGGTGTGTTGGTGTATAGGCATAATGGTGTGTTGGTGTATATGAATAATGGTGTGGTGGTGTATAGGCATAATGGTGTCTTGGTGTATAGGCATAATGGTGTGTTGGTGTATAGGCATAATTGTGTCTTGGGGTATAGGCATAATGGTGTCTTGGTGTATTGGTGTATAGGCATAATGGTGTGTTGGTGTGTTGGTGTATAGGCATAATGGTTTGTTGGTGTATTGGTATGTTGGTGTGTTGGTGTATAGGCATACTGGTGTGTTGGTGTATAGGCATAATGGCGTGTTGGTGTATAGGCATAATGGTGTGTTGGTGTGTTGGTGTATAGGCATAATGGTGTATTGGTGTGTTGGTGTATTAGCATACTGGTGTGTTGGTGTGTTGGTGTATAGGCATAATGGTGTGTTAGTGTATAGGCATAATGGTGTGTTGGTGTGTTGGTGTATAGGCATAATGGTGTGTTGGTGTATTGGTGTGTTGGTGTATAGGCATAATGGTGTGTTGGTGTATTAGCATACTGGTGTGTTGGTGTGTTGGTGTATAGGCATAATGGTGTGTTGGTGTATCGGCATACTGGTGTGTTGGTGTGTTGGTGTATTGGTGTGTTGGTGTATTGGCATAATGGTGTGTTGGTGTATTGGTGTATTGGTGTGTTGGTGTATTGGTATATTGGTGTGTTGGTGTGTTGGTGTATAGAAATAATGGTGTGTTGGTGTATTGGTGTGTTGGTGTATAGGCATAAGGGTGTGTTGGTGTATTGGTATATTGGTGTGGATGGTGTGTTGGTGTGTATGGTGTGGTTGGTGTGTTGGTATATTGGTGTGATGGTATATTGGTGTATTGGTATATTGGTGTGTATGGTGTGTTGGTGTGTTGTTATATTGCTGTGTTGGTATATTGGTGTATTGGTGTATTGGTATATTGGTGTGTTTGTGTGTTGGTGTGTTGGTGTATTGGTATATTGGTGTGTTGGTGTATTGGTATATTGGTGTGTTGGTATATTGGTGTGTTGGTATATTGGTGTGTTGGGGTATTGGTGTGTTGGGGTATTGGTATATTGGTGTGTTGGTGTGTTGGTGTACAGGCATATTGGTGTGTTGGTATATTGGTGTGTATAGTGTGTTGGTGTGTATGGTGTGTTGGTGTATTAGTATATTAGTGTATTGGTGTGTATGGTGTGTTGGTGTGTTAGTGTATTCGTGTATTGGTGTGTATGGTGTGTTGGTGTATTAGTGTGTATGGTGTGTTGGTGTATTAGTGTATTGGTGTGTTGGTGTGTTATGGTGTATTAGTGTGTATGGTGTATTAGTGTGTATGGTGTGTTGGTGTGTATGGTGTGTTCGTGTGTATGGTGTGTATGGTCTGGTTGGTGTGTATGGTGTATTGGTCTGGTTGGTGTGTTGGTGTTTTGGTGTTTGGTGTTTATGGTGGGTATGGTGTGTATGGTGTGTTGGTGTATAGGCATAATGGTGTGTTGGTGTATAGGAATAATGGTGTGGTGGTGTATAGGCATAATGGTGTCTTGGTGTATAGGCATAATGGTGTGTTGGTGTATAGGCATAATTGTGTCTTGGGGTATAGGCATAATGGTGTATTGGTGTATAGGCATAATGGTGTGTTGGTGTGTTGGTGTATAGGCATAATGGTGTGTTGGTGTATTGGTGTGTTGGTGTGTTGGTGTATAGGCATACTGGTGTGTTGGTGTGTTGGTGTATAGGCATAATGGTGTGTTGGTGTGTTGGTGTATAGGCATAATGGTGTATTGGTGTGTTGGTGTGTTGGTGTATTAGCATACTGGTGTGTTGGTGTGTTGGTGTATAGGCATAATGGTGTGTTAGTGTATAGGCATAATGGTGTGTTGGTGTGTTGGTGTATAGGCATAATGGTGTGTTGGTGTATTGGTGTGTTGGTGTATAGGCATAATGGTGTGTTGGTGTATTAGCATACTGGTGTGTTGGTGTGTTGGTGTATAGGCATAATGGTGTGTTGGTGTATCGGCATACTGGTGTGTTGGTGTGTTGGTGTATTGGCATAATGGTGTGTTGGTGTATTGGTGTATTGGTGTGTTG
>NC_088401.1:8759752-8954752 GCF_034236695.1 Oncorhynchus nerka | reverse complement strand
TAAATACATGGAGGAGATGTACAGTACAGTACTTGGTAAATACATGGAGGAGATGTACAGTACAGTACTTGGTAAATACATGGAGGAGATGTACAGTACAGTACTGGTAAATACATGGAGGAGATGTACAGTACAGTACTTGGTAAATACATGGAGGAGATGTACAGTACAGTACCTGGTAAATACATGGAGGAGATGTACAGTACAGTACCTGGTAAATACATGGAGGAGATGTACAGTACAGTACCTGGTAAATACATGGAGGAGATGTACAGTACAGTACCTGGTAAATACATGGAGGAGATGTACAGTACAGTACCTGGTAAATACATGGAGGAGATGTACAGTACAGTACCTGGTAAATACATGGAGGAGATGTACAGTACAGTACCTGGTAAATACATGGAGGAGATGTACAGTACAGTTGGTAAAAACATGGAGGAGATGTACAGTACAGTACCTGGTAAATACATGGAGGAGATGTACAGTACAGTACCTGGTAAATACATGGAGGAGATGTACAGTACAGTACCTGGTAAATACATGGAGGAGATGTACAGTACAGTACTTGGTAAATACATGGAGGAGATGTACAGTACAGTACCTGCTAAATACATGGAGGAGATGTACAGTACAGTACCTGGTAAATACATGGAGGAGATGTACAGTACAGTACCTGGTAAATACATGGAGGAGATGTACAGTACTTGGTAAATACATGGAGGAGATGTACAGTACAGTACTTGGTAAATACATGGAGGAGATGTACAGTACAGTACTTGGTAAATACATGGAGGAGATGTACAGTACAGTACCTGGTAAATACATGGAGGAGATGTACAGTACAGTACTTGGTAAATACATGGAGGAGATGTACAGTACAGTACTTGGTAAATACATGGAGGAGATGTACAGTACCTGGTAAATACATGGAGGAGATGTACAGTACAGTACTTGGTAAATACATGGAGGAGATGTACAGTACAGTACTTGGTAAATACATGGAGGAGATGTACAGTACCTGGTAAATACATGGAGGAGATGTACAGTACAGTACTTGGTAAATACATGGAGGAGATGTACAGTACAGTACCTGGTAAATACATGGAGGAGATGTACAGTACAGTACCTGGTAAATACATAGAGGAGATGTACAGTACAGTACCTGGTAAATACATGGAGGAGATGTACAGTACTTGGTAAATACATGGAGGAGATGTACAGGTAAATACATGGAGGAGATGTACAGTACTTGGTAAATACATGGAGGAGATGTACAGTACTTGGTAAATACATGGAGGAGATGTACAGTACAGTACCTGGTAAATACATGGAGGAGATGTACAGTACTTGGTAAAAACATGGAGGAGATGTACAGTACTGTACCTGGTAAATACATGGAGGAGATGTACAGTACAGTACTTGGTAAATACATGGAGGAGATGTACAGTACCTGGTAAATACATGGAGGAGATGTACAGTACAGTACCTGGTAAATACATGGAGGAGATGTACAGTACAGTACCTGGTAAATACATGGAGGAGATGTACAGTACCTGGTAAATACATGGAGGAGATGTACAGTACAGTACCTGGTAAATACATGGAGGAGATGTACAGTACAGTACCTGGTAAATACATGGAGGAGATGTACAGTACAGTACTGGTAAATACATGGAGGAGATGTACAGTACAGTACCTGGTAAATACATGGAGGAGATGTACAGTACAGTACCTGGTAAATACATGGAGGAGATGTACAGTACAGTACTGGTAAATACATGGAGGAGATGTACAGTACAGTACCTGGTAAATACATGGAGGAGATGTACAGTACAGTACCTGGTAAATACATGGAGGAGATGTACAGTACAGTACCTGGTAAATACATGGAGGAGATGTACAGTACCTGGTAAATACATGGAGGAGATGTACAGTACAGTACCTGGTAAATACATGGAGGAGATGTACAGTACAGTACCTGGTAAATACATGGAGGAGATGTACAGTACAGTACTTGGTAAATACATGGAGGAGATGTACAGTACAGTACCTGGTAAATACATGGAGGAGATGTACAGTACAGTACTTGGTAAATACATGGAGGAGATGTACAGTACCTGGTAAATACATGGAGGAGATGTACAGTACAGTACCTGGTAAATACATGGAGGAGATGTACAGTACAGTACCTGGTAAATACATGGAGGAGATGTACAGTACAGTACTTGGTAAATACATGGAGATGTACAGTACCTGGTAAATACATGGAGGAGATGTACAGTACAGTACCTGGTAAATACATGGAGGAGATGTACAGTACAGTACCTGGTAAATACATGGAGGAGATGTAAGTACTAAATACATGGAGGAGATGTACAGTACTGTAAATACATGGAGGAATGGTAAATACATGGAGGAGATGTACAGTACTTGGTAAATACATGGAGGAGATGTACAGTACAGTACCTGGTAAATACATGGAGGAGATGTACAGTACAGTACTTGGTAAATACATGGAGGAGATGTACAGTACTGGTAAATACTGGAGGAGATGTAAATACATGGAGGAGATGTACAGTACAGTACCTGTACATGGAGGAGATGTACAGTACAGTTGGTAAATACATGGAGGAGATGTACAGTACCTGGTAAATACATGGAGGAGATGTACAGTACAGTTGGTAAATACATGGAGGAGATGTACAGTACAGTACCTGGTAAATACATGGAGGAGATGTACAGTACCTGGTAAATACATGGAGGAGATGTACAGTACAGTACTTGGTAAATACATGGAGGAGATGTACAGTACAGTACCTGGTAAATACATGGAGGAGATGTACAGTACCTGGTAAATACATGGAGGAGATGTACAGTACAGTACCTGGTAAATACATGGAGGAGATGTACAGTACAGTACCTGGTAAATACATGGAGGAGATGTACAGTACAGTACTTGGTAAATACATGGAGGAGATGTACAGTACCTGGTAAATACATGGAGGAGATGTACAGTACAGTACTTGGTAAATACATGGAGGAGATGTACAGTACAGTACCTGGTAAATACATGGAGGAGATGTACAGTACCTGGTAAATACATGGAGGAGATGTACAGTACAGTACTTGGTAAATACATGGAGGAGATGTACAGTACAGTACCTGGTAAATACATGGAGGAGATGTACAGTACAGTACCTGGTAAATACATGGAGGAGATGTACAGTACAGTACCTGGTAAATACATGGAGGAGATGTACAGTACTTGGTAAATACATGGAGGAGATGTACAGTACAGTACTTGGTAAATACATGGAGGAGATGTACAGTACAGTACCTGGTAAATACATGGAGGAGATGTACAGTACTTGGTAAATACATGGAGGAGATGTACAGTACAGTACCTGGTAAATACATGGAGGAGATGTACAGTACAGTACTTGGTAAATACATGGAGGAGATGTACAGGAGGAGATGTACCTGGTAAATACATGGAGGAGATGTACAGTACAGTACCTGGTAAATACATGGAGGAGATGTACAGTACAGTACTTGGTAAATACATGGAGGAGATGTACAGTACCTGGTAAATACATGGAGGAGATGTACAGTACAGTACTTGGTAAATACATGGAGGAGATGTACAGTACAGTACCTGGTAAATACATGGAGGAGATGTACAGTACCTGGTAAATACATGGAGGAGATGTACAGTACAGTACCTGGTAAATACATGGAGGAGATGTACAGTACAGTACCTGGTAAATACATGGAGGAGATGTACAGTACAGTACCTGGTAAATACATGGAGGAGATGTACAGTACAGTACCTGGTAAATACATGGAGGAGATGTACAGTACAGTACCTGGTAAATACCTGTACCTGTAAATACATGGAGGAGATGTACAGTACAGTACCTGGTAAATACATGGAGGAGATGTACAGTACAGTACCTGGTAAATACATGGAGGAGATGTACAGTACAGTACCTGGTAAATACATGGAGGAGATGTACAGTACAGTACCTGGTAAATACATGGAGGAGATGTACAGTACAGTACCTGGTAAATACATGGAGGAGATGTACAGTACAGTACTTGGTAAATACATGGAGGAGATGTACAGTACAGTACTTGGTAAATACATGGAGGAGATGTACAGTACAGTACCTGGTAAATACATGGAGGAGATGTACAGTACAGTACTTGGTAAATACATGGAGGAGATGTACAGTACAGTACTTGGTAAATACATGGAGGAGATGTACAGTACCTGGTAAATACATGGAGGAGATGTACAGTACAGTACTTGGTAAATACATGGAGGAGATGTACAGTACAGTACTTGGTAAATACATGGAGGAGATGTACAGTACCTGGTAAATACATGGAGGAGATGTACAGTACCTGGTAAATACATGGAGGAGATGTACAGTACAGTACTTGGTAAATACATGGAGGAGATTTACAGTACAGTACCTGGTAAATACATGGAGGAGATGTACAGTACAGTACCTGGTAAATACATAGAGGAGATGTACAGTACAGTACCTGGTAAATACATGGAGGAGATGTACAGTACTTGGTAAATACATGGAGGAGATGTACAGTACTGTACTTGGTAAATACATGGAGGAGATGTACAGTACTTGGTAAATACATGGAGGAGATGTACAGTACAGTACCTGGTAAATACATGGAGGAGATGTACAGTACTTGGTAAATACATGGAGGAGATGTACAGTACTGTACCTGGTAAATACATGGAGGAGATGTACAGTACAGTACTTGGTAAATACATGGAGGAGATGTACAGTACCTGGTAAATACATGGAGGAGATGTACAGTACAGTACCTGGTAAATACATGGAGGAGATGTACAGTACAGTACTTGGTAAATACATGGAGGAGATGTACAGTACCTGGTAAATACATGGAGGAGATGTACAGTACAGTACTTGGTAAATACATGGAGGAGATGTACAGTACAGTACCTGGTAAATACATGGAGGAGATGTACAGTACCTGGTAAATACATGGAGGAGATGTACAGTACAGTACCTGGTAAATACATGGAGGAGATGTACAGTACAGTACTTGGTAAATACATGGAGGAGATGTACAGTACAGTACTTGGTAAATACATGGAGGAGATGTACAGTACCTGGTAAATACATGGAGGAGATGTACAGTACAGTACTTGGTAAATACATGGAGGAGATGTACAGTACAGTACTTGGTAAATACATGGAGGAGATGTACAGTACCTGGTAAATACATGGAGGAGATGTACAGTACAGTACTTGGTAAATACATGGAGGAGATGTACAGTACAGTACCTGGTAAATACATGGAGAGATGTACAGTACAGTACCTGGTAAATACATGGAGGAGATGTACAGTACAGTACCTGGTAAATACATGGAGGAGATGTACAGTACAGTACCTGGTAAATACATGGAGGAGATGTACAGTACAGTACCTGGTAAATACATGGAGGAGATGTACAGTACAGTACCTGGTAAATACATGGAGGAGATGTACAGTACTTGGTAAATACATGGAGGAGATGTACAGTACTGTACCTGGTAAATACATGGAGGAGATGTACAGTACAGTACTTGGTAAATACATGGAGGAGATGTACAGTACCTGGTAAATACATGGAGGAGATGTACAGTACAGTACCTGGTAAATACATGGAGGAGATGTACAGTACAGTTGGTAAATACATGGAGGAGATGTACAGTACAGTACCTGGTAAATACATGGAGGAGATGTACAGTACAGTACTTGGTAAATACATGGAGGAGATGTACAGTACAGTACCTGGTAAATACATGGAGGAGATGTACAGTACCTGGTAAATACATGGAGGAGATGTACAGTACAGTACCTGGTAAATACATGGAGGAGATGTACAGTACAGTACCTGGTAAATACATGGAGGAGATGTACAGTACAGTACTTGGTAAATACATGGAGGAGATGTACAGTACAGTACCTGGTAAATACATGGAGGAGAGATGTACAGTACTTGGTAAATACATGCAGGAGATGTACAGTACAGTACCTGGTAAATACATGGAGGAGATGTACAGTACAGTACCTGGTAAATGCATGGAGGAGATGTACAGTACTTGGTAAATACATGGAGGAGATGTACAGTACAGTACTTGGCAAATACATGGAGGAGATGTACAGTACCTGGTAAATACATGGAGGAGATGTACAGTACAGTACCTGGTAAATACATGGAGGATATGTACAGTACAGTACCTGGTAAATACATGGAGGAGATGTACAGTACAGTACCTGGTAAATACATGGAGGAGATGTACAGTACAGTACTTGGTAAATACATGGAGGAGATGTACAGTACAGTACTTGGTAAATACATGGAGGAGATGTACAGTACAGTACTTGGTAAATACATGGAGGAGATGTACAGTACAGTACTTGGTAAATACATGGAGGAGATGTACAGTACAGTACCTGGTAAATACATGGAGGAGATGTACAGTACTTGGTAAATACATGGAGGAGATGTACAGTACAGTACCTGGTAAATACATGGAGGAGATGTACAGTACAGTACTTGGTAAATACATGGAGGAGATGTACAGTACCTGGTAAATACATGGAGGAGATGTACAGTACAGTACCTGGTAAATTCATGGAGGAGATGTACAGTACAGTACCTGGTAAATACATGGAGGAGATGTACAGTACCTGGTAAATACATGGAGGAGATGTACAGTACCTGGTAAATACATGGAGGAGATGTACAGTACAGTACCTGGTAAATACATGGAGGAGATGTACAGTACCTGGTAAATACATGGAGGAGATGTACAGTACCTGGTAAATACATGGAGGAGATGTACAGTACAGTACCTGGTAAATACATGGAGGAGATGTACAGTACAGTACCTGGTAAATACATGGAGGAGATGTACAGTACAGTACTTGGTAAATACATGGAGGAGATGTACAGTACCTGGTAAATACATGGAGGAGATGTACAGTACAGTACTTGGTAAATACATGGAGGAGATGTACAGTACAGTACCTGGTAAATACATGGAGGAGATGTACAGTACAGTACCTGGTAAATACATAGAGGAGATGTACAGTACAGTACCTGGTAAATACATGGAGGAGATGTACAGTACTTGGTAAATACATGGAGGAGATGTACAGTACTGTACTTGGTAAATACATGGAGGAGATGTACAGTACAGTACCTGGTAAATACATGGAGGAGATGTACAGTACTTGGTAAATACATGGAGGAGATGTACAGTACTGTACCTGGTAAATACATGGAGGAGATGTACAGTACAGTACTTGGTAAATACATGGAGGAGATGTACAGTACCTGGTAAATACATGGAGGAGATGTACAGTACAGTACCTGGTAAATACATGGAGGAGATGTACAGTACTTGGTAAATACATGGAGGAGATGTACAGTACCTGGTAAATACATGGAGGAGATGTACAGTACAGTACTTGGTAAATACATGGAGGAGATGTACAGTACAGTACCTGGTAAATACATGGAGGAGATGTACAGTACCTGGTAAATACATGGAGGAGATGTACAGTACAGTACCTGGTAAATACATGGAGGAGATGTACAGTACAGTACCTGGTAAATACATGGAGGAGATGTACAGTACAGTACTTGGTAAATACATGGAGGAGATGTACAGTACCTGGTAAATACATGGAGGAGATGTACAGTACTTGGTAAATACATGCAGGAGATGTACAGTACAGTACCTGGTAAATACATGGAGGAGATGTACAGTACAGTACCTGGTAAATACATGGAGGAGATGTACAGTACTTGGTAAATACATGGAGGAGATGTACAGTACAGTACTTGGCAAATACATGGAGGAGATGTACAGTACCTGGTAAATACATGGAGGAGATGTACAGTACAGTACCTGGTAAATACATGGAGGATATGTACAGTACAGTACCTGGTAAATACATGGAGGAGATGTACAGTACAGTACCTGGTAAATACATGGAGGAGATGTACAGTACAGTACTTGGTAAATACATGGAGGAGATGTACAGTACAGTACTTGGTAAATACATGGAGGAGATGTACAGTACAGTACTTGGTAAATACATGGAGGAGATGTACAGTACAGTACTTGGTAAATACATGGAGGAGATGTACAGTACAGTACCTGGTAAATACATGGAGGAGATGTACAGTACTTGGTAAATACATGGAGGAGATGTACAGTACAGTACCTGGTAAATACATGGAGGAGATGTACAGTACAGTACTTGGTAAATACATGGAGGAGATGTACAGTACCTGGTAAATACATGGAGGAGATGTACAGTACAGTACCTGGTAAATTCATGGAGGAGATGTACAGTACAGTACCTGGTAAATACATGGAGGAGATGTACAGTACCTGGTAAATACATGGAGGAGATGTACAGTACCTGGTAAATACATGGAGGAGATGTACAGTACAGTACCTGGTAAATACATGGAGGAGATGTACAGTACAGTACCTGGTAAATACATGGAGGAGATGTACAGTACCTGGTAAATACATGGAGGAGATGTACAGTACAGTACCTGGTAAATACATGGAGGAGATGTACAGTACAGTACCTGGTAAATACATGGAGGAGATGTACAGTACAGTACTTGGTAAATACATGGAGGAGATGTACAGTACCTGGTAAATACATGGAGGAGATGTACAGTACAGTACTTGGTAAATACATGGAGGAGATGTACAGTACAGTACTTGGTAAATACATGGAGGAGATGTACAGTACTTGGTAAATACATGGAGGAGATGTACAGTACTTGGTAAATACATGGAGGAGATGTACAGTACAGTACCTGGTAAATACATGGAGGAGATGTACAGTACAGTACCTGGTAAATACATGGAGAGATGTACAGTACAGTACTTGGTAAATACATGGAGGAGATGTACAGTACAGTACCTGGTAAATACATGGAGGAGATGTACAGTACAGTACTTGGTAAATACATGGAGGAGATGTACAGTACAGTACCTGGTAAATACATGGAGGAGATGTACAGTACCTAAATACATGGAGGAGATGTACAGTACAGTACTTGGTAAATACATGGAGGAGATGTACAGTACAGTACTTGGTAAATACATGGAGGAGATGTACAGTACAGTACTTGGTAAATACATGGAGGAGATGTACAGTACAGTACTTGGTAAATACATGGAGGAGATGTACAGTACAGTACCTGGTAAATACATGGAGGAGATGTACAGTACAGTACCTGGTAAATACATAGAGGAGATGTACAGTACAGTACCTGGTAAATACATGGAGGAGATGTACAGTACTTGGTAAATACATGGAGGAGATGTACAGTACTGTACCTGGTAAATACATGGAGGAGATGTACAGTACTTGGTAAATACATGGAGGAGATGTACAGTACAGTACCTGGTAAATACATGGAGGAGATGTACAGTACTTGGTAAATACATGGAGGAGATGTACAGTACTGTACCTGGTAAATACATGGAGGAGATGTACAGTACAGTACTTGGTAAATACATGGAGGAGATGTACAGTACAGTACCTGGTAAATACATGGAGGAGATGTACAGTACAGTACCTGGTAAATACATGGAGGAGATGTACAGTACAGTACCTGGTAAATACATGGAGGAGATGTACAGTACCTGGTAAATACATGGAGGAGATGTAAAAATACATGGAGGAGATGTACAGTACAGTACCTGGTAAATACATGGAGGAGATGTACAGTACCTGGTAAATACATGGAGGAGATGTACAGTACAGTACCTGGTAAATACATGGAGGAGATGTACAGTACAGTACTGGTAAATACATGGAGGAGATGTACAGTACCTGGTAAATACATGGAGGAGATGTACAGTACAGTACTTGGTAAATACATGGAGGAGATGTACAGTACAGTACTTGGTAAATACATGGAGGAGATGTACAGTACCTGGTAAATACATGGAGGAGATGTACAGTACAGTACTTGGTAAATACATGGAGGAGATTTACAGTACAGTACCTGGTAAATACATGGAGATGTACTGTACAGTACCTGGTAAATACATAGAGGAGATGTACAGTACAGTACCTGGTAAATACATGGAGGAGATGTACAGTGGGTAAATACATGGAGAGATGTACAGTACTGTACCTGGTAAATACATGGAGGAGATGTACAGTACAGTACCTGGTAAATACATGGAGGAGATGTACAGTACCTGGTAAATACATGGAGGAGATGTACAGTACAGTACCTGGTAAATACATGGAGGAGATGTACAGTACAGTACTTGGTAAATACATGGAGGAGATGTACAGTACCTGGTAAATACATGGAGGAGATGTACAGTACAGTACCTGGTAAATACATGGAGGAGATGTACAGTACAGTACCTGGTAAATACATGGAGGAGATGTACAGTACCTGGTAAATACATGGAGGAGATGTACAGTACAGTACCTGGTAAATACATGGAGGAGATGTACAGTACAGTACCTGGTAAATACATGGAGGAGATGTACAGTACCTGGTAAATACATGGAGGAGATGTACAGTACAGTACCTGGTAAATACATGGAGGAGATGTACAGTACAGTACCTGGTAAATACATGGAGGAGATGTACAGTACAGTACTTGGTAAATACATGGAGGAGATGTACAGTACCTGGTAAATACATGGAGGAGATGTACAGTACTTGGTAAATACATGCAGGAGATGTACAGTACAGTACCTGGTAAATACATGGAGGAGATGTACAGTACAGTACCTGGTAAATACATGGAGGAGATGTACAGTACTACCTGGTAAATACATGGAGGAGATGTACAGTACAGTACCTGGTAAATACATGGAGGAGATGTACAGTACCTGGTAAATACATGGAGGAGATGTACAGTACAGTACCTGGTAAATACATGGAGGAGATGTACAGTACAGTACCTGGTAAATACATGGAGGAGATGTACAGTACAGTACCTGGTAAATACATGGAGGAGATGTACAGTACAGTACTTGGTAAATACATGGAGGAGATGTACAGTACAGTACCTGGTAAATACATGGAGGAGATGTACAGTACAGTACTGGTAAATACATGGAGGAGATGTACAGTACAGTACCTGGTAAATACATGGAGGAGATGTACAGTACAGTACCTGGTAAATACATGGAGGAGATGTACAGTACAGGAGGAGATGTACAGTACAGTACCTGGTAAATACATGGAGGAGATGTACAGTACAAATACATGGAGGAGATGTACAGTACCTGGTAAATACATGGAGGAGATGTACAGTACAGTACCTGGTAAATACATGGAGGAGATGTACAGTACAGTACCTGGTAAATACATGGAGGAGATGTACAGTACCTGGTAAATACATGGAGGAGATGTACAGTACCTGGTAAATACATGGAGGAGATGTACAGTACAGTACCTGGTAAATACATGGAGGAGATGTACAGTACAGTACAGTACCTGGTAAATACATGGAGGAGATGTACAGTACAGTACCTCGTAAATACATGGAGGAGATGTACAGTACAGTACCTGGTAAATACATGGAGGAGATGTACAGTACAGTACTTGGTAAATACATGGAGGAGATGTACAGTACCTGGTAAATACATGGAGGAGATGTACAGTACAGTACTTGGTAAATACATGGAGGAGATGTACAGTACAGTACCTGGTAAATACATGGAGGAGATGTACAGTACAGTACCTGGTAAATACATGGAGGAGATGTACAGTACAGTACCTGGTAAATACATGGAGGAGATGTACAGTACCTGGTAAATACATGGAGGAGATGTACAGTACTGTACTTGGTAAATACATGGAGGAGATGTACAGTACAGTACCTGGTAAATACATGGAGGAGATGTACAGTACCTGGTAAATACATGGAGGAGATGTACAGTACTGTACCTGGTAAATACATGGAGGAGATGTACAGTACAGTACCTGGTAAATACATGGAGGAGATGTACAGTACCTGGTAAATACATGGAGGAGATGTACAGTACAGTACCTGGTAAATACATGGAGGAGATGTACAGTACCTGGTAAATACATGGAGGAGATGTACAGTACCTGGTAAATACATGGAGGAGATGTACAGTACAGTACTTGGTAAATACATGGAGGAGATGTACAGTACAGTACCTGGTAAATACATGGAGGAGATGTACAGTACCTGGTAAATACATGGAGGAGATGTACAGTACAGTACCTGGTAAATACATGGAGGAGATGTACAGTACAGTACCTGGTAAATACATGGAGGAGATGTACAGTACAGTACTTGGTAAATACATGGAGGAGATGTACAGTACCTGGTAAATACATGGAGGAGATGTACAGTACTTGGTAAATACATGCAGGAGATGTACAGTACAGTACCTGGTAAATACATGGAGGAGATGTACAGTACAGTACCTGGTAAATACATGGAGGAGATGTACAGTACAGTACTTGGTAAATACATGGAGGAGATGTACAGTACAGTACTTGGTAAATACATGGAGGAGATGTACAGTACAGTACCTGGTAAATACATGGAGGAGATGTACAGTACAGTACTTGGTAAATACATGGAGGAGATGTACAGTACAGTACCTGGTAAATACATGGAGGAGATGTACAGTACTTGGTAAATACATGGAGGAGATGTACAGTACAGTACCTGGTAAATACATGGAGGAGATGTAGGAGATACAGTACTTGGTAAATACATGGAGGAGATGTACAGTACCTGGTAAATACATGGAGGAGATGTACAGTACAGTACCTGGTAAATTCATGGAGGAGATGTACAGTACAGTACCTGGTAAATACATGGAGGAGATGTACAGTACCTGGTAAATACATGGAGGAGATGTACAGTACCTGGTAAATACATGGAGGAGATGTACAGTACAGTACCTGGTAAATACATGGAGGAGATGTACAGTACCTGGTAAATACATGGAGGAGATGTACAGTACCTGGTAAATACATGGAGGAGATGTACAGTACAGTACCTGGTAAATACATGGAGGAGATGTACAGTACAGTACCTGGTAAATACATGGAGGAGATGTACAGTACAGTACTTGGTAAATACATGGAGGAGATGTACAGTACCTGGTAAATACATGGAGGAGATGTACAGTACAGTACTTGGTAAATACATGGAGGAGATGTACAGTACAGTACTTGGTAAATACATGGAGGAGATGTACAGTACTTGGTAAATAAATGGAGGAGATGTACAGTACTGTACTTGGTAAATACATGGAGGAGATGTACAGTACAGTACTTACATAGTATCTGGAGTCCTTGCAGGTCATGTAGCAGTTTCCACGGTTGATACACATTTTCTGGTCAACAACGGCCTGGATCTGCTCTGTTTTGTTTAGCTCCCTTTACGCTCCACTATGTTTCAGAGCCCTGCCTATAACAACCTGGGGACAAGGTTATAAACACCTGGGGACAAGGTTATAACTCCCTGGGGACAAGGCGCTATCCTCCTGGGGACAAGGCTATAACCACCTGGGGACAAGGTTATAACCCCCTGGGGACAAGGCTCTAACCACCTGGGGACAAGGCTCTAACCACCTGGGGGCAAGGCTATAACCACCTGGGGACAAGGTTATAAACACCTGGGGACAAGGCTCTAACCACCTGGGGGCAAGGCTATAACCACCTGTGGACAAGGTTATAAACACCTGGGGACAAGGCTCTAACCACCTGGGGACAAGGTTATAACCACCTGGGGACAAGGCTATAACCACCTGGGGACAAGGTTATAACCACCTGGGGACAAGGCTATAACCACCTGGGGATAAGGCTATAACCATCTGGGGACAAGGCTATAACCACCTGGGGACAAGGCTATATCCCCCTGGGGACAATGCTATAACACCCTGAGGATAAGGCTATAACCATCTGGGGACAAGGCTATAACCACCTGGGGACAAGGCTATAACCACCTGGGGACAAGGCTATAACCATCTGGGGACAAGGCTATAACCACCTGGGGACAAGGCTATATCCCCCTGGGGACAATGCTAAAATACCCTGAGGACAAGGCTATAACCATCTGGGGACAAGGCTATAACCACATGGGGACAAGGCTATATCCCCCTGGGCACAAAGCTATAACCATCTGGGGACAAGGCTATAACCACCTGGGACAAGGCTATATCCCCCTGGGGACAAGGCTATAACCATCTGGGGACAAGGCTATAACCACCTGGGGACAAGGCTATAACCACCTGGGGACAAGGCTATAACCACCTGGGGACAAGGCTATATCCCCCTGGGGACAATGCTATAACCATCTGGGGACAAGGTTATAACCACCTGGGGACAAGGTTATAACTCCCTGGAGACAAGGTTATAACTTTCTTTGGACAAGGCTATAACCCCCTGGGGACAAGGCTTAATCACCTGGCCACCATGTACATGACATCAGCAACCCGCTAGACCATAACCCCTGGGGACACTTCTCCAAGGCCATAACCCCTGAAGGACAATGCTATAAGCTTCCTGGGGACAATGTTCTTTAACCTCATCAGCTGGCTGGATAACCCGCAAATATCTTAACCTATATAACATGCTGTAGCATAGAAATATAGGATCAGTATATATATGATCAGTATATTGTCCCCAGGATGGTGGTAGAGAAATTAACATAAAACCTGGCAACAGTTCTGTAATATATATAGGATCAGTATATTATCTTGGTAAAGGAGAAATGCTCACTAATAGAGATGTAAACAAATATAGAAAACACGAGAGAGATCTTTTATTTCAGTATCAGTATTTTTATTTATTTTATTTCACCTTTATTTAACCAGGATCAGTATATATAAGGATTCGGTTATATAAAACAAACATATCAATAATACAGGTCTATATACAATGTAGCAAATTAGGTGAGAAGGGAGGTAGGAAAAAAGGCCATGGTGGCAAAGTAAAAATATATAGCAAGTAAAACACTGGAATATAGTATAATGGAAGAATCAAAGTATAAATAAAAATAATGGGGTGCAAAGTAAATAAATATAAATACAGTTAGGAAAGAGGTAGTTGTTTGGGCTAAATTATAGGATGTACAGGTGCATAATATATAAGATGCTCTGACAGTCAGTATAAGTGTTTCCAATTTAGGATTTTTGTAGTTCGGTCATATAAGGAGAGGCCAAAGAAAGAATATAGGATATACGCTGGAGCGTATATATGGTGACCAGGATCAGTATATATATATATATATATAAGGTATTATATATATATACTGCATCCAATTTGTTGATATAGGCTATTTTGAAATCAGTATATGTAGGATCAGTATATAGTGAAGGATCAGCATTTATAGGATAGATGTATGATATAAGGATCAGTAACCATATATTTGGACATTTATATATATGATGTTGGACAGTATATATAGGGTCAGTATATATAGGATCAGTATATATAGGATCAGTATATATATGATCAGTATATATATATATATATGATCAGTATATATAGGATCAGCATTTAGTTTTAATTTAAGAGCAATTGAGGCCACGGAAGGAGAGTATGGCAGGGTTGTTAGTGTCCAAAGAAGGGCCGGAAGTTTATAGGATAGGTATATATAGGATATTTATATATATGATAAGTATATATAGGATCCAGCTATATAGCAGAGAAGGTATGATCAAATGGTATAATCTGTTTGTTGACTTGGCTTTCAAGGACATGTATATATATCTGATTTGGGTCAGTAAGAGGGGGATATATATCTCAGATGACAAGAAAGAGAGGTCAGTATAATAGGAACAGCACATATTAGGATCAGTACATATTTGTAGGAGATTTTTCAGCTAGAACTATAATGGATTTGGATCAGTTTAGGAGTGCTGTTGACCGTAGAGTTGCCAGGTGGAAAGCATGGCCAGTCGAAAAAATGCTTATATAATTATGGTGGATTTATCAGTGGTGACATGTTTCCTATCTTCAGGATCAGTATATGGACTTTAGGATCAGTTTAGGATCAGTACATACATTTTCAGCTTCCAGGAATTGCGTACAGGTCCTTGCGTCATGGGGCCGTGTATTATCTTGATGAAACATTAGGTGATAGCGGCTGATGAACGGCACGACAGTGGGATTCAGGATCTCATCACTGTATCTCTTTGCATTTAAATTTGCCATCGATACAATGCAATTGTGTTCATTGTCCATAGTTTATGCCTGCCCATACCATAACTCCTCTGCCACCATGGTGCACTGGTGCATCTGTAGATCAATATCCTTCCAGGACACCCCGGCCAGGTCGATTAGAAAGGCACAACTTTGACATCAGCAACAGTAGCTTGCCCACGCAAATTGTTTGGGTACAGAGACCATCTTCCGTCCACCCCCCTGTACTAGTCTGAAAATGTTGTAGTTTAAAATCCTGAATTTTTGGTGGTCTTCCTAAGCCAGGATTCAGACACAGCTCTCCAGTGTGCCAGTGAAAAGCAAACTTATCGAACATGAGAAACCAAGGCTTTGCCCAAAAGAGAGCGCCTGGGGAATAGGAGTCTAGGTGAGGGCCTGGATTCAACTCTAGCCACGGAACTAAGGAGAAGAATTAGCTTCCATGAGAGAACGGTTTCTGACAGTTTGTACAGACAAAGGTAGATGTTCTTAAACCTAGGTATGTGATGAAACCCATTGAAACCAGGAGATGTCAGTTTAAATAATAAGTTGTAAGGTATAGTGGCTGGACTAGAGGCTCTGCAGTGAAATAAGCCAATCCCCAGAACAGCAATGGACAAGACATATTGACGGATGTGGAGGTCCTGGAGAGGTTGGCTGGCGAGGTTAGACATGGTCTGTGGTCATGATGGAGGGTTGTTGTTAGCCACCTGCCAAATTAGTGGAGTTCTCTAAAACAACATTAAAAACGGTAGATATAGTTATAGAGGCCCAGAAGAAACATGTTAATAATAAAACTCTCTGGCAACAGTTCTGGTGGACACCTAACGGTCAGGCATGCCAACTGCACGCTCCCTCAAAACGTGAAGCATCTGTGGCAATGTGATGTGTGACAAAACTGCACATTTTAGAGCTGGCCTGTTTATTGTCCCCAGCACAAGGATAGCACCAGCTGTGTAATGAGTGAATGTCCAGAGAGCAGTTAAATCAGCATGGAGAGAAAAAAAATCTTGATATTCTACACCTCTCACAAAACTGGCGATGGATGGATTATCTTTAGGTAAAGGAGAAATGCTCACTAATAGAGATTGCAGATTTGAAAAATAATACAATACATATCAATTGTGAGGCAGAAAACAGATGAGAGGAAAATAAAAATAAAATGTATGATCTTTTATTTCAGCTCATGAAACATGGGACAAACCTTTAATTTAGACATGTTGCGTTAATATTTTCGTTCAGTGTAATAATTTAAGCAATGTTTTGGTCATGCATTCCAGGAAGGAGGCTAGTGTGTGTGTTGGAACATTATGAAATGTTGAGTGTATATTAACACTACGGGGAACTAAGGACTGTTCCCCCCCTTACCTTGACAGCAGGGACTTGTCTCTTGGGGATGTACTGTATGTTAAGTGCTTAAAGATAGATATGCCTACTGTATGTTAAGTGCTTAAAGATAGATATGCCTACTGTATGTTAAGTGCTTAAAGATAGATATGCCTACTGTATGTTAAGTGCTTAAAGATAGATATGCCTACTGTATGTTAAGTGCTTAAAGATAGATATGCCTACTGTATGTTAAGTGAATTTCAAAGATAGATATGCCTACTGTATGTTAACTGCTTAAAGATAGATATGCCATTTGTTTCCTCTGGTAAAGATATTATATGCCACTGTATGTTAAGTGCTTAAAGATAGATATGCCTACTGTATGTTAAGTGCTTAAAGATAGATATGCCTACTGTATGTTAAGTGCTTAAAGATAGATATGCCTACTGTATGTTAAGTGCTTAAAGATAGATATGCCTACTGTATGTTATTGATGGTTTTTGAAAGATTTTTTTATATGGATAGTTTTTAATAATTTTTGATATTGATGGTTTTGATATTTTTCACATTGTTTTTTTTAATAATTTTTGATATTGATGGTTTTGATATTTTTTATATTGATGGTGTCACGTTCGTTTGTAGAGACGGACCAAGGCACAGCGGATGTTGTGTTCCACATCATTTATTAAACGTGAAACTTTAAACAAAACAAGAAATGAACCGTGACTACAGAGGTGCTACATACACTTTCTCGAAATGAAAAAATACAATTTCCCACAAACACAGGTGGGAACAAACACTACTTTAAATATGATCCCCAATTAGAAAAAAACGATTACCAGCTGCCTCTAATTGGGAATCATACAAATAGCCAACATAGAAATAATAACCTAGAACCCCACATAGAAATAACAATAATAGAAATAACAAACTAGAATAACCCCAGTCACTCCCTGACCTACTACACCATAGAGAAACAATGGCTCTTTATGGTCAGGGCGTGACAGATGGTTTTTGATCATTTTTGATATTGATGGTTTTTATATTTTTGACATTGTTTTTTTTAATGATTTTTGATATTGATGGTTTTTATATTTTTCACATTGTTTTTTTTAATGATTTTTGATATTGATGGTTTTAAATATTTTTTTAATATTGATTGTTTTTCATATTTTTGATATTAATGGTTTTTGATAGTTTAACATGGTTCTATGTGAGTATTTTACTTATTCATAACTCTCCAATTATCTTAGCAATAACAAAGTAATAAATGAAAATATTTTGTATTTGTATATGTCCAAATTTAATTTCTTATGTATCTATCTTTTGTAGGTGGTTTGTAATATTGTCTTGTGTCCTCCTCGGCAGTGGTGGAAAAAGTACCCAAGAGTCATACTTGAGTAAAAGTATAGATACCTTAATAGGAAATTACTCAAGTAAAAGTGAAAGCCACTCAGTAAAATACTACTTGAGTAAAAGTCTTTAAAAGTATTTGGATTTTAAATATGCTTAAGTATCAAAAGTAAATCATTTTAAATTCCTTATTTGGACCAAGCCAGATGGCACAATTTTTTTACGGATAGCCAGGGTCACACTAACATTCAGACATCATTCAGAAATAAAGCATTTGTGTTTAGTGAGTCGCCGAATCAGAGGAAGTAGAGATGACCAGGGATGTTCTCTTAATAAGTGCGGGAATTGGACCATTTTCCTGTCCACGAGTACTTTTGGTTGTCAGGGAAAATGTATGGAGTAAAAAGTACATACTTTCATTAGGAATGTAGTGAAGTAAAAGTAAAATAATATTTATAGTCAAATAAAGTAGAGATACCACAAAAAACAACTTTAGTAGTACTTTAAAGTATTTTTCTTTTAAGTACTTTAAGTACCATTGCTCATTGAATACCACTACTGAGGACTGAAGCATCACTGTTGTGACTCATTAGAGACATCAGAGGAGAACAAGCAGACGGTGAGAGGGAGGGATGAGACTAGAGCGCAAACACCCACAGACTGACTGCATTAAAGGAAAGCCCTTAACTTTGTAGTAAGGGCCACTGTTTTTCATCCTGGGAAATCAAAGAGATCAGTTCGGCCAACATTAACACTCTACTGTAACAAGCCGTTTTCCTCAGGGCTTAATGAGTTTGTACAGGTTTCGTTGTATTTTCCAGAGCCACAGCAGGTGAACGGGACTAGTGAATGGTCACAGCAGGTAAAAAGGACTAGTGAATGGTCACATCAGGTAAAAAGGACTAGTGAATGGTCACATCAGGTAAAAAGGACTAGTGAATGGTCACAGCAGGTGAACGGGACTAGTGAATGGTCACAGCAGGTGAACAGGACTACTGAATGGTCACATCAGGTAAACAGGACTAGTGAATGGTCACGGCAGGTAAACAGGACTATTGAATGGTCACAGCAGGTGAACAGGACTAGTGAATGGTCACATCAGGTGAACAGGACTAGTGAATGGTCACAGCAGGTGTACAGTACTAGTGATACAGTACTATCAGAAATGGTTGCTTATGGGTACCTTCATGTATGTGTAAAATATTACTGTTTTCAGGTGTATCCTGTTTCATTCTTGAGGTGTTAATACAACTTGATTGGAGTCCACCTGTGGTAAATTCAATTGATTGGACAGTATTTGGAAAGGCACACACTTGTCTATATAAGGTCCCACTGTTGACAGTGCATGTCAGAGTGAAAACCAAGCCATGAGGTCGAAGGCATAGTCCGTAGAGCTCCGATACAGGATTGGGTCAAGGCAGAGATCTGGGGAAGGGTAACTAAACATTTCTGCAGCATTGAAGGTCCCCAAGAACGCAGTGGCCTACATCATTCTTAAATGGAAGAAGTTTGGAAGAAGTTTGGAACCACCAAGACTCTTCCTAGAGCTGGCAATCGGAGGAGAAGGGCCTTGGTCAGGGAGATGACCAAGTACCCAGTGGTCACTCTGACAGAGCTGCAGAGTTTCTTCTGTGGAGATGGGAGAAACTGCCAGAAGGACAACTATCTCAGCGGCACTCCACCAACCAGGCCTTTATGGTAGAGTGGCTAGATGGAAGCCTCTCCTCATTAAAAGGCACATGACAGCCAGCTTAGAGTTTGCCAAAAGGCAACTAATGGACTCTCAGACCATGAGAAACAAGATTCTTTGGCCTGAATGCCAAGCGTCATGTCTGGAGGAAACCTGGCGCTATCCCTTCAGTGAAGCATGGTGTGGCAGCATAATGTTGTGGGGATGTTTTTCAGCTGAAGGGACTGGGATACTAGTCAGGATCGAGGGAGAGATGAATGGAGCAAAGTACAGCGAGATCCTTGTTGAAAACCTGCTCCAGCGTGCTCAGGACCTCAGACTGGGGCGAAGGTTCACCTTCCAGCAGGACAACGACCCTAAGCACACAGCCAAGACAACGCAGGAGTGGCTTCGGGACGAGTCTCTGAATGTCCTTGAGTGGTCCAGCCAGAGCCCGTGCAGCAACGCTCACCATCCAACCTGATAGCGCATGAGAAGATCTGCAGAGAAGAATGAGAGAAACTCCACAAATACAGGTGTACCCAAGAAGACTTGAGGCTGTAATCACTGCCAAAGGTGCTTCAACAAAGTACTGAGTAAAGAGTCTGAATACTTATGTAAATGTCATATTTCAGTTTTTTTTATTGGATACATTTGCTAAAATTTCTTACAGCCAAGTTTTTGCTTTATGGGGTATTACGGGTTTACGGGTTGCTCCCGACGCCACCTGTGTCACGGCCTGGCCTTAGTTATCTTTGTTTTCTTTATTTTGGTTAGGCCAGCGTGTGACATGGGTGATTTATGTGTTTTTTCTTGTCTAGGGTTTTTTGTAGATTAATGGGGTTGTGTTCTTTTAGGTGTCTAGGTAAGTCTATGGTTGCCTGGATTGGTTCTCAATCAGAGGCAGGTGTTTATCGTTGTCTCTGATTGGGAGCCATATTTAGGTAGCCATATTCTTTGGGTATTTTGTGGGTGATTGTTTCCTGTCTTTGTGTTTTCTGAACCAGTTAGGACTGTTTCGGTTTTCACGGTTATTGTTTTGTAGTTAGTTTATGTTAAGTGTCTCTTACTAAAGAACCATGAACTATAACCACGCTGTGTTTTGGTCCGCCTCTCCTTACCAGGAAGAAAGCCGTGACAACGTGGGTACATTGCAGCCTGACAGCTTGAAATATGTTTTGGACACTACAATGTCAATGGTTAACTTTGTTAAAGCAAGGCCCCTGAACTCCTGTGTATTTTATGAGCTATGCAATGATATGGACAACGACCATGTAACGCTTTAACAACATACAGAAGTGTGCTGGTTATAAATGGGCAAAGTATTGACGCGTTAAATCAAGAGACGAGCTTAAAGTTTTCTTTACTGACCATCATTTACACTTGTCTGACCACTTTTGTGATGATGAGTTTCTCACATGACTGGCCTATCAGGGTGATGTTTTCTCTCGCCTGAATGATCTGAGTCTAGGATTAGAGGGACTCTCCACAACAATATTCAAAGTGGAGGACAAAATTGAGGCTATGAATTAAAAAGCAACTCTTTTCTGTCTGCATTAACAAGGACAACAGACAGGTCTTTCCATCATTGTTAGATTTTTTTGTGTGCAAATGAACTCAAGATTACGGACAATGTCAAATGAACTCGAACTTACGGACAATGTCAAACGTGATTTAGCGAAGCACCTTAGTGACTTGAGTGTGCAGTTACTTTCCCGAAACGTATGACACAAACAACTGGATTTGTTATCCCTTTCATGCACTGCCTCCAGTCCACTTACTGATATCTGAACAAGAGAGCCTCATTGAGATTGCAACAAGCGGTTCTGTGAAGCCACTGCCAGATTTCTGGATATTTCTGCCAAGGCATTTCTGCCAAGGCATACTGTGTGTGGAAAATGATTTAAGACTGAGACTCTCTCCAATACAACCCAACATTGCAGAGTTATGTGCATCCATTCAAGCACACCCTTCTCATTAACCTGTGGTGAGTTATTCACCATTTTCGATGAACAAATAAGGTTTTATATGTAAGATGGTTAAATAAAGAGCAACGTTATTGATTATTATTTGTGCCTGTCACTTCCCACGAGCCGGGTTGTGACAAAAACTCTTATGTTTAATAAGTGTATCGTATAGTGTGCGTGTGGCAGGCTTACAATGATGGCACCCAGGTGCTAGAGGGGGTACAGCTGGAGGTTGCTTGCTTGAAGGGGTACGGGACTATAACATGTTTGGGAACCACTGCTCTGGATAATAGCATCTGCTAAAATGACTAAAATGTCCAAATGTACTGTAAATGTTTTGCATTCAGATCTCACGTGATTCATTCATAAAAACAAAGATTCATGTCACATGTATCATTTGTACAGTTCTTTATTTGGGGCGGCAGGGTAGCCTATTGGTTAGAGTGTAGGGGCTGCAGGGTAGCCTATTGGTTAGAGTGTAGGGGCTGCAGGGTAGCCTATTGGTTAGAGTGTAGGGGCGGCAGGGTAGCCTAGTGGTTAGAGTGTAGGGGCGGCAGGGTAGCCTAGTGGTTAGAGTGTAGGGGCGGCAGGGTAGCCTAGTGGTTAGAGTGTAGGGGCGGCAGGGTAGCCTAGTGGTTAGAGTGTAGGGGCGGCAGGGTAGCCTAGTGGTTAGAGTGTAGGGGCTGCAGGGTAGCCTATTGGTTAGAGTGTAGGGGCGGCAGGGTAGCCTATTGGTTAGAGTGTAGGGGCGGCAGGGTAGCCTAGTGGTTAGAGTGTAGGGGCTGCAGGGTAGCCTAGTGGTTAGAGTGTAGGGGCTGCAGGGTAGCCTATTGGTTAGAGTGTAGGGGCTGCAGGGTAGCCTATTGGTTAGAGTGTAGGGGCTGCAGGGTAGCCTATTGGTTAGAGTGTAGGGGCTGCAGGGTAGCCTATTGGTTAGAGTGTAGGGGCGGCAGGGTAGCCTAGTGGTTAGAGTGTAGGGGCGGCAGGGTAGCCTAGTGGTTAGAGTGTAGGGGCTGCAGGGTAGCCTATTGGTTAGAGTGTAGGGGCTGCAGGGTAGCCTATTGGTTAGAGTGTAGGGGCTGCAGGGTAGCCTATTGGTTAGAGTGTAGGGGCTGCAGGGTAGCCTATTGGTTAGAGTGTAGGGGCTGCAGGGTAGCCTATTGGTTAGAGTGTAGGGGCTGCAGGGTAGCCTATTGGTTAGAGTGTAGGGTAGCCTATTGGTTAGAGTGTAGGGGCTGCAGGGTAGCCTAGTGGTTAGAGTGTAGGGGCTGCAGGGTAGCCTAGTGGTTAGAGTGTAGGGGCTGCAGGGGCTGCAGGGTAGCCTATTTAGGTTAGGGGCTGCAGGGTAGCCTGTGGTTAGGGGCTGCAGGGTAGCCTATGGTTAGAGTGTAGGGGCTGCCTAGGTTAGAGTGTAGCCTAGCCTTGGTTAGAGTGTAGGGGCTGCAGGGTAGCCTATTGGTTAGAGTGTAGGGGCTGCAGGGTAGCCTAGAGTTGGTTAGCCTAGTGTAGGGGCTGCAGGGTAGCCTATTGGTTAGAGTGTAGGGGCTGCAGGGTAGCCTATTGGTTAGAGTGTAGGGGCTAGCCTAGGGTTGCTGCAGGGTAGCCTATTGGTTAGAGTGTAGGGGCTGCAGGGTAGCCTATTGGTTAGAGTGTAGGGGCTGCAGGGTAGCCTATTGGTTAGAGTGTAGGGGCTGCAGGGTAGCCTATTGGTTAGAGTGTAGGGGCTGCAGGGTAGCCTATTGGTTAGAGTGTAGGGGCTGCAGGGTAGCCTATTGGTTAGAGTGTAGGGGCTGCAGGGTAGCCTATTGGTTAGAGTGTAGGGGCTGCAGGGTAGCCTATTGGTTAGAGTGTAGGGGCTGCCTATTGGTTAGAGTGTAGGGGCTGCAGGGTAGCCTATTGGTTAGAGTGTAGGGGCTGGCAGGGTAGCCTATTGGTTAGAGTGTAGGGGCTGCAGGGTAGCCTATTGGTTAGAGTGTAGGGCTGCAGGGTAGCCTATTGGTTAGAGTGTAGGGGCTGCAGGGTAGCCTATTGGTTAGAGTGTAGGGGCTGCAGGGTAGCCTATTGGTTAGAGTGTAGGGGCTGCAGGGTAGCCTATTGGTTAGAGTGTAGGGGCTGCAGGGTAGCCTAATGGTTAGAGTGTAGGGGGTGCAGGGTAGCCTATTGGTTAGAGTGGGGCTGCAGGGTAGCCTAGGGGCTGCAGGGTAGCCTATTGGTTAGAGTGTAGGGGCTGCAGGGTAGCCTATTGGTTAGAGTGTAGGGGCTGCAGGGTAGCCTATTGGTTAGAGTGTAGGGGCTGCAGGGTAGCCTATTGGTTAGAGTGTAGGGGCTGCAGGGTAGCCTATTGGTTAGAGTGTAGGGGCTGCAGGGTAGCCTATTGGTTAGAGTGTAGGGGCTGCATGGTAGCCTATTGTTTAGAGTGTAGGGGCTGCAGGGTAGCCTATTGGTTAGAGTGTAGGGGCTGCAGGGTAGCCTATTGGTTAGAGTGTAGGGGCTGCAGGGTAGCCTATTGGTTAGAGTGTAGGGGCTGCAGGGTAGCCTATTGGTTAGAGTGTAGGGGCTGCAGGGTAGCCTATTGGTTAGAGTGTAGGGGCTGCAGGGTAGCCTAGTGGTTAGAGTGTAGGGGCTGCAGGGTAGCCTATTGGTTAGAGTGTAGGGGCTGCAGGGTAGCCTATCGGTTAGAGTGTAGGGGCTGCAGGGTAGCCTATTGGTTAGAGTGTAGGGGCTGCAGGGTAGCCTATTGGTTAGAGTGTAGGGGCTGCAGGGTAGCCTAGTGGTTAGAGTGTAGGGGCTGCAGGGTAGCCTAGTGGTTAGAGTGTAGGGGCTGCAGGGTAGCCTATTGGTTAGAGTGTAGGGGCTGCAGGGTAGCCTAGTGGTTAGAGTGTAGGGGCTGCAGGGTAGCCTAGTGGTTAGAGTGTAGGGGCTGCAGGGTAGCCTAGTGGTTAGAGTGTAGGGGCTGCAGGGTAGCCTATTGGTTAGAGTGTAGGGGCTGCAGGGTAGCCTATTGGTTAGAGTGTAGGGGCTGCAGGGTAGCCTATTGGTTAGAGTGTAGGCGCTGCAGGGTAGCCTATTGGTTAGAGTATAGGGGCTGCAGGGTAGCCTATTGGTTAGAGTGTAGGGGCTGCAGGGTAGCCTATTGGTTAGAGTGTAGGGGCTGCAGGGTAGCCTATTGGTTAGAGTGTAGGGGCTGCAGGGTAGCCTATTGGTTAGAGTGTAGGGGCTGCAGGGTAGCCTATTGGTTAGAGTGTAGGGGCTGCAGGGTAGCCTATTGGTTAGAGTGTAGGGGGCTGCAGGGTAGCCTATTGGTTAGAGTGTAGGGGCTGCAGGGTAGCCTATTGGTTAGAGTGTAGGGGCTGCAGGGTAGCCCATTGGTTAGAGTGTAGGGGCTGCAGGGTAGCCTATTGGTTAGAGTGTAGGGGCTGCAGGGTAGCCTATTGGTTAGAGTGTAGGGGCTGCAGGGTAGCCTATTGGTTAGAGTGTAGGGGCTGCAGGGTAGCCTATTGGTTAGAGTGTAGGGGCGGCAGGGTAGCCTATTGGTTAGAGTGTAGGGGCTGCAGGGTAGCCTATTGGTTAGAGTGTAGGGGCTGCAGGGTAGCCTATTGGTTAGAGTGTAGGGGCTGCAGGGTAGCCTATTGGTTAGAGTGTAGGGGCTGCAGGGTAGCCTATTGGTTAGAGTGTAGGGGCTGCAGGGTAGCCTATTGGTTAGAGTGTAGGGGCGGCAGGGTAGCCTATTGGTTAGAGTGTAGGGGCTGCAGGGTAGCCTATTGGTTAGAGTGTAGGGGCTGCAGGGTAGCCTAGTGGTTAGAGTGTAGGGGCTGCAGGGTATTGTGCTATTGTGGGACATTCTGTACATGGCCTTCTTTCCCACCTCCTTGAACTCCCCCAGCTCCGGGGTATAGAAGGAAAGCAGCATCCCCATGTCCTCCTCAAATGCCCCCATCGCAGCACTAACAATCAGTGCAGGGAACACATAATCCAGACCCTCCTTCCACCAATCAGAATTGGAAGTGTCAGTCACATACTGCAGATGAAGCACTGGCAAGGAGTCGCAGACCTCATCGACGACCTTCCTCAGTAGGCGAGATGATCGGATCCCCGCTCTTTCTCCCAGCTCCTCCAACGATCTGCTCCTGCTCCGCATCAGATGACCCAGCTTGGTACACCCCACGCCTAACAGGCATGAACGTAGGCTAGCTGAACCCAGAACATGGGACTGGATGGCAGTGTTGTGAAAAAGAGGCTCTTCAAAAAGCCACATCCCTGGTGGCGTGCAGGCCTTATGGGACTTGACAAAGACTCTCCAAGCCTGCATAACAGACTCATAAAATGGAGTCAGGCCAGGCAAATCACCCCCATCCAGCTTTAAGAGGAAAAGGTGCTTGTCTAAGCCCAAACAGCCCGCTCTCCTCATCAATATGTAGGCTGTTTCGATCCAGCTAGAACAGTCTCTGTACAACAATCTCCTGGCTGCTTGGAGCCGGAAAGCAATGATCCTAGAGGAAATGTCCACCAGGCCTTGTCCACCCTCGTGCAGTGGCAGGTACAGGGCTGCAGCTTTAATCCGGTGTTGTCCAGACCAGAAGAATTTGACAAGGGTCCTCTGAAGCTCTTGTATCAGACCCTTTGGTGGCTGCAAAATCATTAGTCTGTGCCACAGGGTAGAGGCAGCAAGATTATTAGCTACCAGGACCCTTCCCCTATAAGAAAGCTGGGGTAGCACCCATTTCCACCTTGACAGTCTGGCACACACTTTCTCCACTAAACCCTCCCAGTTCTTTTTCTGAAAGACATCGGAGCCTAGAAAAACCCCCAAAGTCTTCATCCCATCTCTGCCCCATTGAAGCCCCCCTGGTAACCGTGGAGCGGAGTCCATCTGAAGCCCCCCTGGTAACCGTGGAGCGGAGCCCATCTGAAGCCCCCCTGGTAACCGTGGAGCGGAGCCCATCTGAAGCCCCCCTGGTAACCGTGGAGCGGACCCCATCTGAAGCCCCCCTGGTAACCGTGGAGCGGACCCCATCTGAAGCCCCCCTGGTAACCGTGGAGCGGACCCTTCTGAAGCCCCCCTAGTAACCGTGGAGCGGACCCCATCTGAAGCCCCCTAGTAACCGTGGAGCGGACCCCATCCCCCTGGTAACCGTTGAGCCCCCGTCTGGTGGTAACTGTGGAGCGGACCCCGTCTGAATCCCCCTGGTAACCGTGGAGCGGACCCCATCTGAAGCCCCCTGGTAACCGTGGAGCGGACCCCGTCTGAAGCCCCCTGGTAACTGTGGAGCGGACCCCGTCTGAATCCCCCTGGTAACCGTGGAGCGTACCCCGTCTGAAGCCCCCTGGTAACCGTGGAGCAGGAGCCCATCTGAAGCCCCCCTGGTAACTGTGGAGCGGACCCCGTCTGAATCCCCCTGGTAACCGTGGAGCGTACCCCGTCTGAAGCCCCCTGGTAACCGTGGAGCGGAGCCCATCTGAAGCCCCCTGGTAACCGTGGAGCGGACCCCGTCTGAAGCCCCCTGGTAACCGTGGAGCGGAGCCCATCTGAAGCCCCCTGGTAACCGTGGAGCGGACCCAGTTTGAAGCCCCCTGGTAACAGTGGAGCGTACCCCATCTGAAGCTCCCCTGGTAACCGTGGAGCGGACCCCGTCTGAAGCCCCCCTGGTAACCGTGGAGCAGACCCCGTCTGAAGCCCCCCTGGTAACCGTGGAGCGGACCCCGTTTGAAACCCCCCTGGTAACCGTGGAGCGGACCCCATTTGATGCCGACCTGCCCCCAGCGCTTCACTCTTTCCCCAATTGACTCTAGCTGAGGAGGCCCCCTCATACACCTTTAAAGCGTTTGAGAGAACCTGAAGAACCTCACCTGCGGTCAGCTACTTGCCTGTCTGGCCTATTAACTGAGTTTGAGCTTTCTGATGTGTGGATAGTAAGGAATGCAAACATTAGGCAGTACACATGGCAAAAAATTAATAAAGGTTGTGTCAGTGCAGCAAGGTTAGACAGGTTGCATGTATCTGAGCAATACTGTAGTAGGGTTGGAAGGTTAGACAGGTTGTATGTATCTGAGCAATACTGTAGTAGGGTTGGAAGGTTAGACAGGTTGTATGTATCTGAGCAATACTGTAGTACTGTAACATCCACCTTGACCAATAAAACCCGACCCTTGACAATCTCTGATGTAGATACCACAGTCACCCCTACGCCTGAGGAAAACAAGATTGCCACCCCAGCACTGAAATTAGTACCATGACTGAGTATATGCTGCCCCTCCCAACACATACCCCAGTCAACCTGATTTTCCTCATCACTGTGTCTCCTGTAGGAAAACTACATGAAGCCTTTTCTGTTTTATTACTTCTAATACCCAAGCCCTCTTATTCCTGTCCCTTCCCCCATTAATATAGAGAGAACCTACCCTTAGTACCACCTGTTAGGAAATTATGATTAATATGACTGAACAAATCATTTTAAATGGAACTGTAAGTAAACTTATACTCTGTTCTAAGAAATATGTTGCATTTACATTTAAGTCATTTAGCAGACGCTCTTATCCAGAGTGACTTACAAATTGGTGCTTTCACCTTATGACATCCAGTGGAACAGCCACTTTACAATAGTGCATCTAGGTCTTTTTAAGGGGGGAGAAGGATTACCCCCTTAAAATATTTAGATCCTATCCAGGTATTCCTTAAAGAGGTGGGGTTTCAGGTGTCTCCGGTATTCCTTAGGTGGTGATTGACTCCGCTGTCCTGGCGTCGTGAGGGAGTTTGTTCCACCATTGGGGGGCCAGCGCAGCGAACAGTTTTGACTGGGCTGAGCGGGAACTGTACTTCCTCAGTGGTAGGGAGGCGAGCAGGGCAGAGGTGGATGAACGCAGTGCCCTTGTTTGGGTGTAGGGCCTGATCAGAGCCTGGAGGTACTGAGGTGCCGTTCCCCTCACAGCTCCGTAGGCAAGCACCATGGTCTTGTAGCGGATGCGAGCTTCAACTGGAAGCCAGTGGAGAGAGCGGAGGAGCGGGGTGATGTGAGAGAACTTGGGAAGGTTGAACACCAGACGGGCTGCGGCGTTCTGGATGAGTTGTAGGGGTTTAATGGCACAGGCAGGGAGCCCAGCCAACAGCGAGTTGCAGTAATCCAGACGGGAGATGACAAGTGCCTGGATTAGGACCTGCGCCGCTTCCTGTGTGAGGCAGGGTCGTACTCTGCGGATGTTGTAGAGCATGAACCTACAGGAACGGGCCACCGCCTTGATGTTATTTGAGAACGACAGGGTGTTGTCCAGGATCACGCCAAGGTTCTTAGCGCTCTGGGACGAGGACACAATGGAGTTGTCAACCGTGATGGCGAGATCATGGAACGGGCAGTCCTTCCCCGGGAGGAAGAGCAGCTCCGTCTTGCCGAGGTTCAGCTTGAGGTGATGATCCGTCATCCACACTGATATGTCTGCCAGACATGCAGAGATGCGATTCGCCACCTGGTCGTCAGAAGGGGAAAGGAGAAGATTAATTGTGTGTCGTCTGCATAGCAATGATAGGAGAGACCATGTGAGGTTATGACAGAGCCAAGTGACTTGGTGTATAGCGAGAATAGGAGAGGGCCTAGAACAGAGCCCTGGGGGACACCAGTGGTGAGAGCACGTGGTGAGGAGACGGATTCTCGCCACGCCACCTGGTAGGAGCGACCTGTCAGGTAGGACGCAATCCAAGCGTGGGCCGCGCCGGAGATGCCCACCTCGGAGAGGGTGGAGAGGAGGATCTGATGGTTCACAGTATCGAAGGCAGCCGATAGGTCTAGAAGGATGAGAGCAGAGGAGAGAGAGTTAGCTTTAGCAGTGCGGAGCGCCTCTTTGATACAGAGAAGAGCAGTCTCAGTTGAATGACTAGTCTTGAAACCTGACTGATTTGGATCAAGAAGGTCATTCTGAGAGAGATAGCGGGAGAGCTGGCCAAGGACGGCACGTTCAAGAGTTTTGGAGAGAAAAGAAAGAAGGGATACTGGTCTGTAGTTGTTGACATCGGAGGGATCGAGTGTAGGTTTTTTCAGAAGGGGTGCAACTCTCGCTCTCTTGAAGACGGGAGGGACGTAGCCAGCGGTCAGGGATGAGTTGATGAGCGAGGTGAGGTAAGGGAGAAGGTCACCGGAGATGGTCTGGAGAAGAGAGGAGGGGATAGGGTCAAGCGGGCAGGTTGTTGGGCGGCCGGCCGTCACAAGACGCGAGATGTCATCTGGAGAGAGAGGGGAGAAAGAGGTCAGAGCACAGGGTAGGGCAGTGAGAGCAGAACCAGCGGTGTTGTTTGACTTAGCAAACGAGGATCGGATGTCGTCAACCTTCTTTTCAAAATGGTTGACGAAGTCATCTGCAGAGAGGGAGGAGGGGGGATTCAAGAGGGAGGAGAAGGTGGCAAAAGAGCTTCCTAGGGTTAGAGGCAGATGCTTGGAATTTAGAGTGGTAGAAAGTGGCTTTAGCAGCAGAGACAGAGGAGGAAAATGTAGAGAGGAGGGAGTGAAAGGATGCCAGGTCCGCAGGGAGGCGAGTTTTCCTCCATTTCCGCTCGGCTGCCCGGAGCCCTGTTCTGTGAGCTCGCAATGAGTCGTCGAGCCACGGAGGCGGGAGGGGAGGACCGAGCCGGCCTGGAGGATAGGGGACATAGAGAGTCAAAGGATGCAGAAAGGGAGGAGAGGAGGGTTGAGGAGGCAGAATCAGGAGATAGGTTGGAGAAGGTTTGAGCAGAGGGAAGAGATGATAGGATGGAAGAGGAGAGAGTAGCGGGGGAGAGAGAGCGAAGGTTGGGACGGCGCGATACCATCCGAGTAGGGGCAGTGTGGGAAGTGTTGGATGAGAGTGAGAGGGAAAAGGATACAAGGTAGTGGTCGGAGACTTGGAGGGGAGTTGCAATGAGGTTAGTGGAGGAACAGCATCTAGTAAAGATGAGGTCGAGCGTATTGCCTGCCTTGTGAGTAGGGGGGGAAGGTGAGAGGGTGAGGTCAAAAGAGGAGAGGAGTGGAAAGAAAGAATATATCTGATTAACAATATGAGTTCATAAGAAGGGATTGTGAGACACGGACAAGGAGTAATAAAAAGTTAATGAACACCATTTCAACTGGGCAGAAACAAATGGGTTGGGGACTGAGTAAACACATAAGGTCATTAGCCTATGGTTGACCCAACTGAAACTTAGCTCTGGGGTTTTTAGATAAGGCAGTGAGTGCATTCCTAGGTTTTCTACCTAATAAAACTGTCAGTTCAGTGGTGATCGATAATGTTGAGGGGTCAAAAGTTATCTGGGAGTGTGGTAGTAAGTTAGAATGAACTTTTCACCTTACTTTGTCCCGGTCGAGAGGAGGGGATTCTGTTAAAGCAGTGAAATGACGTCATGATCTATATATAAACTGCTGCATGTGTTTTAGGTGGTAGCACGCTCTGAGAATAAATTCTATAACCTATTATTTAAAGACTGGTCTGCGTATATTTTATACAAACAAGAAATCTTACAAATTCTCATAAAATAGATTAAGGGCTTTCAATTGATGAAAGCACATTGGCATAATTAAATTATACTAACACCTCCATATAGAAAAGAGAAAAGAAAAGCAGAAGAAACCACAGAGAAACCAACGAGAAAAAAGACACCCTATGAAGCATGATCATCATCATTATTTTTTTTCTTCTCTTAACCTGACTACGTTTCCCACCACCTTTTGCTGCTGCAACAGCAGTAATACATTTCCTCAAGCGAAACCGCTTCTTCTCACTCAATTGGTCTAACCCCACCGTCTTCTGTAACATCACAGCTGACCTCACAAACTTATCAACATCAAAATAATCTGCCAATTTGACAGATTTCCCAAAAGTCTGATCCAGAAACTAATTTACCTCCTCTTGATCATAAACTGAGTCCTCACCAGCAGCTGTCATATCTAAAGAGATATCCATATCATTCTCCTGATCCTCAGCTGAGACCACAGACAACTGACTCCCCTCTACCACACCCCTTTCAACACTCCCCACTTGCACCTCATCACTCGTACCAGGCATCTCCTCCACTACCTGGGATACTAGCCCCACCTGAACATCACTACTCATAGTGGGCATCTCCTCCACTAACTGGGAGCCTAGCTCCACATGAACCCCAGCACTCGTAGTGGGCATCTCCTCCACTACCTGGGATACTAGCCCCACCTGAACATCACTACTCATAGTGGGCATCTCCTCCACTAACTGGGAGCCTAGCTCCACATGAAAACCCTCCTGCACCTCATTACTCGTAGTGGGCATCTCCTCCACTACCTGGGAGCCTAGCCCCACATGAACCCCAGCACTCATAGTGGGCATCTCCTCCACTCCCTGGGAGCCTAGCTCCACATGAACCCCCTCCTGTACCCCGTTACTTGTAGTGGGCATCTCCTTCACTACCTGGGAGCCTAGCTCCACATGAACCCCCTACTTTACCCCAGCACTCATACTGGGAACCTCCTCACCAGTCTGATGAACTGGCTCTTCAGATACATCCTTACCTTCTACAACAATACTTTTCTGCTGCATAACATTTCCCTCTGGTACAAGTTGCAACTCCGTGCCCTCAACACGGATAACTTGTTCCTCAGCAACAGGTGCTTGTGGCTGCTCTACCGCTGTCGGTCCACCTCTCCCTACATCAGAGGGCCCTGGCGTTGCGATGACCACCTGTGCCCCTCCCTCTGCCTTCTCCCTTTTTGGGCAAGCATGTCGATTATGACCAACATCCCCACACTCAAAACACTGTTGACTACCCGTACTAGCATAAGCCATATACATTCTATTGTCATACTTGATTTTAAACGATAACTCTATAGTCTGCTCCGGCGAGTCCAAAAACATAAACACCTGTCGCCGAAATGACATTACATGTTTCAACGCCGGGTGTTTGCAACCCAATGGGTCAACCTTAATTGAACTGGCGAACTTCCCAAAGCGCAATAACTCGCGCTCCAGTAGCTCATTTGGAAAAAACGGTGGTACATTTGAAACAGTTTCCCTTGTTGACGGAGAAAAAAGCGGCATAACTTGAATAAACATTCCTTTAAGAAGTACACCATGCTCAACCATACGATCAACAAGACACTCTTCTTTAAGAAATACCACCATGCTCAACCATACGATCAACAAGACACTCTTCTTTAAGAAATACCACCATGCTCAACCATACGATCAACAAGACACTCTTCTTTAAGAAATACCACCATGCTCAACCATACGATCAACAAGACACTCTCCTTTAAGAAATACCACCATGCTCAACCATACGATCAACAAGACACTCTTCTTTAAGAAATACCACCATGCTCAACCATACGATCAACAAGACACTCTTCTTTAAGAAATACCACCATGCTCAACCATACGATCAACATTTACATTTACATTTAAGTCATTTAGCAGACGCTCTTATCCAGAGCGACTTACAAATTGGTGCATTCACCTTATGACATCCAGTGGAACAGTAGTGCATCTAAATCTTTTAAGGGGGGTGAGAGGGATTACTTTATCCTATCCTAGGTATTCCTTAAAGAGGTGGGGTTTCAGGTGTCTCCGGAAGGTGGTGATTGACTCCGCTGTCCTGGCGTCGTGAGGGAGTTTGTTCCACCATTGGGGGGCCAGAGCAGCGAACAGTTTTGACTGGGCTGAGCGGGAACTGTACTTCCTCAGTGGTAGGGAGGCGAGCAGGCCAGAGGTGGATGAACGCAGTGCCCTTGTTTGGGTGTAGAGCCTGATCAGAGCCTGGAGGTACTGAGGTGCCGTTCCCCTCACAGCTCCGTAGGCAAGCACCATGGTCTTGTAGCGGATGCGAGCTTCAACTGGAAGCCAGTGGAGAGAGCGGAGGAGCGGGGTGACGTGAGAGAACTTGGGAAGGTTGAACACCAGACGGGCTGCGGCGTTCTGGATGAGTTGTAGGGGTTTAATGGCACAGGCAGGGAGCCCAGCCAGCAGCGAGTTGCAGTAATCCAGACGGGAGATGACAAGTGCCTGGATTAGGACCTGCGCCGCTTCCTGTGTGAGGCAGGGTCGTACTCTGCGGATGTTGTAGAGCATGAACCTACAGGAACGGGCCACCGCCTTGATGTTATCTACAAGACACTCTTCTTTAAGAAGTACACCATGCTCAACCATACGATCTACAAGACACTCTTCTTTAAGAAATACACCATGCTCAACCATCCGATCAACAAGACACTCTTCTTTAAGAAGTACACCATGCTCAACCATCCGATCAACAAGACACTCTTCTTTAAGAAGTACACCATGCTCAACCATCCGATCAACAAGACACTCTTCTTTAAGAAGTACCACCATGCTCAACCATACGATCAACAAGACACTCTTCTTTAAGAGGTATGCCATGCTCAACCATCCGACACTCAAAGTACAAGAACACTCTTCAAGACACTCTTCTTTAAGAAATACCACCACCGCTTTATTCATCCAGGATGCATAAGCAACATTCTCATAGCCTACCTTCTCTCCTACGGCGACCAGAAACTCCTCCACCGTGACAGTAGCTTCAGTAACACACCTAAAGCTGTGCCGAAGTGACAGGGACGGCATCCCCATTCGGGCTGCCATCCCCGCCAAAATCAGGGTAATTTCGATACGAAAAACAAAATACTTAATTCTACCACAACAAAAATGATAATCTTAATCATGCACAGAAGAAAACCAAAAAATGCCACCAAGAAATAGCAAACCGAAAGTTGTGAATATCTAACTCTCCACAACACACGCACTCCTTCACTCAAACAATTCCCAGCATGCACCAATCACTCCCAGCATGCAGAGAGAGAAAGAGAGAGAGAGAGAGACAGAGAGAGAGACAGAGAGAGAGAGAGACAGACAGAGAGAGAGAGAGAGAGAGAGAGAGACAGAGAGAGAGACAGAGAGAGACAGAGAGAGAGAGAAACAGAGACAGAGACAGACAGAGACAGAGACAGAGACAGCGAGAGCGAGAGAGACCCAGCTGGAAAGAATTAAGAAAATAACAGAGCAAACTAGAATGCTATTTGGCCCTAAACAGAGAGTACACAGTGGCAGAATACCTGACCACTGTGACTGACCCAAACTTAAGGAAAGCTTTGACTATATACCGACTCAGTGAGCATAGCCTTGCTATTGAGAAAGGCCGTCGTAGGCAGACATGGCTCTCAAGAGAAGACAGGCTGTGCTCACTGCCCACAAAATGAGGTGGAAATCGAACTGCACTTCCTAACCTCCTGCCAAATATAAGACCATAGAGACTCATATTTCCCTCAGATTACACAGACCCACAAAGATTTTGAAAACAAACACAATTTTGCTAAACTCCCATATCTACTGGGTGAAATACCACAGTGTGCATCACAGCAGCAAGATTTGTGGCCTGTTGCAACAAGAAAAGGGCAAACAGTGAGGAACAAACCAACACCATTGTAAATACAACCCATATTTATGTTAATGTATTTTCCTTTTTGTACTTTAACAATTTTCACATCGTTACAACCCTGTATATATATAATATGACATTTGAAATGTCTTTATTCTTTTGGAACTTTTGTTGTGTAATATTTACTGTTTACTCTTTATTGTTTATTTCACTTTTGTTTATTATCTACTTCACTTGCTTTGACAATGTTAACATATATTTCCCATATATGCCAATAAAAGCCCATGAATTGAATTGAGAGACCCAGCTAGTACATAACTTTCTGAAAACCATATGCTGCTTGGTGTGAGAGAGAGAGAGAGAGAGAGAGAGAGAGAGAGAGAGAGAGAGAGAGAGAGAGCTGTTCACCTAGTCACCTCATCAGCGCTACACACTGCTGGCATCATAGATAATGGCAGGACGATTACTGGCCCCAACATATAAGAGGGAATTAAGCTGATGTTGGCAGAGAGAGAGAGACAGAGAGAGAGAGAGAGAGAGAGAGCGCGAGAGAGAGAGAAGCTATGGGGGCCTCCTCAATGCTTTATTGAAATTGCAGTGATGCCAGACAGGCGAGGCTAGCTTCAACATAACATATCAATGAGGCTGTGTGGAAAGCCAATCACACAGCCAGGGTGCCACTAATTCATTTCAACACCAAATCTCCAAATTGACCAGATGAAATTAGATACATCCAAGCTGTTCAAACTATCAACATTTATTCAGCTGTTCAAATGTAGCTTTTTTTCTCAACAGCTTGCTTCCTTTAACTGTGAGCGTTTTGATATATAGTTAGTTGTTAAATGAAATTCCACTGGTGCTCCTCTTGTGTTTTCCAACACAAAAACTATTAATTATAACATTAAAGGAATCAGACTTTAATGAGAAGCTATCAGAATCCTAGCAGGTCTGACAGTTAGGCTCAATATAAGTCCTCTTGGCATTTCTACATATTGCATCTCCGTTTCTTCACAAATGAAAGTGAACTTGTGTTGCCACTAGTTCTGCCGTTGCTAAAATTAGTACGTTGACTGCAAACCTGCACCGACACTGACTCAGTTTCAAACACACTAAATATTTAATGTGCTAGAATTGTCTTTCTGTGCTCTGAGACATGATTTGTGTCCCAAATGGCAACATATGCCGTTTGAATAGAGTGAATGTAGTGCACTAAACTCTTAGAAAAAAAGGTTCCTAAAGGTTTCTTTAGCTGTCCTCTTTGAAGAACCCTTTTTTGGTTCCAGGTAAAACCATTTTGTGTTCCATGTAGAACCCTCTGTGGGAAGGGTTCTACATTGAACCCAGAATGGTTCTACATGGAACCAAAAGGGTTCTACCTGGAGCCAGAATAAGGGTTCTTCAAAGGTTTCTCTTACTGGTGACAACCCCCAAAACCTTTTAGGTTCTAGATATAATGTATAATAGTGTTGAGCCAGTAACTGAAAGGTTGCTTGATCAAATCACTGACAAGGCAAACATCTGTTGTTCTGCCCCTGAACAAGGCAGTTAACCCACTCTTCATAGGCCATCATTGTAAATAAGAATTTGTTCTTAAAACCTCTTGGTACTAGGGGGCTGTATTTTCATTTTTTAAACAGGTTATTTCGTCAGGATAAGATGCTAGAATATGCATATAATTGACAGCTTTGGATTGAAAACATTCTAAAGTTTCCAAAACTGTAAAGATATGGTCTGTGAGTATAACTGATGTTGCAGGCGAAAGCCTGAGAAAAATCCAATCCGGAAGTGCCCCAGGTTTTGAAAGCGCTGCGTTCCAATGAGTGTGCTATGAACCAGCTTACGCTTTCTACGTATTCCCCAAGGTGTCTACAGCATTGTGACATAGTTTTACGCATTTATGTTGAAGAATAGCCGTAGGCGGCCACATTGCGTAAGTGGTCACATGGTGGCTCCGAGAGAGATTCTCGCGTAAAATGCAGAGGTAGCCATTACTCCAATCGGTCCTAATGAAAAACGAATTGTCCCGACGGATATATTATCGAATAGATATTAGAAAAACACCTTGAGGATGGATTATAAACAATGTTTGCCATGTTTCTGTCGATATTATGGAGCTAATTTGGAATATTTTTTGCTGTTTTCGTGTTGCAATTTCCGGTCGATTTCTCAGCCAAACGTGAAGAAAAAATGGAGCTATTTCCCCTACAAAAATAATATTTTGGGAAAAAATGAACTTTGGCTATCTACCTGGGAGTCTCGTGAGTGAAAACATCCGAAGTTCATCAAAGGTAAACGATTTAATTTGATTGCTTTTTCTGATTTGTGACAAGGTTGCCTGCTGCTAGCAAGGCATAATGCTATGCTAGGCTATCGAAAAACTCGCTTGTCTAGCTTGTCTGGCTGTAAAGCATATTTTGAAAATCTGAGATGACAAGGTGATTAACAAAAGGCTAAGCTGTGTCTCAATATATTTCATTTGTGATTTTCATGAATAGGAATATTTTCTAGGGATATTTATGTCCGTTGCGTTATGCTAATTATTGTCAGGCGATGATTACGCTCCCGGATCAGGGATGGGGAATATCAAGAGTTATTAAACTGACTTGCCTAGTTAAATCAAAATAAAATTCTGCATTCCATGCAGAGTGTACAAAGGGAACAGTTTGACATTGGGGAGGAAAACAGTCTGTCACTGCCAATAAACAGAACCATTCATAATTTTAAAAAAAGCTGCTCTGTACCATCACTCATTCATATATCCTTATGTACATATTCCTTATCCCCTTACACTGTGTATAAGACAGTAGTTTTGGAATTGTTAGTTAGATTACTTGTTGGTTATCACTGCATTGTCGGAACTAGAAGCACAAGCATTTCGCTACACTCGCATTAACATCTGCTAACCATGTGTATGTGACAAATAAAATTTGATTTGATTTGATTTGATTTGGTTTAAAACCTGTTGATCCTACCCCCTACTTTTTCGAACATTCTGTTAAAAATCGCGCAACATTTCAGCGCCCTGCTACTCATGCCAGGAATATAGTATATGCATATGATTAGTATGTGTGGATAGAAAACACTCAGACGTTTCTAAAACTGGTTAAATCACGGCTGTGACTATAACAGAACGTGCGTTTCATCGAAAAGCGAAGGAAAATCTGATCACTGAAAATGGGAAAATATATCAATGCGCCACTTGAATGTATTGTTGAATGCAAACCACATTACCCGGAGCCGAGATTGCAATTCCTACAGCTTCCACACGATGTCACCAGTCTTGTCAATTGCCTAGGCTTCGTTTCTTGGTCAAACGAAGAAGAGACAGCCCATTTCTTCCGGTCTCCGACCGGGTGTTTTGGTCTTGAGATATCCTGAAATGATTTGAAGACATGGAGCTATTGAATATAGATCGCCCCGTGATCAAGTTGATAGATTTTTAACGTTTACTAATACCTAAAGTTGCATTACAAAAGTATTTCGAAGTGTTTTGTGAAAGTTTATCGTCGACTTTTTTAATTTAAAAAAATGACGTTGCGTTATAAAACGCAGTTTTTTTCCTTGATCACACAGTCTTCATAGATCGATATCTAGGCTATATATGGACCGATTTAATCGAAAAAAATACCCAATAGTGATGTTTATGGGACATCTAGGAGTTACAACAAAGAAGATTGTCAAAGGTAATGAATGTTTTATATTTTAGTTGTGCGTTTTGTGTAGCGCCGACTATGCTAATTATTTTGTTTACGTCCCCTGCGGGTCTTTTGGGGTGTTGCATGCTATCAGATAATAGCTTCTCATGCTTTCGCCGAAAAGCATTTTAAAAATCTGACTTGTTGGCTGGATTCACAGTGAGTGTAGCTTTAATTCAGTACCCTGCATGTGTGTTTTAATGAACGTTTGAGTTTTAACGAGTGCTATTAGCATTTAGCGTAGTGCATTTGCATTTCCAGATGTCTAGATGGGACGCCTGCGTGTCGGGGGGACGCAAGAGGTTAAATCAAATAAACACAATGGCAACATTAACAACCTTATGTTACACCCGTAGGATTCACGTTTTACAAAGACTGAATTGCTGTCTTTCTCTATGTCTCCTCATCCACACCGGTTCGCCAAACATCACCGTGAAACCGGTGAGCGAAGTCAACCAAAGTACAGATGGTTAGTAGAAAACACATTGGAATTTGTATTGGCAGATACTCAGGAAGAGCAGATGTGTGCGACATTTAACCATTTAACCGATTTTTTTTATTTTGTTCGATTAACTAGGCAAGTCAGCTAAGAAAAAATTATATTTACAATGACCGGCCTACCGGGGAACAGTGGGTTAACTGCCTTGCTCAGGGGAAGAACAACAGATTTTTACCTTGTTTTCTTAGGGATTTAATCCAGCAGTCTTTCGGTTGCTGGCCCAACGCTCCAACCACTAGGCTCCCTGCCGAGATTAACGCTAAGCTCCATAAATATCATATGCACACTATGTGTGCATATCATTAAAAGTAGAAAAGGTTTTTATTTGACATTAAATACCACACATTCAATATTAACCACATCCGAGCACATAGGACACACAAGGAATAAGCACTATGATGCAAAGTGTTAATTGTGTGTCCTATCAGTAGATAGACATGTCTCTTACAGAAGTGATACACTGCTATCCTATGGAGCCCTTAGTACAGTACGTTTCAAGGAAATCTCTCGTCTGTCTGTCCTTCAGTCCATCCGCACAAGGCAGTCCGTGTGTCACGAAGCGACTCGTAGCAGGGTAACAGAACAGTAAAAAAATATATTTATGAAACAAAGTAACCTATATACAAGTAACAATGGTGTGTGTAGTCAGTAGTGTAAGTGAGTGGATGCATGGATGGTAATAATGAGGGGTGTTGAGAGGTGCCGAAACAAACGAACGAGCTACAAAATTCCACAACCGAAGGAAAACAGCTTGTCTGCATGGAGAGAGTGTCCCGTTTCCCTGACGACCCTCCCGGTTCCGCCCACCGACGTCCTATTAAGGAAAACAGCTTGTGGAGAGAGTGTCCCGTTTCCCTGACGACCCTCCCTGCTCCGCCCACCGACATCCTATTAAGGAAAACAGCTTGTCTGCGTGGAGAGAGTGTCCCGTTTCCTTGACGACCCTCCCTGCTCCGCCCACCGACATCCTATTAAGGAAAACAGGAGCAAAGAGAAAGAATTTGGCAGACAGAGTGGGAGGGACGTCACAGAGTGGGAGGGACATCACAGAGTGTGAGGGACATCACAGAGTGGGAGGGACATCACAGAGTGGGAGGGACGTCACAGAGTGGGAGGGACGTCACAGAGTGGGAGGGACGTCACAGAATGGGAGGGTTGTCACACAGTGGGAGGGTTGTCACAGAGTGGGAGGGACGTCACAGAGTGGGAGGGTCGTCACAGAGTGGGAGGGTCGTCACAGAGTGGGAGGGACATCACAGAGTGGGAGGGACATCACAGAGTGGGAGGAACGTCACAGAGTGGGAGGGACATCACAGAGTGGGAGGGACATCACAGAGTGGGAGGAACGTCACAGAGTGGGAAGGACATCACAGAGTGGGAGGGACGTCACAGAGTGGGAGGGACGTCACAGAGTGGGAGGGACGTCACAGAGTGGGAGGGACGTCACAGAATGGGAGGGTTGTCACACAGTGGGAGGGTTGTCACAGAGTGGGAGGGTCGTCACAGAGTGGGAGGGTTGTCACAGAGTTGGAGGGTCGTCACAGAGTGGGAGGGTAGTCACAGAATGGCAGGGTCGTCACAGAGTGGGAGGGCCGTCACAGAGTGGGAGGGTCGTCACAGAGTGGGAGGATTGTCACAGTGTAACAGAGTGGGAGGGTCATCACAGAGTGTGAGGGACGTCACAGTGTGACAGAGTGGGAGGGTCATCATAGAGTGCGAGGATCGTCACAGAGTGGGAGGATTGTCACAGAGTGGAAGGGATGTCACAGTGTGGGAGGGTCATCACAGAGTGGGAGGGTCGTCACAGAGTGGGAGGTTCGTCACAGAGTGGGAGGGTCGTCACAGAGTGGGAGGGTCGTCAAAGTTTGACAGAGTGGGAGGGTTGTCACAGAGTAGGAGGGTCGGCACAGTATGGGAGGATCGTCACAGTGTGAGAGAGTGGGAGGGTTGTCACAGTGTGGGAGGGTCGTCACAGAATGGGAGGATCGTCACAGTGTGAGAGAGTGGGAGGGTTGTCACAGTGTGGGAAAGTTGTCACAGTGTGGGAGGGTTGTCACAGAGTGGGAGGGTCGTCACAGAGTGGGAGGGTTGTCAAAGAGTGGGAGGGTCATCACAGTGTGACAGAGTGGGGGGGTTGTCACAAAGTGGGAGGGTTTTCACAGAGTGGGAGGGTCGTCACAGTGTGACAGATTGGGAGGGTTGTCAAGGAGTGGGAGGGAGGGTTGTCACAGAGTGGGAGGGTCGTCACAGAGTGGGAGGGTTGTCACAGAGTGGGAGGGTTGTCACAGAGTGGGAGGGTTGTCACACAGTGGGAGGGTTGTCACAGAGTGGGAGGGACATCACAGAGTGGGAGGGACGTCACAGAGTGGGAGGGTCGTCACAGAGTGGGAGGGTCGTCACAGAGTGGGAGGGTCGTCACAGAGTGGGAGGGACGTCACAGAGTGGGAGGGACATCACAGAGTGGGAGGGACGTCACAGAATGGGAGGGTTGTCACACAGTGGGAGGGTTGTCACAGAGTGGGAGGGTCGTCACAGAGTGGGAGGGTCGTCACAGAGTGGGAGGTTCGTCACAGAGTGGGAGGGTTGTCAAAGTTTGACAGAGTGGGAGGGTTGTCAAAGTTTGACAGAGTGGGAGGGTTGTCACAGAGTAGGAGGGTCGGCACAGTATGGGAGGATCGTCATAGTGTGAGAGAGTGGGAGCGTTGTCACAGTGTGGGAGGGTCGTCAAAGAATGGGAGGATCGTCACAGTATGAGAGAGTGGGAGGGTTGTCACAGTGTGGGAAAGTTGTCACAGTGTGGGAGGGTTGTCACAGAGTGGGAGGGTCGTCACAGAGTGGGAGGGTTGTCAAAGAGTGGGAGGGTCATCACAGTGTGACAGAGTGGGGGGGTTGTCACAAAGTGGGAGGGTTTTCACAGAGTGGGAGGGTTGTCACACAGTGGGAGGGTTGTCACAGAGTGGGAGGGACATCACAGAGTGGGAGGGTCACAGAGTGGGAGGGTTGTCACAGAGTGGGAGTGGGAGGGTCGTCACAGAGTGGGAGGGACATGGGAGGGTTGTCACAGAGTGGGAGGGACGTCACAGAGTGGGAGGGACATCACAGAGTGGGAGGGAGGGTTGTCACAGAATGGGAGGTTGTCACACAGTGGGAGGGTTGTCACAGAGTGGGAGGGTCGTCACAGAGTGGGAGGGTCGTCACAGAGTGGGAAAGTTGTCACAGAGTGGGAGGGTTGTCACAGTTTGACAGAGTGGGAGGGTTGTCACAGAGTAGGAGGATCGGCACAGTATGGGAGGATCATCACAGTGTGAGAGAGTGGGAGCGTTGTCACAGTGTGGGAGGGTCACAAAGAATGGGAGGATCGTCACAGTATGAGAGAGTGGGAGGGTTGTCACAGTGTGGGAAAGTTGTCACAGTGTGGGAGGGTTGTCACAGAGTGGGAGGGTTGTCACATCACAGAGTGGGAGGGTTGTCAAAGAGTGGGAGGGTCATCACAGTGTGACAGAGTGGGGGGGAGTTGTCACAAAGTGGGAGGGTTTTCACAGAGTGGGAGGGTCACAGAGTGTGACAGAGTGGGAGGTTGTCAAGGAGTGGGAGGGAGGGTTGTCACAGTGTAACAGAGTGGGAGGGTCATCACAGAGTGGGAGGGTTGTCACAGAGTGGGAGGGTTGTCACAGAATGGGAGGGTTTTCACAGAGTGGGAGGATTTTCACAGAGTGGAGGGACATCACAGTGTGGGAGGGACATCACAGAGTGGGAGGGTCGTCACAGAGTGGGAGGGTCGTCACAGTATGGGAGGGACATCACAGTGTGAGGAGGGTTGTCACAGTGTGGGAAAGTTGTCACAGTGTGGGAGGGACATCACAGAGTGGGAGGGACGTCACAGAGTGGGAGGGTTGTCAAAGAGTGGGAGGGTCATCACAGTGTGACAGAGTGGGGGGTTGTCACAAAGTGGGAGGGTTTTCACAGAGTGGGAGGATTGTCACAGTGTGACAGAGTGGGAGGGTCATCACAGAGTGGGAGGGACGTCACAGTGTGACAGAGTGGGAGGGTTGTCACAGAGTGGGAGGATGTCACAGAGTGGGAGGATTGTCACAGAGTGGAAGGGATGTCACAGTGTGGGAGGGTCGTCACAGAGTGGGAGGGTCGTCAAAGTTTGACAGAGTGGGAGGGTTGTCACAGAGTGGGAGGGTTGGCACAGTATGGGAGGATCATCACAGAGTGAGGGGAGGGGTTGTCACAGTGTGGGAAAGTTGTCACAGTGTTGGAGGTTGTCACAGAGTGGGAGGAACGTCACAGAGTGGGAGGGTTGTCAAAGAGTGGGAGGGTCATCACAGTGTGACAGAGTGGGGGTGTCACAAAGTGGGAAGGTTTTCACAGAGTGGGAGGGACGTCACAGTGTGACAGAGTGGGAGGGTTGTCAAGGAGTGGGAGGGAGGGTTGTCACAGAGTGGGAAGGATTGTCACAGAGTGGAAGGGATGTCACAGTGTGGGAGGGATGTCACAGAGTGGGAGGGTGTCACAGAGTGGGGGTTGTCACAAAGTGGGAGGGTCGTCACAGAGTGGGAGAGTGGGAGGGTTGTCACAGTGTGGGAAAGTTGTCACAGTGTGGGAGGGTCGTCACAGAATGGGAGGATCGTCACAGTGTGAGAGAGTGGGAGGGTTGTCACAGTGTGGGAAAGTTGTCACAGTGTGGGAGGGTTGTCACAGAGTGGGAGGGTCGTCACAGAGTGGGAGGGTTGTCAAAGAGTGGGAGGGTCATCACAGTGTGACAGAGTGGGGGGGTTATCACAAAGTGGGAGGGTTTTCACAGAGTGGGAGGGTTTTTACAGAGTGGGAGGGACATCACAGAGTGGGAGGGACATCACAGAGTGGGAGGGTCGTCACAGAGTGGGAGGGTCGTCACAGAGTGGGAGGGACATCACAGAGTGGGAGGAACGTCACAGAGTGGGAGGGACATCACAGAGTGGGAGGGACATCACAGAGTGGGAGGGACGTCACAGAGTGGGAGGGACATCACAGAGTGGGAGGAACGTCACAGAGTGGGAGGGTCGTCACAGAGTGGGAGGGTCGTCACAGAGTGGGAGGATTGTCACAGTGTAACAGAGTGGGAGGGTCATCACAGAGTGGGAGGGACGTCACAGTGTGACAGAGTGGGAGGGTCGTCATAGAGTGCGAGGATCGTCACAGAGTGGGAGGATTGTCACAGAGTGGAAGGGATGTCACAGTGTGGGAGGGTCGTCACAGAGTGGGAGGGTCGTCACAGAGTAGGAGGGTCGGCACAGTATGGGAGGATCGTCACAGTGTGAGAGAGTGGGAGGGTTGTCACAGTGTGGGAAAGTTGTCACAGTGTTGGAGGGTTGTCACAGAGTGGGAGGGTCGTCACAGAGTGGGAGGGTTGTCAAAGAGTGGGAGGGTCATCACAGTGTGACAGAGTGGGGGGGTTGTCACAAAGTGGGAGGGTTTTCACAGAGTGGGAGGGTCGTCACAGTGTGACAGAGTGGGAGGTTTGTCAAGGAGTGGGAGGGAGGGTTGTCACAGAGTGGGAAGGTCGTCACAGAGTGGGAGGGTTGTCACAGAGTGGGAGGGATGTCACAGAGTGGGAGGGTTGTCACAGAGTGGGGGGGTTGTCACAAAGTGGGAGGGTCGTCACAGAGTGGGAGAGTGGGAGGGTTGTCACAGTGTGGGAAAGTTGTCACAGTGTGGGAGGGTCGTCACAGAATGGGAGGATCGTCACAGTGTGAGAGAGTGGGAGGGTTGTCACAGTGTGGGAAAGTTGTCACAGTGTGGGAGGGTTGTCACAGAGTGGGAGGGTCGTCACAGAGTGGGAGGGTTGTCAAAGAGTGGGAGGGTCATCACAGTGTGACAGAGTGGGGGGGTTGTCACAAAGTGGGAGGGTTTTCACAGAGTGGGAGGGTCGTCACAGTGTGACAGAGTGGGAGGGTTGTCAAGGAGTGGGAGGGAGGGTTGTCACAGAGTGGGAAGGTCGTCACAGAGTGGGAGGGTTGTCACAGTTTGACAGAGTGGGAGGGATGTCACAGAGTGGGAGGGTTGTCACAGAGTGGGAGGGTTGTCACAAAGTGGGAGGGTCACAGTGTGACAGAGTGGGAGGGTCGTCACAGAGTGGGAGGGTTGTCACAGAGTGGGAGGGTCATCACAGTGTGACAGAGTGGGAGGGTCGTCACAGTGTGGGAGGGTCGTCACAGTGGAACAGTGTGGGAGGGTCATCACAGTGTGAGAGGGTCATCACAGTGTGACAGAGTGGGAGGGTCGTCACAGAGTGGGAGGGTCGTCACAGAGTGGGAGGGTCTTCACAGTGTGACAGAGTGGGAGGGTCGTCACAGAGTGGGAGGGTCGTCACAGAGTGGGAGCTTCTTCACAGTGTGACAGAGTGGGAGGGTCGTCACAGTGTGGGAGGATCGTCACACAGTGGGAGGGGCTTCACACATGAAAGACTTCAAGGTCATAACACTGGACAACAGTCCTGTTTGTCTTGTCTGCTGCCAGCTACTGGACAACAGTCCTGTATCTATAGTCTGCTACCAGCTACCTTCCAACAGTCCTGTATGTCTAGTCTGCTACCAGCTACTGGACAACAGTCCTGTATGTATAGTCTGCTACCAGTCACTGGACAACAGTCCTGTATGTATAGTGTGCTACCAGCTACTGGACAACAGTTCTGTATGTATTGTCTGCTACCAGCCACTGGCCAACAGTCCTGTATGTATAGTCTGCTACCAGCCACTGGCCAACAGTCCTGTATGTATAGTGTTATTTCTTACATTAGTACCCCAGGTCATCTTAGGTTTCATTACATACAGTCGAGAAGAACTACTGAATATAAGATCAGCGTCAACTCACCATCAGTACGACCAAGAATATGTTTTTCGCGACGCGGATCCTGTGTTCTGCATTTCAAACAGGACAACGGTATGGATCCCAGGCAGCGACCCAATAAAACGCCCCCGAAAGAGAGGGAAACGAGGCGGTCTTCTGGTCAGACTCCGGAGACGGGCACACCGTGCACCACTCCCTAGCATTCTTCTTGCCAATGTCCAGTCTCTTGACAACAAGGTTGATGAAATCCGAGCAAGGGTAGCATTCCAGAGGGACATCAGAGACTGTAACATTCTTTGCTTCACGGAAACATGGCTCACTGGAGAGACGCTATCCGAGGCGGTGCAGCCAACGGGTTTCTCCACGCATCGTGCCGACAGAAACAAACATCTTTCTGGTAAGAAGAGGGGCGGGGGCGTATGCCTTATGGCGAACGAGACATGGTGTGATGAAAGAAACATACAGGAACTCAAATCCTTGTGTTCACCTGATATAGAATTCCTCAAAATCAAATGTAGACCACATTATCTACCAAGAGAATTCTCTTCGATTATAATCACAGCCGTATATATCCCCCCCCAAGCAGACACATCGATGGCGCTGAACGAACTTTATTTAACTCTTTGCAAACTGGAAACCGTTTATCCGGAGGCTGCATTCATTGTAGCTGGGGATTTTAACAATGCTAATCTGAAAACAAGACTCCCTAAATTTTAGCAGCATATCGATTGCGCAACCAGGGGTGGAAAAACCTTGGATCATTGTTACTCTAACTTCCGCGACGCATATAAGGCCCTGCCCCGCCCCCCTTTCGGAAAAGCTGACCACGACTCCATTTTGTTGATCCCTGCCTACAGACAGAAACTAAAACAAGAGGCTCCCACGCTGAGGTCTGTCCAACGCTGGTCCGACCAAGCTGACTCCACACTCCAAGACTGCTTCCATCACGTGGACTGGGATATGTTTCGTATTGTGTCAGATAATGACCCTCAGACTCCTTGTTTCCAAGATGGCGTAGCAGTCGGACGTGTGTTTTGTCTTGTCCCGTCCTGTATAGTGTAAATATAGTTTTTCCTCGTTTTTTTTCTGTATATATTTCGTACATATTTTAATCTCACTTTCCAACTACAGGCTGAATATACTCTCCTGCAACCCGCATCACCCAATGTGGTACGGATCTGCTTTTTCTATACTTTAGAATCGGAACCCTCATCAGAAGCTAGCCGCTAACTAGCTACTAGCTAGCCACTGCTAGCGGTCTTCAACGCTAACTAGGACACCAGCGCGACATCTACCCAAAGCATATCAGACTGCTTTTTCTCTACCACATCTCCGGATTCCTACCGCAAGCTCTGAACCTTTATACCGGATCATCGTAAATAGCTAGCTGCAATCCGAGTGGCCACTCCTGGCTAACGTCTCTGTCCCAGAGCAAGCACCAGTTAGCCTGGAGCTAGCCTCGAGCTAAGCCCATCTCCCGACTAGCCGAAGAGGTCCAAAGATACCTAATTTGCCAATTGGCCTGGACCCTCTACTGACCCTCTGCTGCCGACACGGAGCCCCGCCGATCCATCACGACTGGTCCGCCGACATAATCGTCCGAGGGGTTTCAACAGGCTTTTCCGCTGCGACATCGCCAAAGATCCATCTGCTGGCCAAGGCCCGCGAGCTTTCTGAATCGCTGTATCTCCAGCTCACCGCATGAAGAGGAATAAACAGACTCCCCCATCGCGACGTCCCCCAAAGGTTAACTCTCTAGCCCTCGCTATCTCCCTGCTTGCTAATTCGGCCTGCTAACGGCTTGTCAAGCTCCGGTCCGCTTTCTGCTACCTTGTCTAGCTCGGGCCTACGAACTGTTAGCTTGTTAGCACAGGCCTGCTAACCGTCTGAACCACCGCGTCCCAATCACTCTCTGACCCCATTTACTTTCTATCTCTTTTGATTTTTAATTTGTTTATACCTTCCGGAAACCTGCCTCACCCAATGTGATACGGAATCGCTATTACTTTTACTTTTATTTTTATGACACACTCAAGAACCTCCAGACGCTAACCAGCTAACTAGCTACAAGCTAGTTAGTCATTGTTAGTTTAAAAAAAAAAAAAAAAACCTGGATAACACTCGCCAGCCCAGCCCCCCTGCCCATCCACCGCTGCCCCCTGGACACTGATCTCTTGGCTACATAGCTGACGCACGCTGGACTGTCCATTAATCACGGTACTCCTTTCTGCTTGTTTGTCTTACCTGTCGGCCCCGTTGCCTAGTCAACGCCATTTTACCTGCTGTTTGTTGTGCTAGCGGATTAGCCCCGCCTACTGTTTTTAGCTAGCTTTCCAAATTCAACACCTGTGATTACTGTATGCCTCGCTGTATGTCTCTCTCAGATGTCAATATGCCTTGTATACTGTTGTTCAGGTTAGTTATAATTGTTTTAGTTCACAATGGAGCCCCTAGACCCACTCTGCATACCCCTGTTACCTCCTTTGTCCCACCTCCCACACATGCGGTGACCTCACCCATTACAACCAGCATGTCCAGAGATACAACCTGTCTCATCATCACCCAGTGCCTGGGCTTGCCTCCGCTGTACCCGCACCCCACCATACCCCTGTCTGCGCATTATGCCCTGAATATATTCTACCATGCCCAGAAACCTGCTCCTCTTATCCTCTGCCCCCAACGCTCTAGGCGACCAGTTTTGATAGCCTTTAGCCGCACCCTCATACTACTCCTTCTCTGTTCCGCGGGTGATGTGGAGGTAAACCCAGGCCCTGCATGTCCCCAGGTACCCTCATTTGTTGACTTCTGTGATCGAAAAAGCCTTGGTTTTATGCATGTCAACATCAGAAGCCTCCTCCCTAAGTTTGTTTTACTCACTGCTTTAGCACACTCTGCTAACCTTGATGTCCTTGCTGTGTCTGAATCCTGGCTCAGGAAGGCCACCAAAAATTCAGAGATTTCCATACCCAACTATAACATCTTCCGTCAAGATAGAACTACCAAAGGGGGCGGAGTTGCAGTCTACTGCAGAGATAGCCTGCAAAGTAATGTCATACTTTCCAGGTCCATACCCAAACAGTTTGAACTACTAATTTTGAAAATTACCCTCTCCAGAAATAAGTCTCTCACTGTTGCCGCCTGCTACCGGCCACCCTCAGCTCCCAGCTGTGCCCTGGACACCATTTGTGAATTGATCGCCCCCCCATCTAGCTTCAGAGTTTGTTCTGTTAGGTGACCTAAACTGGGATATGCTTAACACCCCGGCAGTCCTACAATGTAAGCTAGATGCCCTCAATCTCACTCAAATCATCAAGGAACCCACCAGGTACAACCCTAACTCTGTAAACAAGGGCACCCTCATAGACGTCATCCTGACCAACTGGCCCTCCAAATACACCTCCGCTGTCTTCAACCAGGATCTCAGCGATCACTGCCTCATTGCCTGTATCCGCCACGGAGCCGCAGTCAAACGACCACCCCTCATCACTGTCAAACGCTCCCTAAAACACTTCTGCGAGCAGGCCTTTCTAATCGACCTGGCCCGGGTATCCTGGAAGGACATTGACCTCATCCCGTCAGTTGAGGATGCCTGGTCATTCTTTAAAAGTAACTTCCTCACCATTTTAGATAAGCATGCTCCGTTCGAAAAATGCAGAACCAAGAACAGATACAGCCCTTGGTTCACTCCAGACCTGACTGCCCTCGACCAGCACAAAAACATCCTGTGGCGGACTGCAATAGCATCGAATAGCCCCCGTGATATGCAACTGTTCAGGGAAGTCAGGAACCAATACACGCAGTCAGTCAGGAAAGCTAAGGCCAGCTTCTTCAGGCAGAAGTTTGCATCCTGTAGCTCCAACTCCAAAAAGTTCTGGGACACCATGAACCATCTCCATGGAGAACAAGAGCACCTCCTCCCAGCTGCCCACTGCACTGAGGCTAGGTAACACGGTCTCCACCGATAAATCCACGATTATCGAAAGCTGCAATAAGCACTTCTCAACGGCTGGCCATGCCTTCCGCCTGGCTACTCCAACCTCGGCCAACAGCTCCGCCCCCCCCGCAGCTCCTCGCCCAAGCCTCTCCAGGTTCTCCTTTACCCAAATCCAGATAGCAGATGTTCGGAAAGAGCTGCAAAACCTAGACCCGTACAAATCAGCTGGGCTTGACAATCTGGACCCTCTATTTCTGAAACTATCTGCCGCCATTGTCGCAACCCCTATTACCAGCCTGTTCAACCTCTCTTTCATATCGTCTGAGATCCCCAAGGATTGGAAAGCTGCCGCAGTCATCCCCCTCTTCAAAGGGGAGACACCCTGGACCCAAACTGCTATAGACCTATATCCATCCTGCCCTGCCTATCTAAGGTCTTGAAAGCCAAGTCAACAAACAGGTCACTGACCATCTCGAATCCCACCGTACCTTCTCCGCTGTGCAATCTGGTTTCCGAGCCGGTCACGGGTGCACCTCAGCCACGCTCAAGGTACTAAACGATATCATTACCGCCATCGATAAAAGACAGTACTGTGCAGCCGTCTTCATCGACCTCGCCAAGGCTTTCGACTCTGTCAATCACCATATTCTTATCGGCAGACTCAATAGCCTCGGTTTCTCGGATGACTGCCTTGCCTGGTTCACCAATTACTTTGCAGACAGAGTTCAGTGTGTCAAATCGGAGGGCATGCTGTCCGGTCCTCTGGCAGTCTCTATGGGGGTGCCACAGGGTTCAATTCTCGGGCCGACTCTTTTCTCTGTATATATCAATGATGTTGCTCTTGCTGCGGGCGATTCCCTGATCCACCTCTCGCAGACGACACCATTCTATATACTTTCGGCCCGTCATTGGACACTGTGCTATCTAACCTCCAAACGAGCTTCAATGCCATACAGCACTCCTTCCGTGGCCTCCAACTGCTCTTAAACGCGAGTAAAACCAAATGCATGCTTTTCAACCGATCGCTGCCTGCACCCGCATGCCCGACTAGCATCACCACCCTGGATGGTTCCGACCTTGAATATGTGGACATCTATAAGTACCTAGGTGTCTGGCTAGACTGCAAACTCTCCTTCCAGACTCACATCAAACATCTCCAATCGAAAATCAAATCAAGAGTCGGCTTTCTATTCCGCAACAAAGCCTCCTTCACTCACGCCGCCAAGCTTACCCTAGTAAAACTGACTATCCTACCGATCCTCGATTTCGGCGATGTCATCTACAAAATGGCTTCCAACACTCTACTCAGCAAACTGGATGCAGTCTATCATAGTGCCATCCGTTTTGTCACCAAAGCACCTTATACCACCCACCACTGCGACTTGTATGCTCTAGTCGGCTGGCCCTCGCTACATATTCGTCGCCAGACCCACTGGCTCCAGGTCATCTACAAGTCCATGCTAGGTAAAGCTCCGCCTTATCCTAGTTCACTGGTCACGATGGCAACACCCATCCGTAGCACACGCTCCAGCAGGTGTATCTCACTGATCATCCCTAAAGCCAACACCTCATTTGGCCGCCTTTCGTTCCAGTACTCTGCTGCCTGTGACTGGAACGAACTGCAAAAATCGCTGAAGTTGGAGACTTTTATCTCCCTCACCAACTTCAAACATCAGCTATCCGAGCAGCTAACCGATCGCTGCAGCTGTACATAGTCTATTGGTAAATAGCCCACCCATTTTCACCTACCTCATTCCCATACTGTTTTTATACTGTTTTTTAAATTTATTTATTTACTTTTCTGCTCTTTTGCACACCAATATCTCTACCTGTACATGACCATCTGATCATTTATCACCCCAGTGTTAATCTGCAAAATTGTATTATTCGCCTACCTCCTCATGCCTTTTGCACACATTGTATATAGACTGCCCATTTTTTTCTACTGTGTTATTGACTTGTTAATTGTTTATTCCATGTGTAACTCTGTGTTGTCTGTTCACACTGCTATGCTTTATCTTGGCCAGGTCGCAGTTGCAAATGAGAACTTGTTCTCAACTAGCCTACCTGGTTAAATAAAGGTGAAATAAATAAAAATAAATAAAAATAACAATATTGACGAATACGCTGATTCGGTGTGCGAGTTCACTAGAACGTGCGTTGAAGATGTCGTTCCCATAGCAACGATTAAAACATTCCCTAACCAGAAACCGTGGATTGATGGCAGCATTCGCGTGGAACTGAAAGCGCGAACCACTGCTTTTAATCAGGGCAAGGTGTCTGGTAACATGACCGAATAGAAAAATGCTTCAAGAGGGCCACCATTGTTCCTGTTCCCAAGAAAGCTAAGGTAACTGAGCTAAACGACTACCGCCCTGTAGCACTCACTTCCGTCATCATGAAGTGCTTTGAGAGACTAGTCAAGGACCATATCACCTCCACCCTACCTGACACCCTTGACCCACTCCAATTTGCTTACCGCCCAAATAGGTCCACAGACGATGCAATCTCAACCACACTGCACACTGCCCTAACCCATCTGGACAAGAGGAATACCTATGTGAGAATGCTGTTCATCGACTACAGCTCGGCATTCAACACCATAGTACCCTCCAGCTCGTCATCAAGCTCGAGACCCTGGGTCTCGACCCCGCCCTGTGCAACTGGGTACTGGACTTCCTGATGGGCCGCCCCCAGGTGGTGAGGGTAGGCAACAACATCTCCTCCCCGCAGATCCTCAACACCGGAGCCCCACAAGGGTGCGTTCTGAGCCCTCTCCTGTACTCCCTGTTCACCCACGACTGCGTGGCCACGCACGCCTCCAACTCAATCATCAAGTTTGCGGACGACACAACAGTGGTAGGCTTGATTACCAACAACGACGAGACGGCCTACAGGGAGGAGGTGAGGGCCCTCGGAGTGTGGTGTCAGGAAAATAACCTCACACTCAACATCAACAAAACTAAGGAGATGATTGTGGACTTCAGGAAACAGCAGAGGGAACACCCCCCTATCCACATCGATGCAACAGTAGTGGAGAGGGTAGCAAGTTTTAAGTTCCTCGGCATACACATCACAGACAAACTGAACTGGTCCACTCACACAGACAGCATCGTGAAGAAGGCGCAGCAGCGTCTCTTCAACCTCAGGAGGCTGAAGAAATTCGGCTTGTCACCAAAAGCACTCACAAACTTCTACAGATGCACAATCGAGAGCATCCTGGCGGGCTGTATCACCGCCTGGTACGGCAACTGCTCCGCCCTCAACCGTAAGGCTCTCCAGAGGGTAGTGAGGTCTGCACAACGCATCACCGGGGGCAAACTACCTGCCCTCCAGGACACCTACACCACCCGATGTTACAGGAAGGCCATAAAGGTCATCAAGGACATCAACCACCCGAGCCACTGCCTGTTCATCCCGCTATCATCCAGAAGGCGAGGTCAGTACAGGTGCATCAAAGCTGGGACCGAGAGACTGAAAAACAGCTTCTATCTCAAGGCCATCAGACTGTTAAACAGCCACCACTAATATTGAGTGGCTGCTGCCAACACTGACACTGACACTGACTCAACTCCAGCCACTTTAATAATGGGAATTGAAGGGAAATGATGTAAATATATCACTAGCCACTTTAAATAATGCTACCTTATATAATGTTACTTACCCTACATTATTCATCTCATATGCATACGTATATACTGTACCCTATATCATTGACTGCATCCTTATGTAATACATGTATCACTAGCCACTTTAACTATGCCACTTTGTTTACATACTCATCTCATATGTATATACTGTACTCGATACCATCTACTGTATCTTGCCTATGCTGCTCTGTACCATCACTCATTCATATATCCTTATGTACATATTCCTTATCCCCTTACAATGTGTATAAGACAGTAGTTTTGGAATTGTTAGTTAGATTACTTGTTGGTTATTACTGCATTGTCGGAACTAGAAGCACAAGCATTTCGCTACACTCGCATTAACATCTGCTAACCATGTGTATGTGACAAATAAAAATTTGATTTAGTCTGCTACCAGCTACTGGACAACAGTCCTGTATGTCTGCTACCAGCTACTGGATACCAGTCCTGTATGTATAGTCTGCTACCAGCTACTGGCCAACAGTCCTGTATCTATAGTCTACTACCAGCTACTGGACAACAGTCCTGTATGTCTAGTCTGGTACCAGCTACTGGCCAACAGTCCTGTATCTATAGTCTGCTACCAGCTACTGGACAACAGTCCTGTATGTCTAGTCAGCTGCCAGCTACTGGACAACAGTCCTGTATGTCTAGTCTGGTACCAGCTACTGGCCAACAGTCCTGTATCTATAGTCTGCTACCAGCTACTGGACAACAGTCCTGTATGTCTAGTCTGCTACCAGTCACTGGACAACAGTCCTGTATGTATAGTCTGCTGCCAGCTACTGGACAACAGTCCTGTATCTATAGTTTGCTACCAGCTACTGGACAACAGTCCTGTATGTCTAGTCTGCTACCAGTCACTGGACAACAGTCCTGTATGTCTAGTCTGCTGCCATCCAGGGCTACACATGAGTATTCCTCCAGAAGCCCTCCAACCATCTGTGAGCTATACCTCACTACTACAACATTAAGGCTTATTGCTCCCTTAAAATAAACGCTGCCGTGATGAAAATAAATCAGATCCTGAGCCTAAAGAAAGGGAAGGATAACAACACAGTTACTGTGTGATTCATCCTCACTAAACTTCTGTTTACAGTGGGCCGTAATTAAACTTGAAAACGTACATTTGTGTTCAGCCATCATGAACTGTAACCGGGAGAGCTCCAGAGGGTTTCTAATACAGTTATCCTTCTGCTGTTCCAGAGGGTTTCTAATACAGTTATCCTTCTGCTGTTCCAGGGGGTTTCTAATACAGTTATCCTTCTGCTGTCCCAGGGGGTTTCTAATACAGTTATCCTTCTGCTGTCCCAGGGGGTTTCTAATACAGTTATCCTTCTGCTGTCCCAGGGGGTTTCTGATACAGTTATCCTTCTGCTGTTCCAGGGGGTTTCTAATACAGTTATCCTTCTGCTGCTCCAGAGGGTTTCTAATACAGTTATCCTTCTGCTGTTCCAGGGGGGTTTCTAATACAGTTATCCTTCTGCTGTTCCAGGGGGGTTTCTAATACAGTTATCCTTCTGCTGTTCCAGGGGGTTTCTAATACAGTTATCCTTCTGCTGTCCCAGGAGGTTTCTAATACAGTTATCCTTCTGCTGCTCCAGAGGGTTTCTAATACAGTTATCCTTCTGCTGTTCCAGGGGGGTTTCTAATACAGTTATCCTTCTGCTGCTCCAGAGGGTTTCTAATACAGTTATCCTTCTGCTGCTCCAGAGGGTTTCTAATACAGTTATCCTTCTGCTGCTCCAGAAGGGTTTCTAATACAGTTATCCTTCTGCTGTTCCAGGGGGGTTTCTAATACAGTTATCCTTCTGCTGTTCCAGGGGGGTTTCTAATACAGTTATCCTTCTGCTGCTCCAGAGGGTTTCTAATACAGTTATCCTTCTGCTGCTCCAGAGGGTTTCTAATACAGTTATCCTTCTGCTGTTCCAGGGGGGTTTCTAATACAGTTATCCTTCTGCTGTTCCAGGGGGGTTTCTAATACAGTTATCCTTCTGCTGTTCCAGGGGGTTTCTAATACAGTTATCCTTCTGCTGCTCCAGAGGGTTTCTAATACAGTTATCCTTCTGCTGTTCCAGGGGGGTTTCTAATACAGTTATCCTTCTGCTGCTCCAGAGGGTTTCTAATACAGTTATCCTTCTGCTGCTCCAGAGGGTTTCTAATACAGTTATCCTTCTGCTGCTCCAGAGGGTTTCTAATACAGTTATCCTTCTGCTGTTCCAGGAGGTTTCTAATACAGTTATCCTTCTGCTGTTCCAGGGGGGTTCTAATACAGTTATCCTTCTGCTGCTCCAGAGGGTTTCTAATACAGTTATCCTTCTGTTGTTCCAGGGGGTTTCTAATACAGTTATCCTTCTGCTGTCCCAGGGGGTTTCTAATACAGTTATCCTTCTGCTGTTCCAGAGGGTTTCTAATACAGTTATCCTTCTGCTGCTCCAGAAGGGTTTCTAATACAGTTATCCTTCTGCTGTTCCAGGGGGGTTTCTAATACAGTTATCCTTCTGCTGTTCCAGGGGGTTTCTAATACAGTTATCCTTCTGCTGTCCCAGGGGGTTTCTAATACAGTTATCCTTCTGCTGTTCCAGGGGGGTTTCTAATACAGTTATCCTTCTGCTGCTCCAGAGGGTTTCTAATACAGTTATCCTTCTGCTGCTCCAGAGGGTTTCTAATACAGTTATCCTTCTGCTGTTCCAGAGGGTTTCTAATACAGTTATCCTTCTGCTGTTCCAGGGGGTTTCTAATACAGTTATCCTTCTGCTGCTCCAGAGGGTTTCTAATACAGTTATCCTTCTGCTGCTCCAGAGGGTTTCTAATACAGTTATCCTTCTGCTGTTCCAGGGGGGTTTCTAATACAGTTATCCTTCTGCTGTTCCAGGGGGGTTTCTAATACAGTTATCCTTCTGCTGTTCCAGGGGGGTTTCTAATACAGTTATCCTTCTGCTGTTCCAGGGGGTTTCTAATACAGTTATCCTTCTGCTGTTCCAGAGGGTTTCTAATACAGTTATCCTTCTGCTGCTCCAGAAGGGTTTCTAATACAGTTATCCTTCTGCTGTTCCAGGGGGGTTTCTAATACAGTTATCCTTCTGCTGTTCCAGGGGGTTTCTAATACAGTTATCCTTCTGCTGTCCCAGGGGGTTTCTAATACAGTTATCCTTCTGCTGTTCCAGGGGGGTTTCTAATACAGTTATCCTTCTGCTGTTCCAGAGGGTTTCTAATGCAGTTATCCTTCTGCTGCTCCAGAGGGTTTCTAATACAGTTATCCTTCTGCTGTTCCAGAGGGTTTCTAATACAGTTATCCTTCTGCTGTTCCAGGGGGTTTCTAATACAGTTATCCTTCTGCTGCTCCAGAGGGTTTCTAATACAGTTATCCTTCTGCTGCTCCAGAGGGTTTCTAATACAGTTATCCTTCTGCTGTTCCAGGGGGGTTTCTAATACAGTTATCCTTCTGCTGTTCCAGGGGGGTTTCTAATACAGTTATCCTTCTGCTGTTCCAGGGGGGTTTCTAATACAGTTATCCTTCTGCTGTTCCATGGGGTTTCTAATACAGTTATCCTTCTGCTGTTCCAGGGGGGTTTCTAATACAGTTATCCTTCTGCTGTTCCAGGGGGTTTCTAATACAGTTATCCTTCTGCTGTTCCAGAGGGTTTCTAATACAGTTATCCTTCTGCTGTCCCAGGAGGTTTCTAATACAGTTATCCTTCTGCTGCTCCAGAGGGTTTCTAATACAGTTATCCTTCTGCTGTTCCAGGGGGGTTTCTAATACAGTTATCCTTCTGCTGTTCCAGGGGGGTTTCTAATACAGTTATCCTTCTGCTGTTCCAGAGGGTTTCTAATACAGTTATCCTTCTGCTGTTCCAGAGGGTTTCTAATACAGTTATCCTTCTGCTGTTCCAGGGGGTTTCTAATACAGTTATCCTTCTGCTGTTCCAGAGGGTTTCTAATACAGTTATCCTTCTGCTGTTCCAGAGGGTTTCTAATACAGTTATCCTTCTGCTGTTCCAGGGGGGTTTCTAATACAGTTATCCTTCTGCTGTTCCAGAGGGTTTCTAATACAGTTATCCTTCTGCTGTTCCAGGGGGTTTCTAATACAGTTATCCTTCTGCTGTTCCAGAGGGTTTCTAATACAGTTATCCTTCTGCTGTTCCAGATGGTTTCTAATACAGTTATCCTTCTGCTGTTCAAGGGGGTTTCTAATACAGTTATCCTTCTGCTGTTCCAGAGGGTTTCTAATACAGTTATCCTTCTGCTGTTCCAGAGGGTTTCTAATACAGTTATCCTTCTGCTGTTCCAGAGGGTTTCTAATACAGTTATCCTTCTGCTGTTCCAGAGGGTTTCTAATACAGTTATCCTTCTGCTGTTCCAGAGGGTTTCTAATACAGTTATCCTTCTGCTGTTCCAGAGGGTTTCTAATACAGTTATCCTTCTGCTGTTCCAGAGGGTTTCTAATAGAGTTATCCTTCTGCTGTTCCAGGGGTTTCTAATACAGTTATCCTTCTGCTGTTGTTTCCCCTTCTCCTCTTCCTCTTCTGCTGTTGTTTCTCCTCTTCCTCTTCTGCTGTTGTTTCTCCTTCTCCTCTTCCTCTTCCTCTTCTGCTGTTGTTTCCCCTTCTCCTCTTCCTCTTCTGCTGTTGTTTCCCCTTCTCGTCTTCCTCTTCCTCTTCTGCTGTTGTTTCTCCTTCTCTTCTTCCTCTTCCTCTTCTGCTGTTGTTTCCCCTTCTCGTCTTCCTCTTCTGCTGTTGTTTCCCCTTCTCCTCTTCCTCTTCTGTTGTTGTTTCTACCTTCTCCTCTTCCACTTCTGCTGTTGTTTCCCCTTCTCCTCTTCCTCTTCTGCTGTTGTTTCCCCTTCTCCTCTTCCTCTTCTGCTGTTGTTTCCCCTTCTCCTCTTCCTCTTCTGCTGTTGTTTCTCCTTCTCCTCTTCCTCTTCTGCTGTTGTTTCTACCTTCTCCTCTTCCACCTGCTGTTGTTTCCCCTTCTCCTCTTCCTCTTCTGCTGTTGTTTCCCCTTCTCCTCTTCCTCTTCTGCTGTTGTTTCCCCTTCTCCTTCTCCTCTTCCTCTTCTGCTGTTGTTTCCCCTTCTCCTCTTCCTCTTCTGCTGTTGTTTCCCCTTCTCCTCTTCCTCTTCTGCTGTTGTTTCCCCTTCTCCTTCTCCTCTTCCTCTTCTGCTGTTGTTTCTACCTTCTCCTCTTCCACTTCTGCTGTTGTTTCCCCTTCTCCTCTTCCTCTTCTGCTGTTGTTTCTCCTTCTCCTCTTCCTCTTCTGCTGTTGTTTCCCCTTCTCCTTCTCCTCTTCCTCTTCTGCTGTTGTTTCCCCTTCTCCTCTTCCTCTTCTGCTGTTGTTTCCCCTTCTCCTCTTCCTCTTCTGCTGTTGTTTCTCCTTCTCCTCTTCCTCTTCTGCTGTTGTTTCCCCTTCTCCTTCTCCTCTTCCTCTTCTGCTGTTGTTTCCCCTTCTCCTCTTCCTCTTCTGCTGTTGTTTCCCCTTCTCCTCTTCCTCTTCTGCTGTTGTTTCTCCTTCTCCTCTTCCTCTTCTGCTGTTGTTTCCCCTTCTCCTCTTCCTCTTCTGCTGTTGTTTCCCCTTCTCCTCTTCCTCTTCTGCTGTTGTTTCTCCTTCTCCTCTTCCTCTTCTGCTGTTGTTTCCCCTTCTCCTCTTCCTCTTCTGCTGTTGTTTCCCCTTCTCCTCTTCCTCTTCTGCTGTTGTTTCCCCTTCTCCTTCTCCTCTTCCTCTTCTGCTGTTGTTTCTACCTTCTCCTCTTCCTCTTCTGCTGTTGTTTCTCCTTCTCCTCTTCCTCTTCTGCTGTTGTTTCCCCTTCTCCTCTTCCTCTTCTGCTGTTGTTTCCCCTTCTCCTTTCCTCTCCTCTTCCTCTTCTGCTGTTGTTTCTCCTCTTCTCCTCTTCCTCTTCTGCTGTTGTTTCCCCTTCTCCTCTTCCTCTTCTGCTGTTGTTTCCCCTTCTCCTCTTCCTCTTCTGCTGTTGTTTCTCCTTCTCCTCTTCCTCTTCTGCTGTTGTTTCCCCTTCTCCTCTTCCTCTTCTGCTGTTGTTTCCCCTTCTCCTCTTCCTCTTCTGCTGTTGTTTCTCCTTCTCCTCTTACTCTTCTGCTGTTGTTTCCCCTTCTCCTTCTCCTCTTCCTCTTCTTCTGTTGTTTCCCTTCTTCTCCTCTTCCTCTTCTGCTGTTGTTTCTCCTTCTCTGTTGTTTCCCCTTCTTCTCCTCTTCCTCTTCTGCTGTTGTTTCCCCTTCTCCTCTTCCTCTTCTGCTGTTGTTTCCCCTTCTCCTCTTCCTCTTCTGCTGTTGTTTCCCCTTCTCCTCTTCCTCTTCTGCTGTTGTTTCTCCTTCTCCTCTTCCTCTTCTGCCCCTTCTCCTCTTCCTCTTCTGTTGTTTTTCCCCTTCTCCTCTTCCTCTTCTGCTGTTTTTCTCCTTCTCCTCTTCCTCTTCTGCTGTTGTTTCTCCTTCTCCTCTTCCTCTTCTGCTGTTGTTTCCCCTTCTCCTCTTCTTCTTCTGCTGTTGTTTCCCCTTCTCCTCTTCCTCTTCTGCTGTTGTTTCTCCTTCTCCTCTTCCTCTTCTGCTGTTGTTTCCCCTTCTCCTCTTCCTCTTCTGCTGTTGTTTCTCCTTCTCCTCTTCTTCTCTTCTGCTGTTGTTTCCCCTTCTCCTCTTCCTCTTCTGCTGTTGTTTCCCCTTCTCCTCTTCTTCTTCTGCTGTTGTTTCCCCTTCTCCTCTTTCTCTTCTGCTGTTGTTTCCCCTTCTCCTCTTCTTCTTCTGCTGTTGTTTCTCCTTCTCCTCTTCCTCTTCTGCTGTTGTTTCCCCTTCTCCTCTTCCTCTTCTGCTGTTGTTTCTCCTTCTCCTCTTCCTCTTCTGCTGTTGTTTCCCCTCTCTCTTCCTCTTCTGCTGTTGTTTCCCTTCTCTTCCTCTTCTCTGTTGTTTCTCTTCTTCTCTTCTGCTGTTGTTTCCCCTTCTCCTCTTCCTCTTCTGCTGTTGTTTCTCCTTCTCCTCTTCCTCTTCTGCTGTTGTTTCCCTTCTCCTCTTCTCTTCTCTTCCTCTTCTGCTGTTGTTTCCCCTTCTCCTCTTCCTCTTCTGCTGTTGTTTCCCTCTTCTCCTCTTCCTCTTCTGCTGTTGTTTCTCCTTCTCCTCTTCCTCTTCTGCTGTTGTTTCCCCTTCTCCTCTTCCTCTTCTGCTGTTGTTTCCCCTTCTCCTCTTCCTCTTCTGCTGTTGTTTCTCCTTCTCCTCTCCTCTTCCTCTTCTGCTGTTGTTTCCCTTCTCCTTCTCTTCTCTTCCTTCTCCTCTTCTGCTGTTGTTTCCCCTTCTCCTCTTCCTCTTCTGCTGTTGTTTCCCCTTCTCCTCTTCCTCTTCTGCTGTTTGTTTCTTCTCTTCTCCTCTTCCTCTTCTGCTGTTGTTTCCCCTTCTCCTTCTCCTCTTCCTCTTCTGCTGTTGTTTCCCCTCCTTCTCCTCTTCCTCTTCTGCTGTTGTTTCCCCTTCTCCTCTTCTCTTCTCTTCCTCTTCTGCTGTTTGTTTCCCCTTCTCCTCTTCCTCTTCTGCTGTTGTTTCCCCTTCTCCTCTTCCTCTTCTGCTGTTGTTTCCCCTTCTCCTCTTCCTCTTCTGCTGTTGTTTCCCCTTCTCCTTCTCCTCTTCTTCTCTTCTGCTGTTGTTTCTACCTTCTCCTCTTCCACTTCTGCTGTTGTTTCCCCTTCTCCTCTTCCTCTTCCTCTTCTGCTGTTGTTTCTCCTTCTCTTCTCTTCTCTCTTCTGCTGTTGTTTCTCCTCTTCTCTTCTTCTTCCTCTTCCTCTTCTGCTGTTGTTTCCCCTTCTCCTCTTCCTCTTCTGCTGTTGTTTCCCCTTCTCCTCTTCCTCTTCTGCTGTTGTTTCTCCTTCTCCTCTTCCTCTTCTGCTGTTGTTTCCCCTTCTCCTCTTCCTCTTCTGCTGTTGTTTCCCCTTCTCCTCTTCCTCTTCTGCTGTTGTTTCTCCTTCTCCTCTTCCTCTTCCTCTTCTGCTGTTGTTTCCCCTTCTCCTTCTCCTCTTCCTCTTCTGCTGTTGTTTCCCCTTCTCCTCTTTCTCTTCTGTTGTTGTTTCCCCTTCTCCTCTTCCTCTTCTGCTGTTGTTTCTCCTTCTCCTCTTCCTCTTCTGCTGTTGTTTCCCCTTCTCCTTCTCCTCTTCCTCTTCTGCTGTTGTTTCCCCTTCTCCTCTTCCTCTTCTGCTGTTGTTTCCCCTTCTCCTTCTCCTCTTCCTCTTCTGCTGTTGTTTCCCCTTCTCCTCTTCTTCTTCTGCTGTTGTTTCCCCTTCTCCTCTTCCTCTTCTGCTGTTGTTTCCCCTTCTCCTCTTCCTCTTCTGCTGTTGTTTCCCCTTCTCCTCTTCCTCTTCTGCTGTTGTTTCCCCTTCTCCTCTTCTTCTTCTGTTGTTGTTTCCCCTTCTCCTCTTCCTCTTCTGCTGTTGTTTCCTTCTCCTTTCTCTTCTGCTGTTGTTTCTCCTTCTCCTCTTCCTCTTCTGCTGTGTTTCCCCTTCTCCTTCTCCTCTTCCTCTTCTGCTGTTGTTTCTCCTCTTCCTCTTCTGCTGTTGTTTCTCCTCTTCCTCTTCTGCTGTTGTTTCTCCTTCTCCTCTTCCTCTTCTGCTGTTGTTTCCCCTTCTCCTCTTCCTCTTCTGCTGTTGTTTCCCCTTCTCCTTCTCTTCTGCTGTTGTTTCCCCTTCTCCTTCTCCTCTTCCTCTTCTGCTGTTGTTTCCCCTTCTCCTCTTCTTCTTCTGCTGTTGTTTCCCCTTCTCCTCTTCCTCTTCTGCTGTTGTTTCCCCTTCTCCTCTTCCTCTTCTGCTGTTGTTTCTTCTCCTCTTCCTCTTCTGCTGTTGTTTCTCCTTCTTCTTCTCTTCTGCTGTTGTTTCTCTCCTCTTCCTCTTCTCTTCCCCTCTTCTCCTCTTCCTCTTCTGTTGTTTTTCCTTCTCCTCTTCCTCTTCTGCTGTTGTTTCTCCTTCTCCTCTTCCTCTTCTGCTGTTGTTTCTCCTCTTCCTCTTCTGCTGTTGTTTCTCCTCTTCCTCTTCTGCTGTTGTTTCCCCTTCTCCTCTTCCTCTTCTGCTGTTGTTTCCCCTTTCTCTTCTGCTCCCCTTCTCCTCTTCCTCTTCTGCTGTTGTTTCCCCTTCTCCTCTTCCTCTTCTGCTGTTGTTTACCCTTCTCCTCTTCCTCTTCTGCTGTTGTTTCCCTTTCTCCTTCTCCTCTTCCTCTTCTGCTGTTGTTTCCCCTTCTCCTCTTCCTCTTCTGCTGTTGTTTCTCCCTTCTTCCTCTTCTTCTTCTGCTGTTGTTTCTCCTTCTCCTCTTCCTCTTCTGCTGTTGTTTCCCCTTCTCCTCTTCCTCTTCTGCTGTTGTTTCTCCCTTCTCCTCTTCCTCTTCTGCTGTTGTTTCCCCTTCTCCTCTTCCTCTTCTGCTGTTGTTTCCCTTCTCCTCTTCCTCTTCTGCTGTTGTTTCCCCTTCTCCTCTTCTGTTGTTTCCCCTTCTTCTTCCTCTTCTGCTGTTGTTTCCCTTCTCCTCTTCCTCTTCTGCTGTTGTTTCCACTTCTCCTCTTCCTCTTCTGCTGTTGTTTCCCCTTCTCCTCTTCCTCTTCTGCTGTTGTTTCCCCTTCTCCTCTTCCTCTTCTGCTGTTGTTTCCCCTTCTCCTCTTCCTCTTCTGCTGTTGTTTCTCCTTCTCCTCTTCTTCTTCTCTTCTGCTGTTGTTTCTCCTTCTCCTCTTCCTCTTCTGCTGTTGTTTCCCCTTCTCCTCTTCCTCTTCTGCTGTTGTTTCTCCTTCTCCTCTTCCTCTTCTGCTGTTGTTTCTCCTCTTCCTCTTCTGCTGTTGTTTCTCCTCTTCCTCTTCTGCTGTTGTTTCTCCTTCTCCTCTTCCTCTTCTGCTGTTGTTTCCCCTTCTCCTCTTCCTCTTCTGCTGTTGTTTCTCCCTCCTCTTCCTCTTCTCTTCCTCTTCCTCTTCTGCTGTTGTTTCTCCTTCTCCTCTTCCTCTTCTGCTGTTGTTTCTCCTTCTCCTCTTCCTCTTCTGCTGTTGTTTCCCCTTCTCCTCTTCCTCTTCTGCTGTTGTTTCCCCTTCTCCTCTTCCTCTTCTGCTGTTGTTTCCCCTTCTCCTCTTCCTCTTCTGCTGTTTTTTCTCCTTCTCCTCTTCCTCTTCTGCTGTTGTTTCTCCTTCTCCTCTTCCTCTTCTGCTGTGTTTCCCCTTCTCCTCTTCCTCTTCTGCTGTTTTTTCTCCTTCTCCTCTTCCTCTTCTGCTGTTGTTTCTCCTTCTCCTCTTCCTCTTCTGCTGTGTTTCCCCTTCTCCTCTTCCTCTTCTGCTCTTCTGCTCTTCTGCTGTTTCCCCTTCCTTCTCCTTCTCCTCTTCCTCTTCTGCTGTTGTTTCCCCTTCTCCTTCTCCTCTTCCTCTTCTGCTGTTGTTTCCCCTTCTCCTCTTCCTCTTCTGCTGTTGTTTCTCCTTCTCCTCTTCCTCTTCTGCTGTTGTTTCTCCTTCTCCTCTTCCTCTTCTGCTGTTGTTTCTCCTTCTCCTCTTCCTCTTCTGCTGTTGTTTCTCCTTCTCCTCTTCCTCTTCTGCTGTTGTTTCTCCTTCTCCTCTTCCTCTTCTGCTGTTGTTTCTCCTTCTCCTTTTCCTCTTCTACTGTTGTTTTTCCCCTTTTCCACTTCTACTGTTGTGTTTCCCCTTCTCCTTTTCCACTTCTACTGTTGTGTTTCCCCTTCTCCTTGTTCACTTCTACTGTTGTGTTTCCCCTTCTCCTTGTTCACTTCTACTGTTGTGTTTCCCCTTCTCCTTGTTCACTTCAACTGTTGTGTTTCCCCTTCTCCTTTTCCACTTCTACTGTTGTGTTTCCCCTTCTCCTCTTCCTCTTCTACTGTTGTGTTTCCCCTTCTCCTCTTCCTCTTCTACTGTTGTGTTTCCCCTTCTCCTTTTCCACTTCTACTGTTGTGTTTCCCCTTCTCCTTGTTCACTTCTACTGTTGTTTCTCCTTCTCTTTGTCCTCTTCCACTTCTGCTGCCATAGCAGAACATTACAATGTATATTGGACTATAAGGTCCATGGCTATAAAGCACAGAGTAGGGGGAGGGGCTAGGGAAACCACATCCAGAGATGAAGGCCCATCACACCGGCCACAGACATACAGACAGAGAAAAAGAGAGATAGAGAGAGAGAGGTGTGGGGGGCGACAGATGGACAGACACAGAGAGAGAGAGAGAGAGAGAGGGACAGACAGACACAGAGAGATAGAGAGAGAGAGAGAGAGAGGGGGGGCAGACAGACACAGAGAGATAGAGAGAGAGAGAGAGAGGGGGGGCAGACAGACACAGAGAGATAGAGAGAGAGAGAGAGAGAGGGGGGGGGCAGACAGACACAGAGAGATAGAGAGAGAGAGAGAGAGGGGGGGGGGGGCAGACAGACACAGAGAGATAGAGAGAGAATGGGGACGGACGGAATGACAATGAGAGAAAGAGAGAGAGAGCGAAAGAGAGAGATATACTATAGAGACAATCACTTAGTACCTTATTTTCCTCATTAAGGCGAAGCTGTCATTGTACTGTGAAATGTTTACTGTAGCCCCTGTGTCTTGCATGACAGCTGTCTATGTGTTGTGCAATAACTGAGCGCCTCTCTCTCTCTCCTTGTGAAGTTACCAGAGTTGGTGAGACATGTCCTCTTAATGAGACGTATGTACAGTGGGGCCAACGTTGGATGCAATATTCTTTTACCCAGACTTCCAAATGGCGAGTGCCGGCCACATCTTAAAACAATCACACAACAACAAACTTAATTGGATGCCAGTGTTTTTCTCCCCATTTCCGGGTAAACAAACAACCACAAAAACCTCTCAAAAAGTTTGATTTGTTTATGTCTCGTATTTGTTGTTGTTATATTTGTTTATAATTGTATTTGTTCTTTTGTTTGTGTTGTATTTGTTAATGTTGTATTAGTTGTCTTGTATTTGTTGCGTTGTTTTTGTGTTGTGTTGTTTTTGTTGTGTTGTTTTTGTTTGTTGTATTTAAAAAAAAATGTATTTGTTCTTTTGTTTGTGTTGTATTTGTTAATGTTGTATTAGTTGTCTTGTATTTGTTACGTTGTTTTTGTTTTGTGTTGTATTTGTTGTGTTGTTTTTGTTGTGATGTTTGCTGTTTGCTTAGAAATTCTAGGGACAATTAAGGAGGCCTGCGTCTTGTGACCGTAGCGTACGTGTAGGTATGTATGGCAGGACCAAATCGGAAAGATAGGTAGGAGCAAGCCCATGTAATGCTTTGTAAGTTAGCAATAAAACCTTGAAATCAGCCTTTGTCTTAACACGAAGCCAGTGTAGGGAAGCTAGCACTGGTGTAATATGATACATTTTTGGGGTTCTATTCAGGATTCTAGCAGCTCTATTTAGCACTAACTGAAGTTTATTTAGTGCTTTATCCGGGTAGCCTGAAAGTAGAATATTGCGGTAGTCTAACCTAGAAGTAACAAAAGCATGTATTCATTTTTCTTCATCATTCTTTGGACAGAAAGTTTCTGATTTTTGAAATCTTACGTAAATGGAAAAAAGCTGTCCTTGAAACAGTCTTGATATGTTCGTCAAAAGAGAGATCAGGGTCCAGAGTAACGCCGAGGTCCTTCACGGTTTTATTTGAGACGACTGTACAATCATCAAGATTAATTGTCAGATTCAACAGAAGATCTATTTTTTTTGGGGACCTAGAACAAGCATTTATGTTTTGTCCGAGTTTAAAAGTAGAAAGTTTTCAGCCATCCACTTCCTTATTTCTGAAACACAGGATTCTAACGAGGGCAATTTTGGGGCTTCACCATGTTTCATTGAAATGTAATGCTGTGTGTCATCCGCATAGCAGTGAAAGTTAACATTATGTTTTCGAATGACATCCCCAAGAGGTAAAATATATAGTGAAAACAAGTGTGGTCCTAAAACGGAACCTTGAGGAACACCCAAATGTACAGTTGATTTGTAAGAGGACAAATCATTCACAGAGACAAACCAGGCCAGCACTTGTCTGTGTAGACCAATTTGGGTTTCCAATCTCTCCAAAAGAATGTGGTGATTGATAGTATCAAAAGCAGCACTAAGGTCTAGGAGCATGAGGACAGATGCAGAGCCTCGGTCTGACACCATTAAAAGTTAATTTACCACCTTCACAAGTGCAGTCTAAGTGCTATGATGGGGTCTAAACCCAGACTGAAGCATTTCGTATACATTGTTTGTCTTCAGGAAGGCATTGAGTAGCTGCGCAACAGCTTTTTCTAAAAAAGTTTTGAGAGGAATGGAAGATTCGATATATGCCGATAGTTTTTTTTATTTTCTGGGGCAAGGTTTGGCTTTTTCAAGAGAGGCTGTATTACTTCCAATTTGAGTGAGTTTGGTCCACATCCGGTGGATAGAGAGCTGTTTATTATGTTCAACATAGGAGGGCCAAGCACAGGAAGCAGCTCTTTCAGTAGTTTAGTTGTAACAGGGTCCAGTATACAGCTTCAAGGTTTAGAGGCCATGGTTATTTTCATCATTGTGTCAAGAGATATCGTACTAAAACACTTGAGTGTCTCCCTTGATTCTAGGTCCTGGCAGAGTTGTTCAGACTCAGGACAACTCATGATCATGATCTTTTCCTCAAATAAGTTCATGGATTTCTTCCTGCTGAAGTGAAAGCCATCCTCTCTTGGGGAATGCTGCTTTTTAGTTAGCTTTGCGACAGTATCAAAAAGACATTTCGGATTGTTCATATTTTCCTCAATTAAGTTGGAAAAATAGGATGATCGAGCAGCAGTGAGGGTTCTTCGATACTGCACGGTACTGTCTTTCCAAGCTAGTCGGAAGACTTCCAGTTTGGTGGAGCAGCAGTGAGGGCTCTTCGATACTGCACGGTACTGTCTTTCCAAGCTAGTCGGAAGACTTCCAGTTTGGTGGAGCAGCAGTGAGGGCTCTTCGATACTGCACGGTACTGTCTTTCCAAGCTAGTTGTAAGACTTCCAGTTTGGTGGAGCAGCAGTGAGGGCTCTTCGATACTGCACGGTACTGTCTTTCCAAGCGAGTCGGAAGACATCCAGTTTGGTGTGGCGCCATTTCCGTTCCAATTTTCTGGAAGCTTGCTTCAGAGCTCGGGTATTTTCTGTATACCAGGGAGCTAGTTTCTCATGACAAGTGTTTTTAATTGTTAGGGGTGCAACTGCATCTAGGGTATTGCACAAGGTTAAATTTAGTTCCTCAGTTAGGTGGTTAACTGATTTTTGTCCTCTGACGTCCTTGGGTAGGCAGAGGGAGTCTGGAAGGGCATCAAGGAATCTTTGGTTTGTCTGAGAATTTCTAGCACGATTTTTGAAGCTCCTTGGTTGGGGTCTGAGCAGATTATTTGTTGCGATTGCAAACGTAATAAAATGGTGGTCCGATATTGCAGGATTATGAAGACCCCCAGTGTGACAACCCCCAGTCACACCCTGACCTACTCCACCATAGAAAATAAGGACTCTCTATGGTCATGACGTGACATTTGTTTATGTTCTATTTGTTTATGATGTATTTGTTGTGTTGTAGTTGTTTGTGTTGTATTTGTTTGTGTTTGTTTCTTCAAACTGTAAATCAAGAGAGTATGTGCATCTGCACTCATGCATTATGAGAAGAGGAGTCATGTCTTGTCTGGTGCTACAAACCCCACATCCATCTCTCCATTCATGGTACAACAGCATGGTTTCTCTCCTTTACACTGTTAACCCTATCCACTCCCAGCCAGCCTGCCCACCAGCCAGCCAGGCTCCTAATAACAAACACACAAATAGATCACAAATAGATCTGCAGGACAGGCTAAAGGTTAATGGTCTGGAGGACAGGTTAATGGTCTGGAGGACGGGCTAATGGTCTGGAGGACGGGCTAATGGTCTGTAGGACAGGTTAATGGTCTGGAGGATGGGTTAATGGTCTGGAGGACGGGCTAATGGTCTGTAGGAAAGGTTAATGGTCTGGAGGACAGGTTAATGGTCTGGAGGACAGGTTAATGGTCTGGAGGACGGGCTAATGGTCTGTAGGAAAGGTTAATGGTCTGGAGGACGGGCTAATGGTCTGGGAGACAGGCTAATGGTCTGTAGGACAGGTTAATGGTCTGGAAGACGGGCTAATGGTCTGGAGGACTGGTTAATGGTCTGGAGGACAGGCTAATGGTCTGTAGGAAGGTTAATGGTCTGTAGGAAAGGTTAATGGTCTGGAGGACAGGTTAATGGTCTGGAGGACAGGTTAATGGTCTGGAGGACAGGTTAATGGTCTGGAGGACAGGCTAATGGTCTGTAGGAAAGGTTAATGGTCTAATGGTCTGGAGGAGAGGTTAATGGTCTGGAGGAAAGGTTAATGGTCTGGAGGACAGGTTAATGGTCTGGAGGAAAGGTTAATGGTCTGGAGGACAGGTTAATGGTCTGGAGGACAGGTTAATGGTCTGGAGGATGGGTTACTGGTCTTCAGGACGGGTTAATGGTCTGGAGGACGGGCTAATGGTCTGGAGGACAGGTTAATGGTCTGGAGGACAGGTTAATGGTCTGGAGGAAAGGTTAATGGTCCTGAGGACAGGTTAATGGTCTGGAGGAGGGGTTACTGGTCTGCAGGACAGGTTAATGGTCTGGAGGACAGGCTAATGGTCTGTAGGAAAGGTTAATGGTCTGGAGGACAGGTTAATGGTCTGGAGGACAGGTTAATGGTCTGGTGGACAGGCTAATGGTCTGGAGGACAGGTTAATGGTCTGGAGGACAGGTTAATGGTCTGGAGGACAGGTTAATGGTCTGGAGGAAAGGTTAATGGTCTGGAGGACGGGTTACTGGTCTGCAGGACAGGTTAATGGTCTGGAGGACAGGTTAACCTCTTCAGTCGACCCTCTACTTTTTTGAACATTCTGTTAAAAATCGCGCAACATTTCAGCGCCCTGCTACTCATGCCAGGAATATAGTATATGCATTTGCTTAGTCTGTGTGGATAGAAAACACTCAGACGTTTAAAAAACTGGTTAAATCACTGCTGTGGCTTTACCAGAACGGCATTTACATCGAAAAGCACAGGAAAAACTGATCACTGAAAATGGGGAAAATATATCCATGCGCTACTTGAACCCATTGATAAACGTGAACCACAATTAATTGACTGAGGTTGCAGTACCTACAGCTTCCACAGGGTGTCTAGAGTCTTGTAATTTCCCTTCGAGTTTTTTCTTGGTCAAACACATACAGGACACCGTATCTAATCCGGTCTAGGACCGGATATTTTCGTTGAGTTTCTAGCCGGACATTTTTCCAGACGGACAGCTAATGATCTTTACATCGCCTCCTGATGAATTTTATCGCTTATTAACGTTTACTAATACCTAAAGTTGCATTACAAATGTATTTCGAAGTGTTTTGTGAAAGTTTATCATCGACTTTTTGAATTTAAAAAAATGACGTTACGTTTTGAAACGATGTTTTTTTCGTTTATCACACAGTCTACATATAACGATATCTAGGCTTTATATGGACCGATTTAATCGAAATAAAGACCCAAATAGTGTTTATGGGACATCTAGGAGTGCCAACAAAGAAGATGGTGAAAGGTAATGAATGTTTTCTATTTTATTGTGCGGTTTGTGTAACGCCGAAATGCTAATTATTTTGTTTACGTCCCCTGTGGGTCTTTTGGGGTGTTGCATGCTATCAGATAATAGCTTCTCATGCTTTCGCCGAAAAGCATTTTAAAAATCTGACTTGTTGCCTGGATTCACAACGAGTGTAGCTTTAATTCGATACCCTGCATGTGTATTTTAATGAACTTTTGAGTTTTAACTAATACTATTAGCATTTAGCGTAGCGCATTTGCATTTCCAGAGCTCTAGTTGGGACGCAAGCGTCCCGGGTAGAAGCAACAGGTTAATGGTCTGGAGGATGGGTTACTGGTCTTCAGGATGGGTTAATGGTCTGGAGGACGGGCTAATGGTCTGGAGGACAGGTTAATGGTCTGGAGGACAGGTTAATGGTCTGGAGGAAAGGTTAATGGTCCTGAGGACAGGTTAATGGTCTGGAGGACGGGTTACTGGTCTGCAGGACATGTTAATGGTCTGGAGGACAGGTTAATGGTCTGGAGGAAAGGTTAATGGTCTGGAGGACGGGTTACTGGTCTGCAGGACTGGCTAATGGTCTGTAGGAAAGATTAATGGTCTGGAGGACAGGTTAATGGTCTGGAGGACAGGTTACTGGTCTGGAGGACAGGTTAATGGTCTGGTGGACAGGCTAATGGTCTGGAGGACAGGTTAATGGTCTGGAGGACGGGTTAATGGTCTGGAGGACAGGTTAATGGTCTGGAGGAAAGGTTAATGGTCTGGAGGACAGGTTACTGGTCTGCAGGACAGGTTAATGGTCTGGAGGACAGGTTAATGGTCTGGAGGATGGGTTACTGGTCTTCAGGACGGGTTAATGGTCTGGAGGACGGGCTAATGGTCTGGAGGACAGGTTAATGGTCTGGAGGACAGGTTAATGGTCTGGAGGAAAGGTTAATGGTCCTGAGGACAGGTTAATGGTCTGGAGGACGGGTTACTGGTCTGCAGGACAGGGTAATGGTCTGGAGGACAGGTTAATGGTCTGGAGGAAAGGTTAATGGTCTGGAGGACAGGTTAATGGTCTGCAGGAAAGGTTAATGGTCTGGAGGACATGCTGACTCCACTTTAACTTCTCATAACATTTACCACAGGTTGTCTCCCAAAAGGCACACCATTCCCAATATATTACATTACTTTTGACCAGTTGCTAGTTGCTGGTCAGAAGTAGTGCACTACATAGGGAATATGGTGGCATTTGGGCTGCAGGCAGGGTCTGGTGTGGTCCAAACCTGGACTGGAATTATTTACATAAGCAGGTGATTCAAAAAGAATAAACTGTGTTTTAATTGTTGAATCAAATCAAATTCAAGTTTATTGGTCCCGTACAAAGATTTGCATATGATATCGCAGGTACAGTGAAATGTTTACATGCAGCATCACTATTCTGGACGGTTCTGACTTAGAATATGTGGACAACTACAAATACCTTGGTGTCTGGTTAGACTGTAAACTCTCCTTCCAGACTCACATTAAGCATCTCCAATCCAGAATTAAATCTAGAATCAGCTTCCTATGTCGCAACAAAGCATCCTTTACTCATGCTGCCAAACATACTCTCGTAAAACTGACTATCCTACCGATCCTTGACGGCGATGTCATTTACAAAATAGCCTCCAACACTCTACTCAGCAAATTGGATGAATTTGTCACCAAAGCCCCATTAACTACCCACCACTGCAACCTGTATGTTCCGTTGGCTAGCCCTCACTTCATATTCGTCGCCAAACCCATTGGATCCAGGTCATCTATAAGTCTCTGCTAGATAAAGCCCCGTCTTATCTCAGCTCACTGGTCACCATAGTAGCACTCACCTGTATCAGGCGCTCCAGAAGGTATATTTCACTGGTCACCCCCAAAGCCAATTCCTCTTTTGGCCGCCTTTCCTTCCAGTTCTCTGCTGGCAATGACTGGAACAAATTGCAAAAATCACTGAAGCTGGAGACTCATATCTCCCTCACTAACTTTAAGCATCAGCTGTCATAGCAGCTCACAGATCATTGCACTTGTACATAGCCCATCTGTAAATAGCACATTCAACTACCTCATCCCCATATTGTTGTTTATTTTTTTGCTCCTTGCACCCTAGTATCTCAACTAGCATATTCATCTTCTGCAAACCTATCACTCCAGTGTTCATTGCTAAATTGTAGTTACTTCGCCACTCTGGCCTATTTATTGCCTTACCTCCCTAATCTTACCTCATTTGCACACACATATTTAGATTTTTTCTATTGTGTTATTGACTGTACGTTTGTTTATTACATGTGTAACTCTGTGTTGTTGTTTGTGTCGCACTGCTTTGCTTTATCTTGGCCAGGTCGCGGTTGTAAATGAGAACTAACTGGCCTACCTGGTTAAATAAAAGTGAAAAAAAGTACACCAGACCTCCCAAGCCAGCCCAGTACACCAGGCCTTCCAGCCCAGTACACAAGGCCTTCCAGCCCAGTAAACCAGGCCTCCCATGTACACCAGACCTCCCAAGCCAGCCCAGTACACCAGGCCTCCCAGCCCAGTACATAAGGCCGTCCAGCCCAGTAAACCATGCCTCCCAGCCAGTACACAAGGCCTCCCAGCCCAGTACACCAGGCCAGCCCAGTACACAAGGCCTCCCAGCCCAGTACACCAAGCCAGCCCAGTACACAAGGCCACCCAGCCCAGTACACAAGGCCTCCCAGCCCAGTACACCAAGCCAGCCCAGTACACAAGGCCACCCAGCCCAGTACACAAGGCCTCCCAGCCCAGTACACCAGGCCAGGCCAGTACACAAGGCCTTCCAGCCCAGTACACCAGGCCAGCCCAGTACACAAGGCCTCCCAGCCCAGTACACCAAGCCAGCCCAGTACACAAGGCCACCCAGCCCAGTACACAAGGCCTCCCAGCCCAGTACACCAAGCCAGCCCAGTACACAAGGCCACCCAGCCCAGTACACAAGGCCTCCCAGCCCAGTACACCAGGCCAGGCCAGTACACAAGGCCTTCCAGCCCAGTACACCAGGCCAGCCCAGTACACAAGGCCTCCCAGCCCAGTACACCAGGCCAGCCCAGTACACCAGGCCAGCCCAGTACACAAGGCCAGCCCAGTACACAAGGCCTCCCAGCCCAGTACACCAGGCCAGCCCAGTACACCAGGCCAGCCCAGTACACAAAGCGTCCCAGCCCTCCATAGTAATGATGTGAGGTGTTACTATCTTCCTCTCCACTGATACACAAACTACAAAACAACGTCATATTTTTATGCTGACTATAAATTGTTAATTGTTCAAATATTTTTGCAGGATATGACCTTGGTTAAAGAATGACTTCAGTTTAGGTTTTTGTAAAGTGACAGTGACATATCAATCAAGAGTAACCATAATCTCCCAAAACAGCAGAAAACCTGGATTATTTTACACGAGCACGACAATGCAGATTTATGTGAGAGCTAAAAGGTCACCTATAAAGAAAAGCAACTTCCTTCCACATAAAAGCCATGACAAAGTTTTTGTTTAAAACATTTCTGGTTCATTCAGGAAAATATAAGGTAATTACTACTTTTATTTATGTGTTCTCTGATATTCTTCATCTCAATTATTCCTTCGTTCCCTGTCTCCTGTCTCCTGTCTCCTCCACTCCTCCGCTCGTTTGGCATTAGCATTTAAAAACTGTTGCATTTGCGATGCGGCGAGATGTTCTGTCGTCAAGACTGTAGGAAATCTGGAGCATTTGGGAGCTTCACAACCTTCCCTTTGCTGGTGTAGCACACTGTGATCTGATAACCACCTCTAGTTTGGAACGTAGAGTTTACTGAAGTTGTCTGTTCACTCATTTACATTATGGGTGTTTTTGCATTTCTATTCCTTTTTTTCCACATAAAAATGAGACTTATTCGTAAAAATGCAGAATTGTGGACATAATAGAAGATATGTTTTGACAAATGTCAAATTTGATTTCTGTTTTCTTCATTGTGAAAGACTGGCAATGGATTAACACAGCACTGGTACAAATCATTTTCAGAGAATGATTGATGTTTTATTTCAAAGTAAACTAACAATAAAAAGCCATCGGGGCTTTTTGAATTTGAATTTAAGCTATTCATTGTTGGCATGTCGGGCCTTTTACATTAGTGCCAATTCCAGTTACAAAAGCTCATGCTAAGTTATTATAGGAGAAGATTTCAGTCAAAGCCACCTCTTTTGATTCAAATTAGATTTTTTATTTTACTAGGTAAGTCAGTTAAGAACAAATTCTTATTTTCAATGACGGCCTAGGAACAGCGCCCTCGAGCACCAGAGGGAGGAAGAGCAGGAGCAGGCATGACAGTACCCCGCTTCTAGGGGGGTACCTGGGCGAGCCAGCCGAGACATGGGTGCCGGGCAAACCGGCTAAGGTAAACTCCCGACGAAGCGGCAGGGGCGTTTGAGCCCGGCAAACTGGCTGAGGCATAGAAGACTGACGATCTGGCTGAGGCATGAACGCCTGCCGATCCGGCTGAGGCATGAACGCCTGCCGATCCCGCTACAACGTGGAAGCTCGAGGATCCGACGGAGACGTGACAGTCTTACGAGCCGGCTGGGAAAACAAGACCTGACGATCCGGCTGAAGCCCGACGTGGGATGGGCACCTTCCGAGCCAACCGGGGAAAGGAAACCTCTCGAGCCAGCTAGGGAGTGGAAGCCCGATGAGCTGGCTAGGCACTCCCGGTTCCATCAGTGGCGACCCAGGACCGACGTCACCACCAACCGGAACGCCAGTACTCCCCAATGCTTCGTGTGATGGCTTCGGGATACTTTACGGACCGACGCCGGACAGGAGAAGCAGGTACGGGGAGTCAAACATTTATTCTGGAACAGACATGAGACACGACAGTAACAACGTCAGCACACAGGTAAACAAGGACATATGACAAACAATCCCGAAGCAGGGAACAGAGCTAGGAAACAGACAGATATAGGGAAGGAAATTACACAAGTAATTAAGTCCACGTGAGCCCAATGAGCGCTGATGCGCATGACGGGGAAAGGCAGTTGTGCGTACTGAAGGTGGCTTGAGTGCATAATGTTGGGGAGTCTGGAGCCCTCGAGCGCCAGAGGGAGGAAGAGGGAGGTAGAGGGAGGAAGAGCAGGAGCAGGCGTGACACAGATGGTGTGCTTTCATAACCACAAGGGTTGCTGGGTTAAACCCTGGTCTGCTGGCTGATGCTAAAACAAAAATATGTGTTGAGCTAACTATTAAACAGTGGTGGAAAAAGTACTCAATTGTCATACTTGAGTAAAAGTTAAGATACGTTACTAGAAAATTACTTCATTAAAAAAGTGAACGTCACCCAGTAAAATACTACTTGAGTAAAAGTCTAAAAGTATTTTATTTAAAAAAAGTAAATGTAATTACTACAATATACTTAAGTATCAAAAGTAAATGTAATTACTACAATATACTTGTTCTCTGTTTAGTGAGTCCGCCAGATCAGAGGCAGTAGAGATGACCAGGGATGTTCTCTGTTTAGTGAGTCCGCCAGATCAGAGGCAGTAGAGATGACCAGGGATGTTCTCTGTTTAGTGAGTCCGCCAGATCAGAGGCAGTAGAGATGACCAGGGATGTTCTCTGTTTAGTGAGTCCGCCAGATCAGAGGCAGTAGAGATGACCAGGGATGTTCTCTGTTTAGTGAGTCCGCCAGATCAGAGGCAGTAGAGATGACCAGGGATGTTCTCTGTTTAGTGAGTCCGCCAGATCAGAGGCAGTAGAGACGACCAGGGATGTTCTCTGTTTAGTGAGTCCGCCAGATCAGAGGCAGTAGAGATGACCAGGGATGTTCTCTGTTTAGTGAGTCCGCCAGATCAGAGGCAGTAGAGATGATCTGGGATGTTCTCTGTTTAGTGAGTCCGCCAGATCAGAGGCAGTAGGTATGACCAGGGATGTTCTCTGTTTAGTGAGTCCACCAGATCAGAGGCAGTAGAGATGATCTGGGATGTTCTCTGTTTAGAGAGTCCTCCAGATCAGAGGCAGTAGAGATGACCAGGGATGTTCTCTGTTTAGTGAGTCCTCCAGATCAGAGGCAGTAGGGATGACCAGGGATGTTCTCTGTTTAGTGAGTCCTCCAGATCAGAGGCAGTAGAGATGACCAGGGATGTTCTCTGTTTAGTGAGTCCGCCAGATCAGAGGCAGTAGAGATGACCAGGGATGTTCTCTGTTTAGTGAGTCCGCCAGATCAGAGGCAGTAGAGATGACCAGGGATGTTCTCTGTTTAGTGAGTCCGCCAGATCAGAGGCAGTAGAGATGACCAGGGATGTTCTCTGTTTAGTGAGTCCGCCAGATCAGAGGCAGTAGAGATGACCAGGGATGTTCTCTGTTTAGTGAGTCCGCCAGATCAGAGGCAGTAGAGATGACCTGGGATGTTCTCTGTTTAGTGAGTCCGCCAGATCAGAGGCAGTAGAGATGACCAGGGATGTTCTCTGTTTAGTGAGTCCGCCAGATCAGAGGCAGTAGAGATGACCAGGGATGTTCTCTGTTTAGTGAGTCCGCCAGATCAGAGGCAGTAGAGATGACCAGGGATGTTCTCTGTTTAGTGAGTCCGCCAGATCAGAGGCAGTAGGTATGACCAGGGATGTTCTCTGTTTAGTGAGTCCACCAGATCAGAGGCAGTAGAGATGATCTGGGATGTTCTCTGTTTAGAGAGTCCTCCAGATCAGAGGCAGTAGAGATGACCAGGGATGTTCTCTGTTTAGTGAGTCCTCCAGATCAGAGGCAGTAGGGATGACCAGGGATGTTCTCTGTTTAGTGAGTCCTCCAGATCAGAGGCAGTAGAGATGACCAGGGATGTTCTCTGTTTAGTGAGTCCGCCAGATCAGAGGCAGTAGAGATGACCAGGGATGTTCTCTGTTTAGTGAGTCCGCCAGATCAGAGGCAGTAGAGATGACCAGGGATGTTCTCTGTTTAGTGAGTCCGCCAGATCAGAGGCAGTAGAGATGACCAGGGATGTTCTCTGTTTAGTGAGTCCGCCAGATCAGAGGCAGTAGAGATGACCAGGGATGTTCTCTGTTTAGTGAGTCCGCCAGATCAGAGGCAGTAGAGATGACCTGGGATGTTCTCTGTTTAGTGAGTCCGCCAGATCAGAGGCAGTAGAGATGACCAGGGATGTTCTCTATTTAGTGAGTCCTCCAGATCAGAGGCAGTAGGGATGACCAGGGATGTTCTCTGTTTAGTGAGTCCGCCAGATCAGAGGCAGTAGGTATGACCAGGGATGTTCTCTGTTTAGTGAGTCCTCCAGATCAGAGGCAGTAGAGATGACCAGGGATGTTCTCTGTTTAGTGAGTCCTCCAGATCAGAGGCAGTAGAGATGACCAGGGATGTTCTCTGTTTAGTGAGTCCGCCAGATCCGAGGCAGTAGAGATGACCAGGGATGTTCTCTGTTTAGTGAGTCCGCCAGATCAGAGGCAGTAGAGATGACCAGGGATGTTCTCTGTTTAGTGAGTCCGGCAGATCAGAGGCAGTAGAGATGACCAGGGATGTTCTCTGTTTAGTGAGTCCGCCAGATCAGAGGCAGTAGAGATGACCAGGGATGTTCTCTGTTTAGTGAGTCCGCCAGATCAGAGGCAGTAGAGATGACCTGGGATGTTCTCTGTTTAGTGAGTCCGCCAGATCAGAGGCAGTAGAGATGACCAGGGATGTTCTCTGTTTAGTGAGTCCGCCAGATCAGAGGCAGTAGAGATGACCAGGGATGTTCTCTGTTTAGTGAGTCCGCCAGATCAGAGGCAGTTGAGATGACCAGGGATGTTCTCTGTTTAGTGAGTCCGCCAGATCAGAGGCAATAGAGATGACCAGGGATGTTCTCTGTTTAGTGAGTCCGCCAGATCAGAGGCAGTAGAGATGACCAGGGATGTTCTCTGTTTAGTGAGTCCTCCAGATCAGAGGCAGTAGGGATGACCAGGGATGTTCTCTGTTTAGTGAGTCCTCCAGATCAGAGGCAGTAGAGATGACCAGGGATGTTCTCTGTTTAGTGAGTCCTCCAGATCAGAGGCAGTAGGGATGACCAGGGATGTTCTCTGTTTAGTGAGTCCGCCAGATCAGAGGCAGTAGGTATGACCAGGGATGTTCTCTGTTTAGTGAGTCCTCCAGATCAGAGGCAGTAGAGATGACCAGGGATGTTCTCTGTTTAGTGAGTCCGCCTGATCAGAGGCAGTAGAGATGACCAGGGATGTTCTCTGTTTAGTGAGTCCGCCAGATCAGAGGCAGTAGAGATGACCAGGGATGTTCTCTGTTTAGTGAGTCCGCCAGATCAGAGGCAGTAGAGATGACCAGGGATGTTCTCTGTTTAGTGAGTCCCCCAGATCAGAGGCAGTAGAGATGACCTGGGATGTTCTCTGTTTAGTGAGTCCGCCAGATCAGAGGCAGTAGAGATTACCAGGGATGTTCTCTGTTTAGTGAGTCCGCCAGATCAGAGGCAGTTGAGATGACCAGGGATGTTCTCTGTTTAGTGAGTCCGCCAGATCAGAGGCAATAGAGATGACCAGGGATGTTCTCTGTTTAGTGAGTCCGCCAGATCAGAGGCAGTAGAGATGACCAGGGATGTTCTCTGTTTAGTGAGTCCTCCAGATCAGAGGCAGTAGGGATGACCAGGGATGTTCTCTGTTTAGTGAGTCCGCCAGATCAGAGGCAGTAGGGATGACCAGGGATGTTCTCTGTTTAGTGAGTCCGCCAGATCAGAGGCAGTAGAGATGACCAGGGAATGTTGTTTTGATAGGCATGTGAATTAGACAATTTTCCAATCATGCTAAACATTGAAAATGTAACCAGTACTTTTGAGTGTTATGAGAATGTATGGAGTAAAAAGTTCATCATTTCATTTAGGAATGTAGTGAAGTAAAAGTAAAAGTTTAAGATCAATTAGTCTTCTAATTAATGAATTATTCTTTACCCAAAGATGTTTGTTATCTGCACGATCCCAGCCTTTACTATGAATCATCCATACATCAATTGTCTAAATCATTTATTTACTAACTAGCTAAATAATCACAGAAATGCATAAACAAACAAACAGTAGATATGGTTACAAAGAAACGATAAGGGAGGTTCCCTAGTGGGCTAAGCCGATATGACGGCTTGTCGGACAAAGGGAAGTAGGTGTGGACTGAGAAGGGCAGGAAAGTCAAAAATGAGTCACTACACGGTTGATAATTATATTAATTGAAATGCTAATCCTTTTGCACATGAATGCTCACTCATTCGGGAATAATTGCAAATCAATATATATATACACTCAGTGTGTCATCTTGATCTCTGTTGGAATCATCTGTCTTTCTGTTGGAAAGTTCATCCAAGTGTCGCTCTGTCGTGGTTAGAATGGATACTTCACAGTACCATTCAGAAATGTTCTTATAGAATAGATGTTTCGGCGGTTGTCAGTCTTCGCATTTCAGGTTGACATAATTTCTAGCTTTAGATTAGTAATTAGTATCGAAGATTTGCTCTTATTCTGTCGGGATCTATAGTCTCAGAGTTTAACCAATTCCACCCGTGTAGCCAATGCTCCATGTGGTATGGTTAGGAATTCAACAACCATTACAACCTTAGCTTATACTGAGGTTTTTGTTGTCTCTACTCAAACTTCACCCCCTCAGCTGACCGAGGTATGCGTGGCCTAAAGAGGATTTCTTCAGGTGGGGTTTTTATTCGGAACAATAGAAAAGGGCTGTCCCATGAGCCAGATCATACCTGTGCTCATGGGGGCGGGCCATTGACCTAGTTAAACTTTAAAGGGCATACAATTCTCTCACATTAACATCATATCATCATTTCACAAATAGTTCCATCTTTAATCATTAACCTCTTCAACCTATGGGGGCGCTATGTCATTATTGGATTAAAAAACGTGCCCGTTTTAAGCACAATATTTTGTCACGAAAAGATGCTCGACTATGCATATAATTGCTAGCTTTGGAAAGAAAACACTCTGACGTTTTCAAAACTGCAAAGATATTATCTGTGAGTGCCCCATAACTGATCTTACAGGCGAAACCAAGATGAAACTTCAAACAGGAAATGAGCAGGATTTTTGACGCTCTGTTTTACTATCGTCTCCTTATATGGCTGTGAATATGCTGTGAATGAGCTTATGCGCTCTGCCGTTCGTCCAAGATGTCTGCAGCATTGTGACATATTTGTAGGCATATCATAGGAAGATTGACCATAAGAGACTTCATTTGCCAGGGGGCCGTCCGGTGTCCTTTGTCTAAATTGGTGCGTAATTCCTAGTGGCAATCATTTTACCATGCGATTACAGAAGGAGACGCATACTTCCAGGAACGATACATCATTAAAGAGATATGTGAAAAACAGGATTGGTTCTAAACAACATTTGCCATGTTTCAGTCGATATTATGGAGTTAATTTGGAAAAAAGTTCGGCGTTTGGATAACTGAATTTTCATTTTTTTTTGGTAGCCAAACGTGACGCACCAAACGGACCGATTTCTCCTGCACAAAAAATCTTTCAGGAAAAACTGAACATTTGCTATCTAACTGAGAGTCTCCTCATTGAAAACATCCGAAGTTCTTCAAAGGTAAATGATTTATTGAATGTTTTTGCTGGTTTTGTGAAAATGTTGCATGCTAATGCTAACGCTAAATGCTAATGCTAAATGTTAACGCTAAATGCTAAATGCTAGTTTGCTATGGTAGAGAAGCATATTTTTGAAAATCTGAGATGACAGCTAGCATATTGATTTCATTTCATTTGCGATTTTCATGAATAGTTAACGTTGCGTTATGGTAATGAGCTTGAGGCTGTAGTCATGATACCGGATCCGGGTTGGCTCGACGCAAGAAGTTAATCATTTAATCATTAATTTTATACAATAATTAGATGCAAGCCTCATAACGGAGGCTCCTATATAAACAGAGTTATGGTAATGTGGCTGTATTGTCTTTCATGAGGTCACAAATGTGAAATAAAACAGACCGGGTCGGCTTCTCCACCGACTGTTTACACATTCTCCAAAACATGGATATTGTTCAGTTCTCAAGTTCTGTGATGTAGAAGAAGTTCCTTTGTTCTATGTATGTGTCCCTTTCTGCATGGCCAGGGGAAGAGAGTCTCCTCCAGGAATTGACGACCTGAGATAACAGAACCTGGGTGTAGGAGAGGATAGAGAGGGGGATGGGCTCTTTACCCAGAAAGGGCCACGTCATGACACAAGCATGTATTTGCACACTGCAGTCCTGCATAAAAGAGGAACTGTTTACATGTAATGTTAGCTAGCAATTTGTTTTCTTAGCAATTTGAGTTGTGACATGTCTGACAGTGAAAATCTAGCTCTTACCGTAGCTTGGACTATGGAGTAGCTAGCTAGCTAGTGTTGCAAAAGCCCATTGAATGCACTGTAAGGTAGCAGTGTGACAATTTGCACAATGTTTGGTGTTGGTTTTGTTGTACATTAGCTAGCTATCTAAGTTGTGTGGAAAAACGTAGGACTGGCATTAGGATGCATTAGGATGTGAGCTAGCAAATGTTAGCTAGCTTCTGTGTCGAAGTCAGCTGTTGTTGTCTGGCTCTAGCTAGCTAGCTAATGGCTGAAGAAATGTGTATAAAAACCTTCCATAACCAAATATGGCTAGGTACCTTTCTTTGGCTGTTCGTTAGCTAGATAGCTTTCAGCTGACTGGTATAATAAGAAAGCTACATAGACTATCTGCTGGGATTTGGACAAGCAAGCTAACCTTAGCTATTAGCCTTCTACCTAGCTAATTAAAATATTTCTTTGCGTTTATTGATTAACCTTAGCTTGAATGCCACCACATAGCAAGAGTAGTAGCCTAGCTAATTTTCCCCCAACTTCCGCCGAAGTCGGCCCCTCTCCTTGTTCGGCGGTCGACGTCACCGGCTTTCTAGTCACTACCGATCCATTTGTCTGATTACACACACACCTTTTTTACATTTCCTCATTACATTAACCATCTGACATACATTTCTGTTCTGTCCGTGATTGTTCATGTCGTTAGTGGTTGTGTTTAGGTTAGAGTTGTGTTGTATGTTCCTATTTGGAATTTTGCTTTATTCTTTGAGTAAACTCAGTTGGATTACTCTATACCTGTGTCCTGCGCCTGACTCCGCTTTCACTCTGCACCCAATCGCTGATACCCAACATTGGACACCCCCTAACTTCGGACACTCTCTAGCGGTTAGAGGATTAAATCACCTCGAGCTCAACATTTAAACGGACTGGAAAATAACAGCACATTTTGCGACTAAAAGCATCCTTCTAGCTAGCTGACCACCACTTTTCATTGCAATTGTCACGACCTGACCTTAGAGAGCCTTTTTATGTCTCTATTTGGTTTGGTCAGGGTGTGATTTGGGGTGGGCCTTCTATGTTTTTGTTTTCTATGATTTTTGTATTTCTATGTTTTGGCCGGGTATGGTTCTCAATCAGGGACAGCTGTCTATCGTTGTCTCTGATTGGGAACAATACTTAGGTAGCTCTTTCCCTCCTCTCAGTGTGGGAAGTTAACTTTGTTTGTGGCACTAAAGCCCTGTAAGTGTCACGGTTGTTCAATTTGTTTCTTGTTTTGTTGGCATCATGCCAAAATAAAGAGGAAAATGTACATTCACCACGCTGCACCTTGGTCCGCTTCTTTCGATGGCCGTGACAGCAATTTATGTAAGTTAAGTTAGGTTTTGAGAGTTAAAAAAAATATATACATACATATATATATATATATAGTGTATACACACACATACACATTTTGGGGGACACACTGTATATTGTAATATTCGATTTTGTGACAGACAGATCATTTAATACCCAACTTTTTACCTCTGAAATATAGCTAATGAATTTCAGGCAAGAAAGAACATATTTTTTTTAACCGTAAGGCTAGCGAACTAGTCAAAAATCTAGTAAACACTTCGAATACGAGGTTGGTGTCTCTTATTTGAACTTGTAATTTAACAAAATATTAAGGCGGCCTGCAGCTGGGGACAATATGCCAATAGTACGGGACATGTTATTTTTTTGCTAAACGGCTTATCAAAAAGCTTATTGTAGTAGCATTTCCACTGAAATGTCAAACATGCTCATTGCTAACCCGTTAGATAACATTTTTACGACACCAATAATGGCAAAATATTGATGGCTTGATCACAAGATAACAATATTGAAGGTAACATGTTTCTTAAACGCTGTTGAATATGCTGATAATACGGGTTGCTACGCCTGACATCTACAGTAGTAGGTTTGTTCGCATACAGTTCTTATGACTGGCAGCAAGTAGTTGTGCTGTTGCCAAGCAACCGAGTTGGTGATGTTAGAACTCTGAGATTTCTGCAAGAAAAAAGTTGTTAGAAATGCTACAACATGGACAGGAATGGACAGAAATTAGCATTTCAGATTATACGTTTTATCAAAACTGTTGCCCCTACAGGTGACAAGTGCACTATCACAGTGCAATCCGTTTTGTCACCAAAGCCCCATATACTACCCACCATTGCGACCTGTACGCTCTCGTTGGCTGGCCCTCGCTTCATACTCGTCGCCAAACCCACTGGCTCCATGTCATCTACAAGACCCTGCTAGGTAAAGTCCCCCCTTATCTCAGCTCGCTGGTCACCATAGCATCTCCCACCTGTAGCACACGCTCCAGCAGGTATATCTCTCTAGTCACCCCCAAAACCAATTCTTTCTTTGGCCGCCTCTCCTTCCAATTCTCTGCTGCCAATGACTGGAACGAACTACAAAAATCTCTGAAACTGGAAACACTTATCTCCCTCACTAGCTTTAAGCACCAACTGTCAGAGCAGCTCACAGATTACTGCACCTGTACATAGCCCACCTGTAATTTAGCCCAAACAACTACCTCTTTCCCAACTGTATTTAATTTATTTATTTATTTTGCTCCTTTGCACCCCATTATTTTTTATCTCTACTTTGCACATTCTTCCATTGCAAAACTACCATTCCAGTGTTTTACTTGCTATATTGTATTTACTTTGCCACCATGGCCTTTTTTTGCCTTTACCTCCCTTCTCACCTCATTTGCTCACATTGTATATAGACTTGTTTATACTGTATTATTGACTGTATGTTTGTTTTACTCCATGTGTAACTCTGTGTCGTTGTATCTGTCGAACTGCTTTGCTATATCTTGGCCAGGTCGCAATTGTAAATGAGAACTTGTTCTCAACTTGCCTACCTGGTTAAATAAAGGTGTTCTCAACTGGCCTACCTGGTTAAATAAAGGTGTTCTCAACTGGCCTACCTGGTTAAATAAAGGTGTTCTCAACTTGCCTACCTGGTTAAATAAAGGTGTTCTCAACTAGCCTACCTGGTTAAATAAAGGTGTTCTCAACTGGCCTACCTGGTTAAATAAAGGTGTTCTCAACTGGCCTACCTGGTTAAATAAAGGTGTTCTCAACTGGCCTACCTGGTTAAATAAAGGTGTTCTCAACTGGCCTACCTGGTTAAATAAAGGTGTTCTCAACTAGCCTACCTGGTTAAATAAATGTGTTCTCAACTAGCCTACCTGGTTAAATAAAGGTGTTCTCAACTGGCCTACCTGGTTAAATAAAGGTGTTCTCAACTGGCCTACCTGGTTAAATAAAGGTGTTCTCAACTGGCCTACCTGGTTAAATAAAGGTGTTCTCAACTGGCCTACCTGGTTAAATAAAGGTGTTCTCAACTGGCCTACCTGGTTAAATAAAGGTGTTCTCAACTGGCCTACCTGGTTAAATAAAGGTGTTCTCAACTGGCCTACCTGGTTAAATAAAGGTGTTCTCAACTGGCCTACCTGGTTAAATAAAGGTGTTCTCAACTGGCCTACCTGGTTAAATAAAGGTGTTCTCAACTGGCCTACCTGGTTAAATAAAGGTGTTCTCAACTGGCCTACCTGGTTAAATAAAGGTGTTCTCAACTGGCCTACCTGGTTAAATAAAGATGAAATATTTTTTTTATTTTAAGTCTAATGGTCACTTTATGAATGCTGTGGTATCATTCATATCTGATGTCTAGATATTCAGCTATGTTGGGCTGAGAATTAATTTTTTCATAATGCTGCTAAGACTGTTAGATCCGGGGAGGTGGTTCTTGATAACGGTCGGATGGCTCATTATGAGAGGCAGGGAGCGGGTTGTGTACCTGATTTGCGATTTTCATAGACACTGGTGTCATATTGGCTTAGATATGACGGTAAGGAGATTTGAATGTAATATTGAGCTTTAATCAAAGCCTACTATTGTGCCGCCAACCGTGTAAAGGGACCAAGACCAACACCAAGAGGACCAAGACCAAGAGGACCAAGACCAAGAGGACCAAGACCAAGAGGACCAAGAACGTAATGTTAAGAAATTGGAGGGTTGTAGGAGTAGCAAAGGGTAAGTGCAGTCACAGTACAAGGCCAATGGCAAACGGAGGAAGTGCAATCACAGTACAGGGCAAATGGCTAAGTGTCTACCAATAGATCAAGCTACGCTACTGGTTGGATCAGCTGTCAATCACTCCCCTTGCCCACCAGATCCTCCAGTCACTGTACAGGTTTGACCTTCTGGTGGTGAAACGTGAGAAGTGATGGGCCGTCCCAGTCCTTTAGTTTCTCTCTTCAGGAAGAGCAGGGGCTTAAGGTCCAGGCAGTAGTCCGCGATGAGACTGAAGTCCTGGTTCTGCACACCTAGTGGCGTAAAGTCCCACATGCACGAATGTGGAGGCTCGTTTTTATTCATTTGTTGTAGCAACGTCATGATGGGTATAGGGCACATTTGAGTATCATGTAGTAGCCTAAAACTATTGATGTTACCTTGGGCTGGGTAAATGGAATATGACTGACAGACAGGCATCCAATAAGCTGTAAAATAAACAAGGCTCATAAACAATATATAATAAAATCTTCCCTAATCGTAAACAGCACCTACCACCACCGATGCACGAATGCATACAGGCGAACACACACACACACACACACACACACACACACACACACACACACACACACACACACACACACACACACACACACACACACACACACACAAATAATGTAATTAATTACACTAACTTGTGCACACAGAGTAAAGTACACAATTTACAGACATACGGTACACTTCTTGTTTCAATTATAATTCTGCCATAATCCATCAAAGACAAGCCAGCGTGGTTCCAGGTCTCAGATACCACACAACCTACACACTGCTTATAGCTTCTTCTCATTTGACAATTAATTATGTCTAATTAAAGGTTAGTGGGTTGGAATAATATTCATCAGGGCTGCAGTCAGTTAGAGCTGTGCTGAAAATCTGTCGTATAATCCCTGGGTAGAGCCTCTTTCACATGATTTATCCTCTCTCTCTCCTTCCTTCAGCAGAGAGAGAAAGAGAGAGACAGATCTGATAAGCATTATGCACTGGAAAACCTTGTCTATGTGCTTCTGTCTGTCTCTGCCACGTCACTCCCGGCAGAAGTCACGGTGCCAATGGTGAGTCTTAGAGTAGCCTGGAGAGATAAGACGCCATGCTTATCAGACACCACCATCTATGAGTCGAGCCGAGCTGAGCTTCCATCACCCTACACTGTCTGATCTGACTGAGAACAACTCCCGTATCAAAAGACTGAAAGGTAATGGGCCGAGTACTGAACCTAGAGGAACACCACATCACACAGAAAACCCAGAAGAAGAAAAAACTAATTATAGCACTATTGCATCAGACACTCGATTAAGTTATGGGGGCAGATGTTAAAAGAGAGATACTTACTCAACTTGAAAAGTCCCCAACCTCCTAAACGGAAACTCTCTGCAAGTTTCAGGCAAGTCTATATGGGCCAAATGTCACCTCCTCTTACCAAAACTCGAAAAGATGCGGGCACCTGTGAAGTCGTGATTCGTCCAAACGATCAGTGACTAAACAAGTTTCCGCACGGGTATTCACATCCAACAGTCTGTTGACAGATGCTACTACCATGTACTGTATGCTACTTGTGTCTGTCCAGAGATTACACAGATGAGACAAAGGCGTGGGCGTGTTTTTACAAAGCTTCTCAGAGTACGAATGCTGAGCTAGCATCAGGTTCTTCCTGTCCACATACTCTTATTTAAAATGATCTAAAATACAAAAATGATCCTAGATCAGCACTACTAGAAAAGGTTGGGTTAGGTTATGGGGGGAAACGTTGTTTACTATCAATCTGAGACAGTCATAAAACATAATTTCTAGCGGGGAATGAATATGAAGCTGTTCTGCTGTGTCATTGTGTATTAAACTAACTAAATTCCCTTGCGACCGGGAAAAAGAAGCCATTTATTCTCTCAATCTCTGGCTTGCAGCTGATTTTCATTAAGATTCTGATTTGCATTTGGGTGAAAAAAAATATGCTTGTTGCCTGCCTATACACAACCACGATGCTGCTCCAACTAAATAACACAGAATTAATTTCTGAAAAGGATTGATGTCTACTTTGTTGAGACGATACGACGTGGACTCCATTACATTGCAACGAATCACAGGGAAAATGTCAATTAACAGGACTACTCTTAGGAGGTAAAAAAAATATATATTTAAATCTATGGTCAAAAATAATTTGTTATGGGACAGAGAGGTGGTGATGGAAAAATTAAATATGGGTCTGAAAATGTGTTGTTGTAACACCCCCATCACCACCACCTCCACCAGTATCCAGATCCATTGGTTGTAGTGATCACAATATTGTAGCCATATCTAGGAAATCCAAACACTGAGCCTAATGTAATGTATAAGAGGTCATACAATACGTTTTTTTAATGATTCCTATGTCGTTGATGTAAATAATATTTGTTGGTCTGTGCTGTGTAATGAGGAGCCAACAAATGCTGCATTTGACACATTTATGAAATTGCTTATCGCAGTTACTGATTAGCATGCACCCATTAAGATAAAACGGTTAAATCCCAGTGGATTGATGAGAAATTTAAAAATGGTATGGTTTAGAGCGATGAGGCACGACTTCCACCAAAGTCGGTTCCTCTCCTTGTTCGGGGTCGACGTCACCGTTCCACTAGCCATCGCCGATCCACTTTTAATTTTCCATTTGTTTTGTCTTGTTTTCCTACACACCTGGTTCTCATTTCCCTCATTAAGTGTTGTGTATTTAACCCTCTGTTCACCCCCATGTCTTTGTGTGGTATTGTTTGTTGTAAGTGCTTGTGCACATGTTGACTGGTGCGCGTCGGGTTTTGTACCCATGTTGCTATTTTCTTGATGCCATTGGTTTTGGAATTAACTTCTTGGCGCACCCATCCCGTTAGCGGGATCATTTTCGTCAACATCCTTTGTATTGGAGAGTGCCAAATTCAAAGTAAATTCCTAAAAAAAAAAATTTTTCATGAAATCACAAGCAATAGAGCAAAACACAGCTTAGCTTGTTGTTAATCCACCTGGCGTGTCAGATTTCAAAAAAGCTTTTCGGCGAAAGCAAACCAAGCATTATGTAAGGACATCTCTCTCAGCAGACAAAACATTACAAACAGCTAGCAGCAAAATAGATTGGTCACGAAAGTCAGAAAAGCAAAAAAATGAATTGCTTACCTTTGATGATCTTCGGATGTTTGCACCCACGTGACTCCCAGTTACACAATAAGTGTTCCTTTTGGTCCATAAAGATAATTTTTATATCCAAAATACCTCCATTTGGTTGGCGCTTTATGTTCAGAAATCCACAGGCTCGAGCGGTCACGACGGGGCAGACGAAAATTCCAAATAGTATCCGTAAAGTTCGTAGGAACATGTCAAACGTTTTTTACATTAAATAATTAATCATATTTCAACCGGACCGTAGCTTTTTCAATAGGAGAGAGAGAGAGAAAATGTTTGCTCCAAGCAGCTCGCGCATGCAAAACTCTGCTGGCACCCAGCCATCCATTTTTCTCGCTCATTTTTCAGAATAAAAGGCTGAAACTATGTCTAAAGACTGTTCACACCATGTGGAAGCCATATGGAAAGTAATCTGGTTGCTATCCCTTTAAATGGAGGGAAGGCATGCAATGGAACAGGGAGCTTTCAAAATAGAAGGCACTTCCTCTTTGGATTTTCATCAGGTTTTTGCCTGCAATATCAGTTCTGTTATACTCACAGACAATATTTTGACAGTTTTTGAAATTTTAGAGTGTTTTATATCCTAATCTGATAATTATATGCATATTCTAGTTTCTGGGCCTGAGAAATAGGCAGTTTAATTTGGGTACGTTTTTCATCCAAACATGAAAATACTGCCCCCTAAACTCAACAGGTTAAACTGCTCCGGCTTACCTAGTTTTGCTAGGTAAGCAGGTGCCCCTGGTATAGGGGTCGAGGAGCGCGTCCAGGAGCATGCAGCGATGATCCAACATCTCGGCGTCGTAATGGACCGTGTCGTCCAGACCATGGACCGCTGGGAGAGACAGGGAGTCCCTCCAGTGCCTCCACCAGCACAACAGGGGTTCCCACTACTCGTCCCTCCTGTACTCGGTCCCAGTGGGAGGCGTCTCGCCCTTCCCGGGGAAAATGATGGGACGGCGGCACGGTGCCATGGGTTCCTGCTACAGCTGGACCTATACCTGGCACCGTTTACCCGACTCCCTCGGGAAGGGAGAGGGTGTCCGCCCTCGTCTCGTACCTCTCAGGGAGAGCTCTGGAGTGGACAAAAGCCGTATGGGGAGAAGGAGATGCGGCGTTGGACGACTTCACGGAGTTCACCCGCCACTTTCGGGTCTTCGACCACCCTCCCGAGGGTAGTCGCCTTCTTTTTGGAGAAGGCGAGAGCCAAATCGGCATATTCAGGGGGAATGCGCATGGTGGAGACCTGGTCGAGGGTAGAAGACTGAACCCTCGCCAGACAAGGTGGGCCATGATTTTCACCACCTGAGGCAAGAGACGAGGAGCGCACAGGAGTTCGCCCTGGAATTTCGGGCCCTGGCTGCCAGAAAGGGATATAACAACAGTGCCCTTATCGACCACTACCATTGCAACCTGTGCGAGAATGTCCGTCGGGAGTTGGCCTGCAGGGATACCCATCTCACCTTCGACCAGCTGGTGGATCTGTCCATTCGGTTGGATAACCTGCAGGTCACCCGCGTACGTCCAGAGAGGGCTCTGTCGATTCCCTCTCCCAGCACCACCGCTCCAGTGCCTATGGAGCTGGGAGGTGCTGCGCTCAGGGATGCCAGAGGAGGGGCTTTCACGTGTCTGTGGCAACAGAGGTCACACTGCTGGACAGTGCCAGGTTGGTTCCTCTAGGGGTCGAGGCAGCAGGCAGGGCAATCTGGCGTTACCCAAGGTGAGCATGCACCACTCTCATCCAGAGCCCTCTGTTGTACACCTGTTTGTGCATGTTTAGTTTCCTGAGTTTTCGCCGCATTCCCAGCATAAGGCGCTCGTCGATTCAGGCGTGGCTGGGAATTTTATTGACAGAGCATTCGCCCATAGGTTAGGGATCCCTATTGTTCCAGTGGTTAGGGAGGTGTTTAGGGGTTTTCGTTGGTGCTACTACGGTGGAGAGTCCAGACCAGGTCTCCACCATGCGCATTCCCCCTGAATATGCCGATTTGGCTCTCGCCTTCTCCAAAAAGAAGGCGACTCAATTACCTCCCCATCGATGGGGGGATTGTGCGATAAATCTCCTGGTAGATGCTGCACTTTCCAGGAGTCACGTGTATCCCCTGTCACAGGCGGAGACGGCGGCTATGGAAACATATGTCTCTGAATCCCTGCATCAGGGGTACATTCGGTCTTCCACTTCACCCACCTCCTCGAGTTTCATTTTTTTGAAGTAGAAGGGAGGTCTTCGCCCGTGTATTGACTACTGAGACCTAAATCAAATCACGGTGAGGTACAGATACCCGCTATCTCTTATCGCCACGGCGATTGAGTTAATGCACTGGGCACGCTTCTTCACACAAATTAGATCTCAGGGGCACTTACAACCTGGTGTGTATCCGGGAGGGAGACGAGTGGAAGACGGCGTTCAGTACGACCTCGTCATGCCGTACGGGTTGATGAATGCTCCATCAGTCTTCCAAGCCTTTGTAGATGAGATTTTCAGGGACCTGCACGGGCAGGGTGTAGTGGTGCATATTGATGACATTCTGATATACTCCACTGCACACGCAGAGCATGTGTCCCTGGTGCTTGGTCGACTGTTGGAGCATGACCTGTACGTCAAGGCTGAGAAATGCCTGTTCTTCCAGCATTCCGTCTCCTTCCTAGGGTACCGCATTTCCACCTCAGGGGTGGAGATGGAGAGTGACCGCATTTCAGCCGGGCGCATTTCAGCCGTGGCCGACTCCCACCACGGTAAAGGAGGTGCAGCGGTTTCTAGGGTTTGCCAATTACTACCGGAGGTTTATCCAGGGTTTTGGTGAGGTAGCGGCTCCCATTACCTCACTGCTGAAGGGGGGACCGGTACGTTTGCAGTGGTTGGCTGAGGCGGACAGGGCTTTGGTCACCTGAGGGCTCTGTTTACCTCGGCTCCTGTGTTGGCTCATCTGGATCCCTCTTTGGCGTTCATAGTGGAGGTGGATGCGTCCGAGGCTGGGATAGGAGCGGTGCTCTCTCAGCGCTCGGGCACGTGACCAAAGCTCCGCCCCTGCGCCTTCTTCTCGAGGAAGCTCAGCCCGGGGGAGCGAAACTATGATGTGGGGGACCGGGAGCTGTTGGCTGTCGTAAAGGTTCTGAAGGCGTGGAGACATTGGCTTGAGGGGGCTAAACACCCTTTTCTCATCTGGACTGACCACCGTATTCTGGAGTACATCTGGGCATCGAGAAGACTGAACCCTCGCCAGACAAGGTGGGCCATGTTTTCACCCGTTTTGTTTTCACACTTTCTTACATACCAGGTTCCCAGAACGTGAAGACAGACGCACTGTCCCGGCTGAATGACACAAAGGAGCGGCCCATGGATCCCACCCCCATACTCCCGGCCCCCTGCCTGGTGGCACCGGTAGTGTGGGAGCTGGACGCGGACATTGAGCAGGTGTTACGTGCAGAGCCCGCTCCCCTCCAGTGTCCTGCTGGGCGTCAGTACATTCCGTCTGCTGTCCGTGACCGGCTGATCTATTGGGCCCACACGTCACCTTCTTCTGGTCATCCAGGCATCGGTCACACGGTGCGCTTGACAACAGACTTTCAGCATGCTTATTGGGAAGGACATTCAACAAGCATAGCACTTACACAAAGTGACTGATGACTGGCTGAGAGAAATTGATGATGCAAAGATTGTGGGGGCTGTTTTGTTAGACTTCAGCGTGGCTTTTGATATTATTTATCACAGTCTGCTGCTTGAAAAGCCCGTGTGTTTTGAATAAAGTCAGTGTGTCTATGTATGCTGATGACTCAACACTATAAACGTACAACAGCGACTGAAATGACGGTAACACTTAGCAAATAGCTGCTGTTAGTTTCAGAGTGGGTGGCAAGGAATAAGTTAGTTGTTAGTTAGTGTAGTTAGTGTATGTGGGACATATCATTCACTAAACCCTAAACCTCAACTAAATCTTGTAATGAATAATGTGGAAATTGAGCGAGTTGAGGTGACTAAACTACCTGGAGTAACCCTGGACTGTAACCCGCATGGTCATAACATATTGATACAACAGTAGCTAAGATGGGGAAAAGTCTGACCATAATAAAGTGCTGCTCTACCTTCTTAATTGCACTGTCAACAAGGCAGGACCTACAGACCCTGGTCAGACCTGGACTACTGTTCAGTCATGTGGTCAGGTGTCACAAAGATTGACTTAGGAAAATTGCAATTGGCTCAGAACAGGGCAGCACAGCTGGCACTTGGATGTACACAGAGAGCTAACATTAATAATATGCATGTCAATCTCTCCCGGCTCAATGGAGGAGTGGAGGAGAGATTGACTTCATCACTACTTGTATATATGAGAGGTATTAACATGTTGAATGCACCGAGCTGTCTGTTTGAACTACTGGCACACAGCTCAGACGCCCATGCATACCCCACAAGACATGTCACAAAATATCTCTTCACAGTCCCCAAGGCCAGAACAGACTATTGGAGGTGCACAGTACTACATAGAGCCATGACTACACGGAACTCTATTCCACATCAAGTAACTCATACAAGCAGCGGAATAAGATTTTTAAAAATCTGTTATGAAGGTAATGTAATGTGATGTTTTTAAAATGGTATAACTGCCTTAATTTTGCTGGGTGATCCATAATAAATACAAATACCTTCTTAATTGATGTCAGAGGGAAAGAGAGAGATCAGGTCTCTCCTGAGAAAAACATACGTTAATTACTGTCCATTTGCCCGTGGAGGAGAAAGCCTTTATCAGGGACATGAGGACAGTGTTCTTAATGACAGAAATTAGAGAGTAAATATAATTCACGTCAAGGGCTAACTACAACAGTTTACTGTACAGAACTGAACTGTACTGTAGCGTACCGTACTGTCAGTTACTGTACTGTACTGTCCTGTCAGTTACTGTACTGTCCTGTACTGTCAGTTACTGTACTGTCCTGTACTGTCAGTTATTGTACTGTCCTGTCAGTTACTGTACTGTACTGTCAGTTACTGTACTGTACTGTCAGTTAATGTACTGTCCTGTACTGTCAGTTACTGTACTGTACTGTCCTGTACTGTCAGTTACTGTACTGTACTGTCAGTTACTGTACTGTCCTGTACTGTCAGTTACTGTACTGTCCTGTACTGTCCTGTACTGTCAGTTACTGTACTGTCCTGTACTGTCGGTTACTGTCCTGTACTGTCCTGTACTGTCAGTTACTGTACTGTCCTGTACTGTACTGTCAGTTACTGTACTGTCCTGTACTGTACTGTCCTGTACTGTCAGTTACTGTACTGTCCTGTACTGTACTGTCAGTTACTGTCCTGTACTGTCCTGTACTGTCAGTTACTGTCCTGTACTGTACTGTCAGTTACTGTACTGTCCTGTACTGTCAGTTACTGTACTGTACTGTCCTGTCGTGTACTGTCAGTTACTGTCCTGTCCTGTCCTGTACTGTCAGTTACTGTACTGTCCTGTACTGTACTGTCCTGTACTGTCAGTTACTGTACTGTCCTGTACTGTACTGTCCTGTACTGTCAGTTACTGTACTGTCCTGTACTGTACTGTCAGTTACTGTCCTGTACTGTCAGTTACTGTCAGTTACTGTACTGTACTGTCAGTGTACTGTCAGTTACTGTACTGTCCTGTACTGTCACTGTCAGTTACTGTCTGTACTGTCAGTTACTGTCCTGTACTGTACTGTCAGTTACTGTACTGTACTGTCCTGTCGTGTACTGTCAGTTACTGTCCTGTCCTGTCCTGTACTGTCAGTCCTGTCCTGTACTGTCCTGTCCTGTACTGTACTGTCAGTTACTGTCTGTCCTCCTGTCAGTTACTGTCCTGTACTGTCAGTTACTGTCCTGTCCTGTACTGTCAGTTACTGTCTGTCCTACTGTCAGTTACTGTCCTGTACTGTCAGTTACTGTACTGTCAGTTACTGTCCTGTCAGTTACTGTCCTGTCTGTACTGTCAGTTACTGTACTGTCCTGTACTGTCAGTTACTGTCCTGTCCTGTACTGTCAGTTACTGTACTGTCCTGTCCTGTACTGTCAGTTACTGTACTGTCAGTGTACTGTCAGTACTGTCCTGTACTGTCCTGTACTGTCAGTTACTGTACTGTCCTGTACTGTCAGTTACTGTACTGTCTGTACTGTCCTGTACTGTCAGTCTGTCCTGTGTAGTTACTGTCCTGTACTGTCACTGTCCTGTCCTGTACTGTCTGTCCTGTCCTGTACTGTCAGTTACTGTACTGTCCTGTCAGTCAGTTACTGTCCTGTACTGTCAGTTACTGTACTGTCCTGTACTGTCAGTTACTGTACTGTCCTGTACTGTCAGTTACTGTACTGTCCTGTCAGTTACTGTACTGTCAGTTACTGTACTGTCAGTTACTGTCCTGTCCTGTACTGTACTGTCAGTTACTGTACTGTCAGTTACTGTACTGTCCTGTCAGTCTGTCTGTACTGTCAGTTACTGTCCTGTACTGTCAGTTACTGTACTGTCTGTACTGTCAGTTACTGTACTGTCCTGTACTGTCCTGTACTGTCAGTTACTGTACTGTCCTGTACTGTCACTGTACTGTCCTGTACTGTCAGTTACTGTACTGTCCTGTCAGTTACTGTCACTGTCCTGTACTGTCCTGTTACTGTACTGTCAGTTACTGTACTGTACTGTCAGTTACTGTTGTCCTGTACTGTCCTGTACTGTCAGTTACTGTCAGTTACTGTACTGTACTGTCTGTCAGTTACTGTACTGTCCTGTACTGTCATGTACTGTCCTGTACTGTCCTGTACTGTCAGTTACTGTCCTGTACTGTACTGTCAGTTACTGTACTGTACTGTCCTGTCGTGTACTGTCAGTTACTGTCCTGTCCTGTCCTGTACTGTCAGTTACTGTCCTGTCCTGTACCGTCAGTTACTGTCCTGTCCTGTACTGTCAGTTACTGTACTGTCCTGTACTGTCAGTTACTGTCCTGTACTGTCAGTTACTGTCCTGTCCTGTACTGTCAGTTACTGTACTGTACTGTACTGTCAGTTACTGTACTGTCAGTTACTGTCCTGTCCTGTCCTGTACTGTCAGTTACTATCCTGTCCTGTACTGTCAGTTACTGTCCTGTCCTGTACTGTCAGTTACTGTACTGTCCTGTACTGGCAGTTACTGTAATGTCCTGTACTGTCAGTTACTGTACTGTCCTGTACTGTCAGTTACTGTACTGTCCTGTACTGTCAGTTACTGTACTGTACTGTCCTGTACTGTCAGTTACTGTACTGTACTGTACTGTCAGTTAATGTACTGTACTGTCCTGTACTGTCAGTTACTGTACTGTCCTGTACTGTCCTGTACTGTCCTGTCCTGTACTGTCAGTTACTGTACTGTCCTGTACTGTACTGTCCTGTACTGTCAGTTACTGTACTGTCCTGTACTGTCAGTTAATGTACTGTCCTGTACTGTACTGTCAGTTACTGTCCTGTACTGTCCTCTACTGTCAGTTACTGTACTGTACTGTCAGTTACTGTATTGTCCTGTACTGTCCTGTACTGTCCTGTACTGTCCTGTACTGTCAGTTACTGTCCTGTACTGTACTGTCAGTTACTGTACTGTACTGTCCTGTCGTGTACTGTCAGTTACTGTCCTGTCCTGTCCTGTACTGTCAGTTACTGTCCTGTCCTGTACTGTCAGTTACTGTCCTGTCCTGTACTGTCAGTTACTGTACTGTCCTGTACTGTCAGTTACTGTCCTGTACTGTCAGTTACTGTCCTGTCCTGTACTGTCAGTTACTGTACTGTCCTGTACTGTCAGTTACTGTCCTGTACTGTCAGTTACTGTCCTGTCCTGTACTGTCAGTTACTGTACTGTCCTGTACTGTCAGTTACTGTCCTGTACTGTCCTGTCCTGTACTGTCAGTTACTGTACTGTACTGTCCTGTACTGTCCTGTACTGTCAGTTACTGTACTGTCCTGTACTGTTCTGTCAGTTACTGTCCTGTACTGTCAGTTACTGTCCTGTCCTGTACTGTCAGTTACTGTACTGTCCTGTACTGTCAGTTACTGTACTGTCCTGTACTGTCAGTTACTGTACTGTACTGTCAGTTACTGTACTGTCCTGTACTGTCATTTACTGTACTGTCCTGTACTGTCAGTTACTGTCCTGTCCTGTCAGTTACTGTACTGTCCTGTACTGTCAGTTACTGTACTGTCCTGTACTGTACTGTACTGTCAGTTACTGTCTGTACTGTCAGTTACTGTACTGTACTGTACTGTCAGTTACTGTACTGTCCTGTACTGTCAGTTACTGTACTGTCCTGTACTGTACTGTACTGTACTGTCAGTTACTGTACTGTCCTGTACTGTCAGTTACTGTACTGTACTGTACTGTCAGTTACTGTACTGTACTGTACTGTCAGTTACTGTACTGTCCTGTACTGTCATTTACTGTACTGTCCTGTACTGTCAGTTACTGTACTGTCCTGTACTGTCAGTTACTGTCCTGTACTGTCAGTTACTGTCCTGTACTGTCAGTTACTGTCCTGTACTGTCAGTTACTGTACTGTCCTGTCAGTTACTGTCCTGTACTGTCAGTTACTGTACTGTCCTGTACTGTCAGTTACTGTACTGTCCTGTACTGTCAGTTACTGTCCTGTACTGTGCTGTCAGTTACTGTCCTGTACTGTCATTTACTGTACTGTCCTGTACTGTCAGTTACTGTCCTGTCCTGTACTGTCCTGTACTGTCAGTTACTGTACTGTACTGTACTGTCAGTTACTGTACTGTCCTGTACTGTCAGTTACTGTACTGTCCTGTACTGTCAGTTACTGTACTGTACTGTCCTGTACTGTCAGTTACTGTACTGTCCTGTACTGTCAGTTACTGTACTGTTACTGTCAGTTACTGTACTGTACTGTACTGTCAGTTACTGTACTGTCCTGTACTGTCAGTTACTGTACTGTCCTGTACTGTCAGTTACTGTACTGTCAGTTACTGTACTGTCCTGTACTGTCAGTTACTGTCCTGTACTGTCACTGTCCTGTACTGTTACTGTCCTGTACTGTCAGTTACTGTACTGTACTGTCAGTTACTGTACTGTCCTGTACTGTCATTGTACTGTAGTTACTGTCCTGTACTGTCAGTTACTGTCTGTCTGTACTGTCAGTTACTGTCCTGTACTGTACTGTACAGTTACTGTCCTGTACTGTCAGTTACTGTCCTGTACTGTCAGTTACTGTCCTGTCCTGTACTGTCCTGTACTGTACTGTCAGTTACTGTACTGTCCTGTACTGTCATTTACTGTACTGTCCTGTACTGTCAGTTACTGTCCTGTACTGTCAGTTACTGTCCTGTCCTGTACTGTCAGTTACTGTACTGTCCTGTACTGTCATTTACTGTACTGTCCTGTACTGTCAGTTACTGTACTGTCCTGTACTGTGCTGTCAGTTACTGTCCTGTACTGTCCTCTACTGTCAGTTACTGTACTGTACTGTCAGTTACTGTACTGTCCTGTCTGTCAGTTACTGTACTGTCAGTTACTGTCTGTCTGTTTACTGTCCTGTCCTGTACTGTCAGTTACTGTCCTGTCCTGTACTGTTCAGTTACTGTCCTGTACTGTCAGTTACTGTACTGTCCTGTACTGTCAGTTACTGTACTGTACTGTCAGTTACTGTCTGTACTGTACTGTCAGTTACTGTGTCCTGTACTGTCAGTTACTGTCCTGTACTGTCAGTGTACTGTCAGTTACTGTCCTGTACTGTCAGTTACTGTACTGTCCTGTACTGTCATTTACTGTACTGTACTGTACTGTCCTGTACTGTCAGTTACTGTACTGTCCTGTACTGTCACTGTTATTGTACTGTCCTGTCAGTTACTGTCCTGTACAGTAACTGATAGTCAGACTGTACTGTCCTGTACTGTCAGTTACTGTCCTGACTGTCAGTTACTGTCCTGTACAGTGTAGTGTACTGTCAGTTACTGTCTGTGTAGTATACTGTAGTGTAGTGTAGTGTCAGTTACTGTATACTGTCAGTTACTGTCCTGTCCTGTAGTGTCAGTTACTGTACTGTCCTGTACTGTCAGTGTACTGTACTGTACTGTGTTACTGTACTGTGTACTGTGTACTGTCCTGTAGTGTATTCCTGTACTGTCAGTTACTGTAGTGTAGTGTATTGTCCTGTACTGTCAGTTACTGTACTGTGTATTCATTTACTGTACTGTCCTGTATAGTTACTGTAGTGTAGTCAGTTATGTCTGTACTTCAGTTACTGTCCTGTAGTGTTACAGTGTACTGTCCTGTAGTTACTGTGTATGTAGTGTACTGTAGTCCTGTAGTGGTTACTACTGTCCTGTACTGTCAGTTACTGTCCTGTCCTGTACTGTGTTACTGTACTGTCCTGTACTGTCATTTACTGTACTGTTACTGTCAGTTACTGTACTGTCAGTTAGTCCTGTAGTGTGCTGTCATTGTCCTGTACTGTCATTACTGTACTGTCCTGTACTGTCAGTTACTTTTACTGTCAGTTACTACTGTCAGTTACTGTCCTGTACTGTCAGTTACTGTAGTACTGTCAGTTATTGTACTGTGTACTGTCAGTTACTGTCCTGTACTGTCAGTACTGTCCTGTAGTCTGTCAGTACTGTCCTGTACTGTCAGTTATGTACTGTACTGTGTACTGTCCTGTACTGTCAGTTACTGTATTGTACTGTCAGTTATTGTGTCCTGTACTGTGTACTGTACTGTCAGTTACTGTACTGTCCTGTACTGTCAGTTACTGTATTGCTCTGTACTGTGTTACTGTATGTCTGTCAGTGTAGTGTAGTGTACTGTATTGTACTGTGCTGTAGTATTGGTAGTATACTGTGCTGTAGTGTAGTGTATTCTATTGTAGTGTACTGTACTGTACTGTAGTGTACTGTACTGTACTGTGTGTACTGTAGTGTACTGTAGTGTACTGTATACTGTAGTACTGTACTGTAATGTGTATTGTGTAGTACTGTACTGTAGTGTACTGTATACTGTAGTGTACTGTGATGTGTATTACTGTAGTGTACTGTACTATACTGTAGTCTGTGAGTAGTGTACTGTATGTGTGTACTGTGTAGTGTGTACTGTACTATACTGTAGTGTACTGTAATGTGTATTGTAGTGTACTGTACTATACTGTAGTGTACTGTAATGTGTATTGTAGTGTACTGTACTATACTGTAGTGTACTGTAATGTGTATTCTCTGATCAGTCAACCTCTAAAGGCTTATTGGTTAAATATGAGAAAATAGATACATGCACAGACACATTATTCTCCCACATTAAAACTATATATTTTCTATAATAATTGAGAGGTAAAAACTGTGTGCGTATCTGTGCGTGTGTGGGTTTAGGAGAGTGTGTGTGTGTGTGTGTGTGTGTGTGTGTGTGTGTGTGTGTGTGTGTGTGTGTGTGTGTGTGTGTGTGTGTGTGTGTGTGTGTGTGTGTGTGTGTGTGTAGAACAATGTCCATTAGTGCTTTTCATTTGGCTGAGAAAATCAAAGTATGTGATGTCCTCGCGCACAGCATTTAGCTTTAATGTAGCCAACTGCTAAAATAAATCAAAGTGACAATTTCTAAGTAGTTTCCAGGCAATTGAGGCAGCAGGTCCTTTTCATCTGCTCTGAAAACGGTGGGCTACGCTTTGATTTGAACTCCTTTTGAGATCTCAAATGCTTTTAGATTCCCTCTCGGTCTTTCGCTCTCTCGCTCGCTCTCTTTTTCACCATGTCTTTCTCTCAGACTCTGTCAGCTCTTTTATTCCCAATGATAGAATTCTGGTATTGAGCAGAACAGCGTCTTCCCCCAAAAATAAAAGAAATTGATTGATTCAGTTTTCAAACGCTACAATGATTATGTATGAACCAACCTTTTTTGATGTGAGCTCCTGGACTAAATTTTTCCTCTGGTGTTAAAGTGGCACTAGTGTCAAACACACCCACTTTGGCAATTTCCACTTGCTGAAACCAGCGCTCTGCTATTTCCCAAACCCGGAGTCAGGGCTAGTAATTTACATGTCCTATTTCAGCTCACCTGCTCTGAGGTGGGAGGTGTGGACATATTTTACGCGTGTCCTTAAAAACATACGCCACTTTGCCAATATAAAGCAGCGCTACTGTTGATATTTAACCTGTTGATCCCACCCCCTACTTTTTCGAACATTCTGTTAAAAATCGCGCAACATTTCAGCGCCCTGCTACTCATGCCAGGAATATAGTATATGCATATGATTAGTATGTGTGGATAGAAAACACTCAGACGTTTCTAAAACTGGTTCAATTACGGCTGTGACTATAACAGAACGTGCGTTTCATCGAAAAGCGCAGGAAAATCTGATCACTGAAAATGGGAAAATATATCAATGCACCACTTGAATGTATTGTTGAAAAGAAACCACATTAAATGGGGCCGAGGTTGCAATACCTACAGCTTCCACACGATGTCAACAGTCTTGTCATTTGCCTGGGCTTTGTTTCTTGGTCAAACGAAGAAGAGACAGCCCATTTCTTCCGGTCTCCGACCGGATATTTTGGTTGAGATTTACCCAGACATTATTTCAAGACGTACAGCTATAGAATATACATCGCGATCAATTTGATCGATTATTAACGTTTACTAATACCTAAAGTTGCATTACAAAAGTATTTCGAAGTGTTTTGTGAAAGTTTATCGTCAACTTTTTTTATTTTAAAAAATGACGTTGCGTTATAAAACGCTGTTTTTTTCCTTGATCACACAGTCTTCATAGATCGATATCTAGGCTATATATGGACCGATTTAATCGGAAAAAAAAGACCCAATAGTGATGTTTATGGGACATCTAGGAGTGCCAACAAAGAAGATTGTCAAAGGTAATGAATGATTTATATTTTATTTGTGCGTTTTGTGTAGCGCCGACTATGCTAATTATTTTGTTTACGTCCCCTGCGGGTCTTTTGGGGTGTTACATGCTATCAGATAATAGCTTCTCATGCTTTCGCCGAAAAGCATTTTAAAAATCTGACTTGTTGGCTGGATTTACAACGAGTGTAGCTTTAATTCAGTACCCTGCATGTGTGATTTAATGAACGTTTGAGTTTTAACGAGTGCTATTAGCATTTAGCGTAGCGCATTTGCATTTCCAGATGTCTAGATGGGACGCCTGCGTGTCGGGGGGACGCAAGAGGTTAACACATCCTCTTAGAACTATCCATCCCGGAACCGGTATATTTGTCGTCAGCAACGCTAAATAGCATCGCGTAACAGTCAAAAGAATCTTCCTAGTGCTGGCCTCCTGGCCAAACTGAGCAATCGGGGGAGAATGGCCTTGGTCAGGGAGGTGACCAATAACCTGATGGTGACCAAGAACCCGGGAATTCCTCTGGATATGGGAGAACTTTCCAGAAAGACAACCATCTCTGCAACACTCCACCAATCAGGTCTTTATGGTAAATTTTCCAAAAATTAAGCAAACAATTTCTGCAGCATTGCAAGTCCCCAGGGAGGTGACCAAGAACCCGAGGGTGAGTCTGACAGAGCTGCAGAGTTCCTCTGTGGAGATTGGGAGAACCTTCCAGAAGGACAACCATCTCCGCAGCACTCCACCAATCAGGCCTTTATGGTAGAGTGGCCAGACGGAAGCCACTCCTCAGTAAAAGGCACATGACAGCCCGCTTGCAGTTTGCCAAAACACACCTAAAGACTCTCAGACTCCTGAGAAACTACAATATCTGGTCTGATGAATATTGAATATTGACCAATATTGAATATTGACCAATATTGAACACTTTGGCCTGAATACCAAGCGTCACGTCTGGAAGAAACCTGGCACCATCCCTACGGTAAAGCATGGACTTGGAGACTAGTCAGGATCGAGGGAAAAGATAAACGGAGCAAAGTACAGAGAGATCCTTGATGAAAACCAGCTACAGAGTGCTCAGGACCTCAGACTGGGGCAAAAGTTCACCTTCCCCCAGGACAATGACCCTAAGCACACAGCTGATACAACGCAGCAGCGCCATCTGGACAAGTCTCTGAATGTCCTTGAGTGGCCCAGTTAGAGCCTGGACTTGAACCGAATGGAGCATCTGTGGAGAGACCTGAAAATAGCTGTGCAGCGATGCTCCCCATCCAACCTGACAGAGATTGAGAGGATCTGCAGAGAAGAATGGGAGAAACTCCTGAAATACTGGTGAGCCAAGCTTGTAGCATCATAGCTGTGAATGCTTCAACAAAATACTTATGTAAATGTACATTTGTAATACATTTAGCAAAAATGTCTAAATGTCATTATGGTGAATTGTGTGTAGATTGATGAGGGGGAAAAAAAACTATTTAATCAATTATAAATTATGGTTGTAACATAACAAAATGTGGAAATAGTCAAGGGGTCTGAATACTTTCCGAATGCACATCTTAATGGTGTCAATACAAGTCAGAAGAGAAACCTATAAATGCACACAGAAGTATTGATAGACACATGGAGAACAGAGAGATGGATAGAACCCCTCCAGGGTAATTGCAAATGAATGTTTAGAGTAATGAATTAACTTTCTTATTTATATTTTACCTTTATTTAACTAGGCAAGTCAGTTAAGAACAAATTCTTATTTTCAATGACAGTGGGTTAACTGCCTGTTCCTAAGTGCAGAAAGACAGCTTGTCAGCTCGGGGATTTGAACTTGCAACCTTCTGGTTACTAGTCTAATGCTCTAACCACTAGGCTACCCTGCTGCCCCAAAGAAGTATTGTTTTACAAATTGATTACATCAACCACTGACTACAGCATTCACAAGGATATTTTTAGCAATGTGCCAGGTTTGGTTTTTTCCCTTCTCAAACTAAGGTTTTGAAAACACAAGAAAAATAAAGTAGATTCACTAGGTTTCACTGACATGGAACACAATTCTATATTATCTATCAGGAAATCAATCACATAATGGGTTCTTATCTCCATAACAAAAGCATACCTTTAGGTGGTCACAGCTCTCACCGTGTATTGTCAATGACAACCATGATTTCAAGGCATTTATTTGCAACAACTTCTTTACAAAATCTTCCAGACCAAAAGTGCAATGTAATGGGTCTACAAGAGATGGGTGGATCCTGAATGGAATTCATCACATTGTTTGTTCTGAGAAGAATGTGTCTGATGCACCTCAGACCCAATCACGGTCTATTTCAGACAACACTGTATGTCTCCGTTCTGTATTACAGTCCAATTCCCAGCGCCCATATCAGTGATTCTCCCATTCAACACCCACCAGGATCCTTCAGCTTCAGCATGAAAAGACATGCTGATTCTAACTGCCAGGATTACAACACATTGTTTAAACCCCGTTGTGCATTCAATGCCTTTTAACTGCTAATTCCCTTTGGCGTTTCATAGAATGAGCTACTGTGTGTCCTCGTATTGTACAGGCATCATCTTCGTGTGTGTGTGCGTGTGCGTGCGTGCGTGCGCGTGCGCGTGCGTGCGCGTGCGTGTGTGTGTGTGTGTGTGTGTGTGTGTATGTAAACCAGAGGGATACAGATCCATGCAGTCATTTTGGCGGATGTGTTCAGGCCTTGGGGAAACATGTCATAGGAAGAGCTTTCGGACTAAAAGATGACTGTATGTGTATGATTCCATTCAGAACATTTTCACAATTAAACTGTGATTGTGTTCCATGAGGTGTTCTATCTGGAACATATAATGACTACGGAAGTCAACTGTCGTTTTCCAAACAAACGATTCCAAACATAACAACGCCAAAAGGAAAGTAGGTATTGCAGCCGACGTGAGTAAAACATTTAACCTGTTGCCTCTACTTGGGACGCTTGCGTCCCAACTAGAGCTCTGGAAATGCAAATGCGCTACGCTAAATGCTAATAGTATTAGTTAAAACTCAAAAGTTCATTAAAATACACATGCAGGGTATCAAATTAAAGCTACACTCGTTGTGAATCCAGGCAACAAGTCCGATTTTTAAAATGCTTTTCGGCGACAGCATGAGAAGCTATTATCTGATAGCATGCACCAATACACTACAACAGAAAAGCACAGCAGGGGACGTAAACAAAATAATTAGCATTTCGGCGTTACACAAACCGCACAATAAAATAGAAAACAGTCATTACCTTTCACCATCTTCTTTGTTGGCACTCCTAGATGTCCCATAAACACTATTGGGTCTTTATTTCGATTAAATCGGGCCATATAAAGCCAAGATATCGTTATATGTAGACTGTGTGATAAACGAAAAAAACAGCGATTTCACAACGTAACGTCATTTTTTAAAATTCAAAAAGTAGACGATAAACTTTCACAAAACACTTCGAAATACGTTTGTAATGCTACTTTAGGTATTAGTAAACGTTAATAAGCGATAAAAATCATCCGTGGCGATGTAAATATCATTAGCTGTCGTCTTGGAAAAAATTTCAGGAGAGAGCTCTTCCGGAATGATCTGGGCGGAGACCGGAGGTAAGTCGTGCCCCTCTTTCGGTTCAACCAAGAATCAAAGAGGATTCAATTCACAAGACTCTAGACAACATGGGGATGCTGTGGGAGTTGAATGCTCGGTCTTATCTAATTCGGCTCACTGTTAACAATTGCTGGAAGTGGCGCAAGGATATTTATTTCCATTTTCTGTGATCAGGTTTTCCTGCGCTTTCCGATGTAACGCACGTTATGTAATAGCCACAGTCGTGATTTAACCAGTTTTAAAAACGTCCGAGGGTTTCCTATCCACACATTCTAACCATATGAACGTACTATATTCCTGGCATGAGTAGCAGGGCGCTGAAATGTTGCGCGATTTTTAACAACATTTTTAAAAAAGTAGAGGGTCAACTGAAGAGGTTAAATGTGTTAACCCTCGCAAGGCAGCAGGCCCAGACGGCATCCCCAGCCGCGTCCTCAGAGCATGCGCAGACCAGCTGGCTGGTGTGTTTACGAACATATTCAATCAATCCCTATCCCAGTCTGTTGTTCCCACATGCTTCAAGAGGGCCACGATTGTTCCTGTTCCTAAGAAAGCTAAGGTAGCTGAGCTAAACGACTACCGCCCCGTAGCACTCACTTCCGTCATCATGAAGTGCTTTGAGAGACTAGTCAAGGACCATATCAGCTCCACCCTACCTGACACCCTAGACCCACTCCAATTTGCTTACCGCCCAAATAAGTCTACAGACGACGCAATCACAACCACACTGCACACTGCCCAACCCACTTGGACAAGAGGAATACCTATGTGAGAATGCTGTTCATACTCTACAGCTCAGCATTTAACACCATAGTACCCTCCAAACTCGTCATCAAGCTCGAGACCCTGGGTCTCGACCCCGCCCTGTGCAACTGGGTATTGGACTTCCTGACGGGCCGCCCCCAGGTGGTGAGGGTAGGTAACAACATCTCCACCCCGCTGATCCTCAACACTGGGGCCCCAGTTTTCAAAGAGACTGTTGTCAAAGAGACTGTTGTCAAAGAGACTGTTGTCGAGGAGAGATTGTTGTCAAAGAGACGGTTGTCAAAGAGACTGATGTCAAAGAGAGATTGTTGTCAAAGAGAGATTGTTGTCAAAGAGACTGTTGTCAAAGAGACTGATGTCAAAGAGAGATTGTTGTCAAAGAGAGATTGTTGTCAAAGAGACTGTTGTCAAATAGACAGTTGTCAAAGAGACTGATGTCAAAGAGAGATTGTTGTCAAAGAGAGATTGTTGTCAAAGAGACTGATGTCAAAGAGAGATTGTTGTCAAAGAGAGATTGTTGTCAAAGAGAGATTGTTGTCAAAGAGAGATTGTTGTCAAAGAGAGATTGTTGTCGAAGAGAGATTGTTGTCAAAGAGAGATTGTTGTCAAAGAGAGATTGTTGTCAAAGAGAGATTGTTGTCAAAGAGACTGATGTCAAAGAGAGATTGTTGTCAAAGAGAGATTGTTGTCAAAGAGAGATTGTTGTCAAAGAGAGATTGTTGTCAAAGAGAGATTGTTGTCGAAGAGAGATTGTTGTCAAGAGACTGTTGTCAAAGAGTGTTCTCAGAGACAACATGACACACTCTACCAGGCTAATCCAGCCGTCTGCCTGGGCAACATGAGCATTATGGATAACACTGTCAACATAGAACTGGTCTTCTCTTTCTCTCTCCCTGTCTCTCTCGCTACATTCTTCTCTATATACATCCCCCTTCGCTCTCGCTCTAAAGACCTCTCTGATGAGGATAGGCTACCTGTCCTGTTACATTTACATTACATTTAAGTCATTTAGCAGACGCTCTTATCCAGAGCGACTTACAAATTGGTGCTTTCACCTTATGACATCCAGTGGAACAGCCACTTTACAATAGTGCATCTAGGTCTTTTAAGGGGGGAGGGGAGAAGGATTACTTTATCCTATCCTAGGTATTCCTTAAAGAGGTGGGGTTTCAGGTGTCTCCGGAAGGTGGTGATTGACTCCGCTGTCCTGGCGTCGTGAGGGAGTTTGTTCCACCATTGGGGGCCAGAGCAGCGAACAGTTTTGACTGGGCTGAGCGGGAACTGTACTTCCTCAGTGGTAGGGAGGCGAGCAGGCCAGAGGTGGATGAACGCAGTGCCCTTGTTTGGGTGTAGGGCCTGATCAGAGCCTGGAGGTAGTGAGGTGCCGTTCCCTCACAGCTCCGTAGGCAAGCACCATGGTCTTGTAGCGGATGCGAGCTTCAACTGGAAGCCAGTGGAGAGAGCGGAGGAGCGGGGTGACGTGAGAGAACTTGGGAAGGTTGAACACCAGACGGGCTGCGGCGTTCTGGATGAGTTGTAGGGGTTTAATGGCACAGGCAGGGAGCCCAGCCAACAGCGAGTTGCAGTAATCCAGACGGGAGATGACAAGTGCCTGGATTAGGACCTGCGCCGCTTCCTGTGTGAGGCAGGGTCGTACTCTGCGGATGTTGTAGAGCATGAACCTACAGGAACGGGCCACCGCCTTGATGTTATTTGAGAACGACAGGGTGTTGTCCAGGATCACGCCAAGGTTCTTAGCGCTCTGGGACGAGGACACAATGGAGTTGTCAACCGTGATGGCGAGATCATGGAACGGGCAGTCCTTCCCGGGAGGAAGAGCAGCTCCGTCTTGCCGAGGTTCAGCTTGAGGTGATGATCCGTCATCCACACTGATATGTCTGCCAGACATGCAGAGATGCGATTCGCCACCTGGTCGTCAGAAGGGGGAAAGAGAAGATTAATTGTGTGTCGTCTGCATAGCAATGATAGGAGAGACCATGTGAGGTTATGACAGAGCCAAGTGACTTGGTGTATAGCGAGAATAGGAGAGGGCCTAGAACAGAGCCCTGGGGGACACCAGTGGTGAGAGCACGTGGTGAGGAGACGGATTCTCGCCACGACACCTGGTAGGAGCGACCTGTCAGGTAGGACGCAATCCAAGCGTGGGCCGCGCCGGAGATGCCCAACTCGGAGAGGGTGGAGAGGAGGATCTGATGGTTCACAGTATCGAAGGCAGCCGATAGGTCTAGAAGGATGAGAGCAGAGGAGAGAGAGTTAGCTTTAGCAGTGCGGAGCGCCTCCGTGATACAGAGAAGAGCAGTCTCAGTTGAATGACTAGTCTTGAAACCTGACTGATTTGGATCAAGAAGGTCATTCTGAGAGAGATAGCGGGAGAGCTGGCCAAGGACGGCACGTTCAAGGGTTTTGGAGAGAAAAGAAAGAAGGGATACTGGTCTGTAGTTGTTGACATCGGAGGGATCGAGTGTAGGTTTTTTCAGAAGGGGTGCAACTCTCGCTCTCTTGAAGACGGGAGGGACGTAGCCAGCGGTCAGGGATGAGTTGATGAGCGAGGTGAGGTAAGGGAGAAGGTCACCGGAGATGGTCTGGAGAAGAGAGGAGGGGATAGGGTCAAGCGGGCAGGTTGTTGGGCGGCCGGCCGTCACAAGACGCGAGATGTCATCTGGAGAGAGAGGGAGAAAGAGGTCAGAGCACAGGGTAGGGCAGTGTGAGCAGAACCAGCGGTGTCGTTTGACTTAGCAAACGAGGATCGGATGTCGTCGACCTTCTTTTCAAAATGGTTGACGAAGTCATCTGCAGAGAGGGAGGAGGGGGAGGGGGAGGAGGATTCAAGAGGGAGGAGAAGGTGGCAAAGAGCTTCCTAGGGTTAGAGGCAGATGCTTGGAATTTAGAGTGGTAGAAAGTGGCTTTAGCAGCAGAGACAGAGGAGGAAAATGTAGAGAGGAGGGAGTGAAAGGATGCCAGGTCTGCAGGAAGGCGAGTTTTCCTCCATTTCCGCTCGGCTGCCCGGAGCCCTGTTCTGTGAGCTCGCAATGAGTCGTCGAGCCACGGAGCGGGAGGGGAGGACCGAGCCGGCCTGGAGGATAGGGGACATAGAGAGTCAAAGGATGCAGAAAGGGAGGAGAGGAGGGTTGAGGAGGCAGAATCAGGAGATAGGTTGGAGAAGGTTTGAGCAGAGGGAAGAGATGATAGGATGGAAGAGGAGAGAGTAGCGGGGGAGAGAGAGCGAAGGTTGGGACGGCGCGATACCATCCGAGTAGGGGCAGTGTGGGAAGTGTTGGATGAGAGCGAGAGGGAAAAGGATACAAGGTAGTGGTCGGAGACTTGGAGGGGAGTTGCAATGAGGTTAGTGGAGGAACAGCATCTAGTAAAGATGAGGTCGAGCGTATTGCCTGCCTTGTGAGTAGGGGGGAAGGTGAGAGGGTGAGGTCAAAAGAGGAGAGGAGTGGAAAGAAGGAGGCAGAGAGGAATGAGTCAAAGGTAGACGTGGGGAGGTTAAAGTCGCCCAGAACTGTGAGAGGTGAGCCGTCCTCAGGAAAGGAGCTTATCAAGGCATCAAGCTCATTGATGAACTCTCCGAGGGAACCTGGAGGGCGATAAATGATAAGGATGTTAAGCTTGAAAGGGCTGGTAACTGTGACAGCATGGAATTCAAAGGAGGCGATAGACAGATGGGTAAGGGGAGAAAGAGAGAATGACCACTTGGGAGAGATGAGGATCCCGGTGCCACCACCCCGCTGACCAGAAGCTCTCGGGGTGTGCGAGAGCACGTGGGCGGACGAAGAGAGAGCAGTAGGAGTAGCGGTGTTGTCTGTGGTGATCCATGTTTCCGTCAGAGCCAAGAAGTCGAGGGACTGGAGGGAGACATAGGCTGAGATGAACTCTGCCTTGTTGGCCGCAGATCGGCAGTTCCAGAGGCTACCGGAGACCTGGAACTCCACGTGGGTCGTGCGCGCTGGGACCACCAGATTAGGTGGCTGCGGCCATGCGGTGTGGAGCGTTTGTATGGTCTGTGCAGAGAGGAGAGAACAGGGATAGACAGACACATAGTTGACAGGCTAGAGAAGAGGCTACGCTAATGCAGAGGAGATTGGAATGACAAGTGGACTACACGTCTCGAATGTTCAGAAAGTTAAGCTTACGTAGCAAGAATCTAATTGACTAAAATGATTAAAATGATAGAGTACTGCTGGGGTAGGCTAGCTGCGTTGTTGACACTACCCTAATCAAGTCGTACCGTTGAGTGTGAAGTTTCTACAATGCTGCTTATCGGGAGCTAGCTGGCTAGCTAGCAGTGTTGGTTACGTTACGTTGCGTAGGAGAACGACAATAGCTGGCTAGCTAACCTAGAAAATCGCTCTAGACTACACAATTATCTTTGAAACAAAGACGGCTATGTAGCTAGCTATGTAGCTAGCTACGATCAAACAAATCACACCGTTGGGACTGTAATGAAATGAAGTGAAAAAGTGATACTACCTGTGGAGCGACGCGGAATGCGACCGGAATGCGAAAGTTCTATTCAGTAGACGTTGGCTGGCTATTGGCTAGCTAGGAGTGTCTCCTACGTTAAGGACGACAAAATAGCTGGCTAGCTAACCTCGGTGAATTAAGATAATCACTCTAAGACTACACACTCTAAACTACACAATTATCTTGGATACGAAGACAGCAAAGACAACTATGTAGCTATCTAATACTACACTAATCAAGTCGTTCGGTTGAGTGTGATAGTTACTACAGTGCTACGGTAGCCGGTGAACGTATGCTAGCTGCTAGGCAGATAGGAGGGCGACGAAATACGATAATAACGCAATTATCACTCTAAGACTCCACACTCTAAGCTACACAATTATCTTGGATACGAAGACAGCAAAGACAACTATGTAGCTAGCTATGTAGCTAGCTAACACTACACTAATCAAGACGTTCAGTTGAGTGTGATAGTACTACAGTGCTACGGTAGACGGTGAACGTGTTGGACAGATAGGAGACGACGAAATACGATAATTACGCAATTATCTTTGATACAACGACGACTATGTAGCTAGCTAAGAGGAAATTGCTAAGATTAGACAAATCAGACCGTTGTACTATAATGAAATGTAATGAAAAAGTTATACAACCTGCAGACCGAAGCGCGGATACGACCAGATCGCTGTTGGGGGAGGACGCAGACAGCTGTGGGTTGGCAACGCACTACATTGATCCCTGCCATAAGACAGAGAGAGAGCGAGAGAGCGAGAGAGCTAGAGAGCTCTCTATTTTATGGCAGGGATCAATGTAGTGCGTTGCCAACCCACAGCTGTCTGCGTCCTCCCCCAACAGGACAGGTAGCCTATCCTCATCAGAGAGTTCTTTGAAATCCAAAATAAGGGTTTCAAATTTGGGGAAATGACACTAATTGTTTTTCTATTTTTGACATTTTGTCAGGAAATGCAGCTGCGTCTCAGGTTCTGCTGTTGTGCAGTGGTTGCACAGCCTTTCCTCTACAGGGAGCCAGGTTTTCCTGTGTCTACCCTTCTCAATAGCAAGTCTGTGCTCACTGAGCCTGTACTTTGCCAATGTTTTTCTAAGGTTTTGGTCAGTAACCATGGTCAAATAATTTCCCACTGTGTACTGTCGATTTAGGGCCAGATAGCACTGCATTTTCTTTGTTCTTGTGTTTCAATGTAGATTTGTTTTGGCTGTTGTAATTTGGTTTATTCTGATTGAATGTGCTGTTCCTGAGGCTTTAGTGTGTTAGTAGAACAGGTTAGTGAACTCAGCCCCAGGACCAGTTGGATGAGGGGACTGAGGCTTCAGTGTGTTAGTAGAACAGGTTAGTGAACTCAGCCCCAGGACCAGTTGGATGAGGGGACTGAGGCTTCAGTGTGTTAGTAGAACAGGTTAGTGAACTCAGCCCCAGGGCCAGTTGGATGAGGGGACTGAGGCTTCAGTGTGTTAGTAGAACAGGTTAGTGAACTCAGCCCCAGGACTAGTTGGATGAGGGGACTGAGGCTTCAGTGTGTTAGTAGAACAGGTTAGTGAACTCAGCCCCAGGACCAGTTGGATGAGGGGACTGAGGCTTCAGTGTGTTAGTAGAACAGGTTAGTGAACTCAGCCCCAGGACCAGTTGGATGAGGGGACTGAGGCTTCAGTGTGTTAGTAGGTTAGTGAACTCAGCCCCAGGACCAGTTGGATGAGGGGACTGAGGCTTCAGTGTGTTAGTAGAACAGGTTTGTGAACTCAGCCCCAGGACCAGTTGGATGAGGGGACTCTTATTTACTCAGCTCTTGGCATTGCATGGCTTGGTTATGATATGGGGGGGGGGGGGGGCACTGTACTCTAGATGTTTCCAAAACTTAATTGCTCTTTTTACTTTTTAGAGTTTGTATTACTTGCGGATATTAGCCTAATTCTGGCCTGCATGTATTGTTTGTAGATTTACTCGGGACACGTAGGAGAATCTTACAGAACTCTGGTTTCAATTGGGTGTTTGTCCCATTGGGTGAAATCTTGGTTTGTAATCTTGTCTCCCCCCCCCCTCTCCCTCTATTCCTCTTTCAATCTCTCTCTCTCTCTCTCTCTCTCTCTCTCTCCCTCCTCCCCCCTCTCTCCTCCTCTCTCAGCCCTCTCTCCTCCTCTCTCAACCCTCTCTCCTCCTCTCTCCCCCTCTCTCCTCCTCTCTCAGCCCTCTCACCACTCCCCATACACCATTCAACACTGTATCCCATTCAAATGCAATCTGATTTCACCTAAAGCCACCTAATCTACTCAGGCAAATCCCAGTCAATTTCTCCCAGGGGTGTACGGCAGCTAGAGCACTCCGCTGGGAGTGTTATGTTGGGTGACACTCAATTTATCCCAGGGGTGTACAGCAGCTAGAGCACTCCGCTGGGAGTGTTATGTTGGGTGACACTCAATTTATCCCAGGGGTGTACAGCAGCTAGAGCACTCCGCTGGGAGTGTTATGTTGGGTGACACTCACAACAGCGCGTGCCTTAGGAATTTAATCAGCAGCACAAATCATTTTCCAGCTGAGACAGTCTTCTCTGTCTGGGGATTAGTGGAGCCTTTTTACTGTCTTAGTAATGGGATGAGCAGAATAGGGGCTGGAGGATTCAACAGACTCACTAAACACTAAATTCCACTCTCCACTCGCCTCACGCCTCATTCCTCACTACTCACTACTCATAACACTCCACAGATCCGTATCTCTCTGATACCCTGCTGTGTGTGTGTTGCCAAGACGTAAAGCCTGAACACTCCCTTACAAAAACAACATTAGGACAAAAATCACAGGAAAAATAGCTTTTCGGACACATACAGTTTGTTACAGTTTCCATGTGTTTTTCCTTCGTGTGAAAATAAAAATTCCCCACAGTATTTATTTTCCCCACTTCTGTAATGCTGCGGGTGTCGTGGGTGTGGAGTCAGACGCAGGAGACAGAGAGTGCAATGCTCTGCGTCTTTAATTGCACCAACGCACCACAGGGTGCTCACAATAGTAACGGCCCCAAACACAGGGAATGAAAATGTACAACGGAAAAGTCACGACCAGGCACTAACACGTACCTCTACAACAGAGCCGAAGGTTACACTGAAATAATCCCGCACAACAACCAGGCGGGCCGGCTGTCTAATAAAGACAAACTAATCATACCTAAACAGGTGCTACCAATAAACATACAAGGAGGGGGAGGAAAGACAATCACTGGCAGCTAATAGGCCGGTGATGACGACCGCCGAGCGCCACTCGTGACAACTTCAAGCTACATGTAGTCTCCCAACCAGGAACTGACCAGGACCGACCCTGTCGAGCTTCAGAGGCTGTGGGATGCAGGGTGCTACGCTACTGAAGTTTGTTTCCTTGTAAACATTTGCATTTACAATATCCTTATTTATGTTTGCAATACTAAGAATTTTGTTCTCGACTTCAGAAGTTTTGCTTGATATTAAAAGGCAAAATGTTTACTCTACTCTCACTAGAGGTTTAACCATATAATATATATATGTGTGTTTTGAAGGGACAATTCTTGTCACGTTCTGACCTTAGTTCCTTTTTTATGTCTTTCTGGGTAGTCTATGTCTTTGTGTTAGGTTGGTCAGGGCATGAGTTGGGGTGGGTAGTCTATGTCTTTGTGTTAGCTTGGTCAGGGCGTGAGTTGGGGTGGGTAGTCTATGTCTTTGTGTTAGGTTGGTCAGGGCGTGAGTTGGGGTGGGTAGTCTATGTCTTTGTGTTAGGTTGGTCAGGGCGTGAGTTGGGGTGGGTAGTCTTTGTGTTAGGTTGGTCAGGGCGTGAGTTGGGGTGGGTAGTCTATGTCTTTGTGTTAGGTTGGTCAGGGCGTGAGTTGGGGTGGGTAGTCTATGTCTTTGTGTTAGGTTGGTCAGGGCGTGAGTTGGGGTGGGTAGTCTATGTCTTTGTGTTAGGTTGGTCAGGGCGTGAGTTGGGGTGGGTAGTCTATGTCTTTGTGTTAGGTTGGTCAGGGCGTGAGTTGGGGTGGGTAGTCTATGTCTTTGTGTTAGCTTGGTCAAGGCGTGAGTTGGGGTGGGTAGTCTATGTCTTTGTGTTAGGTTGGTCAGGGCATGAGTTGGGGTGGGTAGTCTATGTTCTTTGTGTTAGCTTGGTCAGGGCGTGAGTTGGGGTGGGTAGTCTATGTCTTTGTGTTAGGTTGGTCAGGGCATGAGTTGGGGTGGGTAGTCTATGTTCTTTGTGTTTGCTTGGTCAGGGCATGAGTTGGGGTGGGTAGTCTATGTTCTTTGTGTTAGCTTGGTCAGGGCATGAGTTGGGGTGGGTAGTCTATGTCTTTGTGTTAGGTTGGTCAGGGCATGAGTTGGGGTGGGTAGTCTATGTCTTTGTGTTAGGTTGGTCAGGGCGTGAGTTGGGGTGGGTAGTCTATGTCTTTGTGTTAGCTTGGTCAGGGCATGAGTTGGGGTGGGTAGTCTATGTCTTTGTGTTAGGTTGGTCAGGGCATGAGTTGGGGTGGGTAGTCTATGTCTTTGTGTTAGGTTGGTCAGGGCGTGAGTTGGGGTGGGTAGTCTATGTTCTTTTTTCTATGTTGTTATATTTCTATGTGTTTGGCCTAGTGTGGTTCTCAATCAGAGGCAGGTGTCCTTTGAGAATCATACTTAGGTAGCCTGTTTTCCTCATTTTGGTTGTGGGTGTTAAATTTCTGTTTAGTGTCTGTTCACCTGGCAGAACTGTTTATTTTTCTCTTCGTTGTTATTTTGTGTAGTGTTCATGTTTTTTTTCAATTAAAACACGACGAACACTTACCACGCTGCGTTTTGGTCCTCCTCTCCTTCCACCAACGAGAATCATTACACAGCACTGCTCTTTTTAGCATCCAAGGCCTTGAAAAGACCATTAACAACTAGCGTGGTTGCTGTGGTAGTACTATGCCCAGGCCTGAACCCTGAATGGTTTATATAAAAAAAATACAATTATCAGATAAAAAGGAACAAAGTTGTACATTAACCAAGGATTTAAGAATCTTAGCTAAATAAGGTAGTATTGAAATGTGGCGATAGTTGTCAAGATCATCGACACCCTTATGGAGTGGCAGCACATATGCAGATTTCTACGCCTTTGGAAAACCTCCCGATAACAATGTTAAATAAAACATGTGGGCTACTGAGCCAGTAATAAAGGGAGCTGCATGCGCAAGCAGACCAGGCTCCAAATGATCAGCCCATGTGGGTTAACAAAGCATCCAGGACTCCTTTATCAGTGACTTTCCAAAAAAAAGAAACTCCTGACCAGCATTTTCAGTATCATTCAATAGATTTTCACCATCAACATCCAAAAGACTCTTTTCAAGAGCTGGCTTTGAAATATTCAACCCGCAAAGATAAAATGCATTAATGATATCAATTTAGTCAGTAATAGGCCCACAATCTAAATGTATGTTTTGGGGGAGAGAAGAGGAGACGCAACCCTTCAGTGATGGGGTGGCAGAGTAGCGTAGTGGTTAGAGCGTTAGACTAGTAACCGAAAGGTTGCAAGTTTAAATCCCCAAGCTGACAAGGTACAAATCTGTCATTCTGCCCCTGAACAGACAGTTAACCCACTGATTCTAGGCCGTCATTGAAAATACGAATTTGTTCTTAACTGACTTGCCTAGTTAAATAAAAAAAATCATGTAACAGCTTCCCAAAATGTAACTGGGTTCCCTGTACATTCAGATAGTGTATTAACATAATAATCAGATTTCTCAGTCGCCTGAAACTGCCAGTCTGGCCCGAGTCTGTGAATCTAGTCAGCATCTCTGTTGTGTATGACTTCAGACAGCTCTGGACTGAACAAAAGGACAAGACCGATTTTTAATTCTCAGTTTTTTTAAGGGAGCATGTTTATCTACAATACAATTGAAAACATTTGAGAAGTGGTTCAGAGCCAACTCTGTGTCAGGTATAGATGCAATACAATCAAAGTCACCAAAATAAAGTTGACAAAACAATTGACAGTTTATTGAAATTCCTCTTGTTGATAAAACAAGGTTTGGTTCGAGGCGTGCGTACTGTATATACCTGACACATACAATGGGACAGTGGTCACTATTATTAAAACAAGGTTTGGTTCGAGCCGTGCGTACTGTATATACCTGACACATACAATGGGACAGTGGTCACTATTATTAAAACAAGGTTTGGTTCACCATGCAACTGTATATACCTGACACATACAATGGGACAGTGGTCACTATTATTAAAACAAGGTTTGGTTCGAGCCGTGCGTACTGTATATACCTGACACATACAATGGGACAGTGGTCACTATTATTAAAACAAGGTTTGGTTCGAGCCGTGCGTACTGTATATACCTGACACATACAATGGGACAGTGGTCACTATTATTAAAACAAGGTTTGGTTCGAGACTGTATATACCTGACACATACAATGGGACAGTGGTCACTATTATTAAAACAAGGTTTGGTTCGAGGCGTGCGTACTGTATATACCTGACACATACAATGGGACAGTGGTCACTATTATTAAAACAAGGTTTGGTTCGAGGCGTGCGTACTGTATATACCTGACACATACAATGGGACAGTGGTCACTATTATTAAAACAAGGTTTGGTTCGAGCCGTGCGTACTGTATATACCTGACACATACAATGGGACAGTGGTCACTATTATTAAAACAAGGTTTGGTTCGAGCCGTGCGTACTGTATATACCTGACACATACAATGGGACAGTGGTCACTATTATTAAAACAAGGTTTGGTTCGAGGCGTGCGTACTGTATATACCTGACACATACAATGGGACAGTGGTCACTATTATTAAAACAAGGTTTGGTTCGACGTGGTACTGTATATACCTGACACATACAATGGGACAGTGGTCACTATTATTAAAACAAGGTTTGGTTCAGGCGTGCGTACTGTATATACCTGACACATACAATGGGACAGTGGTCACTATTATTAAAACAAGGTTTGGTTCGAATCGTACTGTATATACCTGACACATACAATGGGACAGTGGTCACTATTATTAAAACAAGGTTTGGTTCGACTGTAATACCTGAAATACAATGGGACAGTGGTCACTATTATTAAAACAAGGTTTGGTTCGAGCATGCGTTGTATATACCTGACAATACAATGGGACAGTGGTCACTATTATTAAAACAAGGTTTGGTTCAGGCGTGCGTACTGTATATACCTGACACATACAATGGGACAGTGGTCACTATTATTAAAACAAGGTTTGGTTCGAGGCGTCAATATACCTGACACATACAATGGGACAGTGGTCACTATTATTAAAACAAGGTTTGGTTCAGGCGTTTATATACCTGACACATACAATGGGACAGTGGTCACTATTATTAAAACAAGGTTTGGTTCGAGGCGTGCGTACTGTATATACCTGACACATACAATGGGACAGTGGTCACTATTATTAAAACAAGGTTTGGTTCGAGGCGTGCGTACTGTATATACCTGACACATACAATGGGACAGTGGTCACTATTATTAAAACAAGGTTTGGTTCGAGGCGTGCGTACTGTATATACCTGACACATACAATGGGACAGTGGTCACTATTATTCGAATACCCCACACTCCCAGTATATTTCTCTGGAGTATTTATAAATATGAGGTCAATCAAAGTCAATTTCGTAGGGTCCTTTTAAGTCTGGACAAGTAGGCTTTGTAATCAGCCTGGACAAATTTAGATTAGTACAAAAATCCTTTAGGTCACTGCCTATTAACATGTACTCAAAATATGGTTTCACATGTTAAATTTAAGCTCAACATGTGAAAACAGCTATTTCACACGTGAAACTGCAAATTTGACACTTTTATTTTTGCAAGGGTTTTTCCCATAGTTTCAAGACTTATGGCTTGTCCTGATTTCAAAGCTCTTCTCCCTGTCCTCTTCTCCTTTCTCTAAGGTGGAGCGGCCGCAACTGTTGTCAAAGCCCTCCTCCTCTCTTGCTCCTCTACCCTCTCTCCATTCTCGTGTCATTCTCGTGTCATTCTCGTGTGCACGCTCAGTCTCGTGTGCACGCTCAGTCTCGTGTGCACGCTCAGTCTCGTGTGCACGCTCAGTCTCGTGTGCCACGCTCAGTCTCGTGTGCACGCTCAGTCTCGTGTGCACGCTCAGTCTCGTGTGCACGCTCAGTCTCGTGTGCACGCTCAGTCTCGTGTGAGACTCAAACTCCATCTCTATATTGCAACTGCTTACACAACCAGGTCATGTAACACCTGCTTTGTTTCATGAATAATTCCAGACACAGACAGACAGACAGACAGACATACAGACAGACAGACAGACAGACAGACAGACAGACAGACAGACAGACATACAGACAGACAGACAGACAGACAGACAGACAGACAGACAGACAGACAGACAGACAGACAGACAGACAGACAGACAGACAGACAGACAGACAGACAGACAGACAGACACAGACAGACAGACAGACTCAGGAATCAGCAGGAGGAGGAGATGAGCTATCTGCTGCTTCTCATCTAACATTATTACCTTTGGTAATAGTAGATACAGGGTCTAGATATATGGTAATAGTAGATACAGGGTCTATAGGGTCTAGATATATGGTAATAGTAGATACAGGGTCTATAGGGTCTAGATATATGGTAATAGTAGATACAGGGTCTATAGGGTCTAGATATATGGTAATAGTAGATACAGGGTCTATAGGGTCTAGATATATGGTAATAGTAGATACAGGGTCTATAGGGTCTAGGTATATGGTAATAGTAGATACAGTGTCTAGATATATGGTAATAGTAGTTACAGGGTCTAGATATATGGTAATAGTAGATGCAGGGTCTATAGGGTCTAGATATATGGTAATAGTAGATACAGGGTCTATAGGGTCTAGATATATGGTAATAGTAGATACAGGGTCTATAGGGTCTAGATATATGGTAATAGTAGATACAGGGTCTATAGGGTCTAGATATATGGTAATAGTAGATACGGGGTCTATAGGGTCAAATCAAATCAAATCTAATCAAATTTATTTATATAGCCCTTCGTACATCAGCTGATATCTCAAAGTGCTGTACAGAAACCCAGCCTAAAACCCCAAACAGCAAGCAATGCAGGTGTAAAAGCACGGTGGCTAGGAAAAACTCCCTAGAAAGGCCAAAACCTAGGAAGAAACCTAGAGAGGAACCAGGCTATGTGGGGTGGCCAGTCCTCTTCTGGCTGTGCCGGGTAGAGATTATAACAGAACATGGCCAAGATGTTCAAATGTTCATAAATGACCAGCATGGTCGAATAATAATAAGGCAGAACAGTTGAAACTGGAGCAGCAGCACAGTCAGGTGGACTGGGGACAGCAAGGAGTCATCATGTCAGGTAGTCCTGGGGCACGGTCCTAGGGCTCAGGTCCTCCGAGAGAGAGAAAGAAAGAGAATTAGAGAGAGCATATGTGGGGTGGCCAGTCCTCTTCTGGCTGTGCCGGGTGGAGATTAGAACAGAACGTGGCCAAGATGTTCAAATGTTCATAAATGACCAGCATGGTCGAATAATAGTAAGGCAGAACAGTTGAAACTGGAGCAGCAGCATGGCCAGGTGGACTGGGGACAGCAAGGAGTCATCATGTCAGGTAGTCCTGGGACATGGTCCTAGGGCCCAGGCCAGTTGAAACTGGAGCAGCAGCATGGCCAGGTGGACTGGTGACAGCAAGGAGTCATCATGTCAGGTAGTCCTGGGGCATGTTCCTAGGGCTCAGGTCCTCCGAGAGAGAGAAGGAGAGAATTAGAGAACGCACACTTAGATTCACACAGGACACCGAATAGGACAGGAGAAGTACTCCAGATATAACAAACTGACCCTAGCCCCCCGACACATAAACTACTGCAGCATAAATACTGGAGGCTGAGACAGGAGGGGTCAGGAGACACTGTGGCCCCATCCGAGGACACCCCCGGACAGGGCCAAACAGAAAGGATATAACCCCACCCACTTTGCCAAAGCACAGCCCCCACACCACTAGATATATGGTAATTGTAGATACAGGGTCTATAGGGTCTAGATATATGGTAATAGTATATACAGGGTCTATAGGGTCTAGATATATGGTAATAGTATATACAGGGTCTATAGGGTCTAGATATATGGTAATAGTAGATACAGTGTCTAGATATATGGTAATAGTAGTTACAGGGTCTAGATATATGGTAATAGTAGATGCAGGGTCTATAGGGTCTAGATATATGGTAATAGTAGATACAGGGTCTATAGGGTCTAGATATATGGTAATAGTAGATACAGTGTCTAGATATATGGTAATAGTAGATACAGGGTCTAGATATATGGTACGGGTAGATACAGGCTATCTATCCATGGTAATAATAGATACAGGGTCTAGATCTATGGTAATAGTATATATAGGGCATCTATATATGGTAATAGTAGATACAGGGCATCTAGCTATGGTAATAGTAGATATAGGGTCTAGATATATGGTAATAGTAGATACAGGGTCTATAGGGTCTAGATCTATGGTATTAGTAGATACAGGGTCTATAGGGTCTAGATCTATGGTATTAGTAGATACAGGGTCTAGATATATGGTAATAGTATATATAGGGTCTATAGGTTCTAGATCTATGGTATTAGTAGATACAGGGTCTATAGGGTCTAGATCTATGGTATTAGTAGATACAGGGTTGAGATCTATGGTAATAGTAGATACAGGGTCTAGATATATGGTAATAATAGATATAGGGTTTTAGATATATGGTAATAGTAGATACAGGTTCTATAGGGTATAGATCTATGGTATTAGTAGATATAGGGTATATATCTATGGTAATGGTAGATATAGGGTATATATCTATGGTAACAGTAGATACAGGTTCTATAGGGTCTAGATCTATGGTAATAGTAGATACAGAGTATATATCTATGGTAATAGTAGATACAGGTTCTATAGGGTCTAGATCTATGGTAATAGTAGATACAGGGTCTAGATATGTGGTAATAGTAGATACAGGTTCTTTAGTGTCTAGATCTGTGGTAATAGTAGATACAGGGTATGTATATATGGTATTAGTAGAGACATGGTCTAGATCTATGGTAATAGTAGATACAGGGTTTAGATATATGGTAATAGTAGATATCGGGTCGAGATATATGGTAATAGTAGATATAGGGTCTAGATATATGGTAATAGTAGATATAGGGTCTAGATTTATGGTAACAGTAGATACAGGTATATATCTATGGTAATAGTAGATACATGGTCTAGATATGTGTTAATAGTAGTTATAGGGTATATATATCTATGGTAATAGTAGATACAGAGTATATATCTATGGTAATAGTAGATACAGGTTCTATAGGGTCTAGATATATGGTAATAGTAGATATAGGGTCTAGAGGTTCTAGATATAAGGTAATAGTATATACAGGGTCTATAGGGTATATATCTATGGTAATAGTAGATACAGGGTCTATAGGGTCTAGATCTATGGTAATAGTAGATACAGGGTCTCAATGTGTGGTAATAGTAGATACAGGTTCTATAGGTCCTAGATCTATGGTAATAGTAGATACAGGGTCTAAATATGTGGTAATAGTAGATACAGGTTCTATCGGGTCTAGATCTATGGTAATAGTAGATACAGGGTCTGTAGGGTCTAGATCTATGGTAATAGTAGATACAGGGTCTGTAGGGTCTAGATCTATGGTAATAGTAGATACAGGAATCTCACAATATAATGTGTTTCCGTATTTTTTGTTGTTCATACATTTATCGAATAATCTCTCAAACCAGATCGTCAAATATACTTTAAAAAGTGACGTATATTGAGTGAGATTGATGAGTAATGACAGCCCTGAGGAAATGGTGAACTGAAAGGCACAATAGGGCCTTATATACGACACTATACACCCCACTATAAAAGCTACCACTTCACATTTATCAGCATGTGTTGTTGTAAGGTGAACCCGAAAATGATTTCCCCCAATCACATTAATTGATTTATTAGCCAAGGTGATCGGGCCAACTTCACGTTTGTATGGAATATTAGCGGAAACCTTTTCAGTGACTCTGTGGCCTTTTTGTTGAGGCCGTAAGCTACAAAGCGACTGGGTGGGTTTCAGTTCGATAGATAGCAGTGATTACTATCTTTGTGTTGGGCTCTTTAGATACATAATGCAGAGGTTTGGTACTACACATTTCAAGGTCGTGCAAAGGCCACTGGCCACTACTTATGGATCTATCCCCCTCTCTCACACACTCATGATAACACACACACGCAGGCGCACAACAGGCCTGCAAAGGCCACCGGCTCCTATCAATGCCAGGCAAAGACCTCTGTCTCCTCCGATTTATAATGATCCAAGAGTGTGAGGGGTCAGACAACACTGTCTGGAATATTGAACTGTGGTTTAGTGGCCCAGCTATTCATATGGTTAACTTTGTAGCATCTGGCGATTAAAATAAATAAATAAACTGCTCTTAAAAATAAATGCTCTGATTATGCACAAGGAAATATTAACAGTGAATCACACAATATTGGCCCACTCCTTAGGAAACATATTAAGTGGAAATACCACCTTCCGGAGACACCTGAAACCCCACCTCTTTAAGGAATACCTAGGATAGGATAAAGTAATCCTTCTCACCCCCCTTAAAAGACCTAGATGCACTATTGTAAAGTGGCTGTTCCACTGGATGTCATAAGGTGAAAGCACCAATTTGTAAGTCGCTCTGGATAAGAGCGTCTGCTAAATGACTTAAATGTAAATGTAAATGACAGTTGGATCATCTATCTGCCTGGTATTATTATATATATATTATAAATATATTATTATATTATATATATATTATTATAGGGAACTCAGTGATCTGTAACAGTTCTTTCTAATCCTTTCAGAGCAAGCACACATACTGCCTTCTCTCCCTCCATCTCTCCTTCCACAGACATGCAACAATATGGTAAACCAAGTTAGGAAACATGAAGAGGCTGCAATGCTGTGTGTCTCCAATACATTATGCTGTGTGTCTCCAATACATTATGCACCACCAATACATTATGCTGTGTGTCTCCAATACATTATGCTGTGTGTCTCCAATACATTATGCTGTGTGTCACCAATACATTATGCTGTGTGTCACCAATACATTATGCTGTGTGTCTCCAATACATTATGCTGTGTGTCACCAATACATTATGCTGTGTGTCTCCAATACATTATGCTGTGTGTCACCAATACATTATGCACCACCAATACATTATGCTGTGTGTCACCAATACATTATGCTGTGTGTCACCAATACACTATGCTGTGTGTCACCAATACATTATGCACCACCAATACATTATGCTGTGTGTCACCAATACATTATGCTGTGTGTCACCAATACATTATGCTGTGTGTCACCAATACATTATGCTGTGTGTCTCCAGTACATTATGCTGTGTGTCTCCAATACATTATGCTGTGTGTCTCCAATACATTATGCTGTGTGTCTCCAATACATTATGCTGTGTGTCACCAATACATTATGCTGTGTGTCTCCAATACATTATGCTGTGTGTCACCAATACATTATGCACCACCAATACATTATGCTGTGTGTCACCAATACATTATGCTGTGTGTCACCAATACATTATGCTGTGTGTCACCAATACATTATGCTGTGTGCCTCCAATACATTATGCTGTGTGTCTCCAATACATTATGCTGTGTGTCACCAATACATTATTCACCACCAATACATTATGCTGTGTGTCACCAATACATTATGCTGTGTGTCTCCAATACATTATGCTGTGTGTCTCCAATACATTATGCTGTGTGTCTCCAATACATTATGCTGTGTGTCTCCAATACATTATGCTGTGTGTCACCAATACATTATGCTGTGTGCCTCCAATACATTATGCTGTGTGTCTCCAATACATTATGCTGTGTGTCACCAATACATTATGCACCACCAATACATTATGCTGTGTGTCACCAATACATTATGCTGTGTGTCACCAATACATTATGCTGTGTGTCACCAATACATTATGCTGTGTGCCTCCAATACATTATGCTGTGTGTCTCCAATACATTATGCTGTGTGTCACCAATACATTATGCACCACCAATACATTATGCTGTGTGTCACCAATACATTATGCTGTGTGTCACCAATACACTATGCTGTGTGTCACCAATACATTATGCACCACCAATACATTATGCTGTGTGTCACCAATACATTATGCTGTGTGTCACCAATACATTATGCTGTGTGTCACCAATACATTATGCTGTGTGTCTCCAATACATTATGCTGTGTGTCACCAATACATTATGCCCTGTGTCTCCAATACATTATGCTGTGTGTCTCCAATACATTATGCTGTGTGTCTCCAATACATTATGCTGTGTGTCTCCAATACATTATGCTGTGTGTCTCCAATACATTATGCACCACCAATACATTATGCTGTGTGTCACCAATACATTATGCACCACCAATACATTATGCTGTGTGTCTCCAATACATTATGCTGTGTGTCACCAATACATTATGCTGTGTGTCTCCAATACATTATGCTGTGTGTCTCCAATACATTATGCACCACCAATACATTATGCTGTGTGCCACCAATACATTATGCTGTGTGTCTCCAATACATTATGCACCACCAATACATTATGCTGTGTGTCTCCAATACATTATGCTGTGTGTCACCAATACATTATGCTGTGTGTCTCCAATACATTATGCTGTGTGTCTCCAATACATTATGCTGTGTGTCACCAATACATTATGCTGTGTGTCTCCAATACATTATGCTGTGTGTCACCAATACATTAAGCTGTGTGTCACCAATACATTATGCTGTGTGTCACCAATACATTATGCTGTGTGTCTCCAATACATTATGCTGTGTGTCACCAATACATTATGCCCTGTGTCTCCAATACATTATGCCGTGTGTCTCCAATACATTATGCTGTGTGTCTCCAATACATTATGCTGTGTGTCTCCAATACATTATGCTGTGTGTCTCCAATACATTATGCACCACCAATACATTATGCTGTGTGTCACCAATACATTATGCACCACCAATACATTATGCTGTGTGTCTCCAATACATTATGCTGTGTGTCACCAATACATTATGCTGTGTATCTCCAATACATTATGCTGTGTGTCTCCAATACATTATGCACCACCAATACATTATGCTGTGTGCCACCAATACATTATGCTGTGTGTCTCCAATACATTATGCACCACCAATACATTATGCTGTGTGTCTCCAATACATTATGCTGTGTGTCACCAATACATTATGCTGTGTGTCTCCAATACATTATGCTGTGTGTCTCCAATACATTATGCTGTGTGTCTCCAATACATTATACTGTGTGTCACCAATACATTATGCTGTGTGTCTCCAATACATTATGCTGTGTGTCTCCAATACATTATGCTGTGTGTCTCCAATATATTATGCTGTGTGTCTCCAATACATTATGCTGTGTGTCTCCAATACATTATGCACCACCAATACATTATGCTGTGTGTCACCAATACATTATGCACCACCAATACATTATGCTGTGTGTCTCCAATACATTATGCTGTGTGTCACCAATACATTATGCTGTGTATCTCCAATACATTATGCTGTGTGTCTCCAATACATTATGCACCACCAATACATTATGCTGTGTGCCACCAATACATTATGCTGTGTGTCTCCAATACATTATGCACCACCAATACATTATGCTGTGTGTCTCCAATACATTATGCTGTGTGTCACCAATACATTATGCTGTGTGTCTCCAATACATTATGCTGTGTGTCTCCAATACATTATGCACCACCAATACATTATGCTGTGTGTCTCCAATACATTATGCTGTGTGTCACCAATACACTATGCTGTGTGTCACCAATACATTATGCACCACCAATACATTATGCTGTGTGTCACCAATACATTATGCTGTGTGTCACCAATACATTATGCTGTGTGTCACCAATACATTATGCTGTGTGTCTCCAATACATTATGCTGTGTGTCACCAATACATTATGCCCTGTGTCTCCAATACATTATGCTGTGTGTCTCCAATACATTATGCACCACCAATACATTATGCTGTGTGTCACCAATACATTATGCACCACCAATACATTATGCTGTGTGTCTCCAATACATTATGCTGTGTGTCACCAATACATTATGCTGTGTGTCTCCAATACATTATGCTGTGTGTCTCCAATACATTATGCACCACCAATACATTATGCTGTGTGCCACCAATACATTATGCTGTGTGTCTCCAATACATTATGCACCACCAATACATTATGCTGTGTGTCTCCAATACATTATGCTGTGTGTCACCAATACATTATGCTGTGTGTCTCCAATACATTATGCTGTGTGTCTCCAATACATTATGCTGTGTGTCTCCAATACATTATGCTGTGTGTCACCAATACATTATGCTGTGTGTCTCCAATACATTATGCTGTGTGTCACCAATACATTAAGCTGTGTGTCACCAATACATTATGCTGTGTGTCACCAATACATTATGCTGTGTGTCTCCAATACATTATGCTGTGTGTCACCAATACATTATGCCCTGTGTCTCCAATACATTATGCTGTGTGTCTCCAATACATTATGCTGTGTGTCTCCAATACATTATGCTGTGTGTCTCCAATACATTATGCTGTGTGTCTCCAATACATTATGCACCACCAATACATTATGCTGTGTGTCACCAATACATTATGCACCACCAATACATTATGCTGTGTGTCTCCAATACATTATGCTGTGTGTCACCAATACATTATGCTGTGTATCTCCAATACATTATGCTGTGTGTCTCCAATACATTATGCACCACCAATACATTATGCTGTGTGCCACCAATACATTATGCTGTGTGTCTCCAATACATTATGCACCACCAATACATTATGCTGTGTGTCTCCAATACATTATGCTGTGTGTCACCAATACATTATGCTGTGTGTCTCCAATACATTATGCTGTGTGTCTCCAATACATTATGCTGTGTGTCTCCAATACATTATGTGTGTCTCTGTGTGTCACCAATACATTATGCTGTGTGTCTCCAATACATTATGCTGTGTGTCTCCAATACATTATGCTGTGTGTCTCAATACATTATGCTGTGTGTCTCAATACATTATGCTGTGTGTCTCCAATACATTATGCACCACCAATACATTATGCTGTGTGTCACCAATACATTATGCACCACCAATACATTATGCTGTGTGTCTCCAATACATTATGCTGTGTGTCACCAATACATTATGCTGTGTATCTCCAATACATTATGCTGTGTGTCTCCAATACATTATGCACCACCAATACATTATGCTGTGTGCCACCAATACATTATGCTGTGTGTCTCCAATACATTATGCTGTGTGTCTCCAATACATTATGCTGTGTGTCACCAATACATTATGCTGTGTGTCTCCAATACATTATGCTGTGTGTCTCCAATACATTATGCTGTGTGTCTCCAATACATTATGCTGTGTGTCTCCAATACATTATGCTGTGTGTCTCCAATACATTATGCTGTGTGTCACCAATACATTATGCTGTGTGTCACCAATACATTATGCTGTGTGCCACCAATACATTATGCTGTGTGTCTCCAATACATTATGCACCACCAATACATTATGCTGTGTGTCTCCAATACATTATGCTGTGTGTCTCCAATACATTATGCTGTGTGTCTCCAATACATTATGCTGTGTGCCACCAATACATTATGCTGTGTGTCTCCAATACATTATGCACCACCAATACATTATGCTGTGTGTCTCCAATACATTATGCTGTGTGTCTCCAATACATAATGCTGTGTGTCACCAATACATTATGCTGTGTGTCTCCAATACATTATGCTGTGTGTCTCCAATACATTATGCTGTGTGTCACCAATACATTATGCTGTGTGTCACCAATACATTATGCTGTGTGTCTCCAATACATTATGCTGTGTGTCTCCAATACATTATGCTGTGTGTCTCCAATACATTATGCTGTGTGTCTCCAATACATTATGCTGTGTGTCTCCAATACATTATGCTGTGTGTCTCCAATACATTATGCTGTGTGTCTCCAATACATTATGCTGTGTGTCTCCAATACATTATGCTGTGTGTCACCAATACATTATGCTGTGTGTCTCCAATACATTATGCTGTGTGTCACCAATACATTATGCTGTGTGTCACCAATACACTATGCTGTGTGTCTCCAATACATTATGCTGTGTGTCTCCAATACATTATGCTGTGTGTCTCCAATACATTATGCTGTGTGTCTCCAATACATTATGCTGTGTGTCTCCAATACATTATGCTGTGTGTCTCCAATACATTATGCTGTGTGTCTCCAATACATTATGCTGTGTGTCACCAATACATTATGCTGTGTGTCACCAATACATTATGCTGTGTGTCTCCAATACATTATGCACCACCAATACATTATGCTGTGTGTCTCCAATACATTATGCTGTGTGTCTCCAATATATTATGCTGTGTGTCTCCAATACATTATGCTGTGTGTCACCAATACATTATGCTGTGTGTCTCCAATACATTATGCTGTGTGTCACCAATACATTATGCTGTGTGTCTCCACTACATTATGCTGTGTGTCTCCAATACATTATGCTGTGTGTCTCCAATACATTATGCTGTGTGTCTCCAATACATTATTACATTTAACATTTAAGTCATTTAGCAGACGCTCTTATCCAGAGCGACTTACAAATTGGTGCATTCACCTTATGACATCCAGTGGAGCAGCCACTTTACAATAGTGCATCTAAATATTTTAAGGGGGGTGAGAAGGATTACTTTATCCTATCCTAGGTATTCCTTAAAGAGGTGGGGTTTCAGGTGTCTCCGGATGGTGGTGATTGACTCTGCTGTCCTGGCGTCGTGAGGGAGTTTGTTCCACCATTGGGGGGCCAGAGCAGCGAACAGTTTTGACTGGGCTGAGCGGGAACTGTACTTCCTCAGTGGTAGGGAGGCGAGCAGGCCAGAGGTGGATGAACGCAGTGCCCTTGTTTGGGTGTAGGGCCTGATCAGAGCCTGGAGGTACTGAGGTGCCGTTCCCCTCACAGCTCCGTAGGCAAGCACCATGGTCTTGTAGCGGATGCGAGCTTCAACTGGAAGCCAGTGGAGAGAGCGGAGGAGCGGGGTGACGTGAGAGAACTTGGGAAGGTTGAACACCAGACGGGCTGCGGCCTTCTGGATGAGTTGTAGGGGTTTAATGGCACAGGCAGGGAGCCCAGCCAACAGCGAGTTGCAGAAATCCAGACGGGAGATGACTAGTGCCTGGATTAGGACCTGCGCCGCTTCCTGTGTGAGGCAGGGTCGTACTCTGCGGATGTTGTAGAGCATGAACCTACAGTAACGGGCCACCGCCTTGATGTTAGTTGAGAACGACAGGGTGTTGTCCAGGATCACGCCAAGGTTCTTAGCGCTCTGGGAGGAGGACACAGTGGAGTTGTCAACCGTGATGGCGAGATCATGGAACGGGCAGTCCTTCCCCGGGAGGAAGAGCAGCTCCGTCTTGCCGAGGTTCAGCTTGAGGTGGTGATCCGTCATCCACACTGATATGTCTGCCAGACATGCAGAGATGCGATTCGCCACCTGGTCATCAGAAGGGGGAAAGGAGAAGATTAATTGTGTGTCGTCTGCATAGCAATGATAGGAGAGACCATGTGAGGTTATGACAGAGCCAAGTGACTTGGTGTATAGCGAGAATAGGAGAGGGCCTAGAACAGAGCCCTGGGGGACACCAGTGGTGAGAGCACGTGGTGAGGAGACGGATTCTCGCCACGCCACCTGGTAGGAGCGACCTGTCAGGTAGGACGCAATCCAAGCGTGGGCCGCGCCGGAGATGCCCAACTCGGAGAGGGTGGAGAGGAGGATCTGATGGTTCACAGTATCGAAGGCAGCCGATAGGTCTAGAAGGATGAGAGCAGAGGAGAGAGAGTTAGCTTTAGCAGTGCGGAGCGCCTCCGTGATACAGAGAAGAGCAGTCTCAGTTGAATGACTAGTCTTGAAACCTGACTGATTTGGATCAAGAAGGTCATTCTGAGAGAGATAGCGGGAGAGCTGGCCAAGGACGGCACGTTCAAGGGTTTTGGAGAGAAAAGAAAGAAGGGATACTGGTCTGTAGTTGTTGACATCGGAGGGATCGAGTGTAGGTTTTTTCAGAAGGGGTGCAACTCTCGCTCTCTTGAAGACGGAAGGGACGTAGCCAGCGGTCAGGGATGAGTTGATGAGCGAGGTGAGGTAAGGGAGAAGGTCTCTGGAAATGGTCTGGAGAAGAGAGGAGGGGATAGGGTCAAGCGGGCAGGTTGTTGGGCGGCCGGCCGTCACAAGACGCGAGATTTCATCTGGAGAGAGGGAGAAAGAGGTCAGAGCACAGGGTAGGGCAGTGTGAGCAGAACCAGCGGTGTCGTTTGACTTAGCAAACGAGGATCGGATGTCGTCGACCTTCTTTTCAAAATGGTTGACGAAGTCATCTGCAGAGAGGGAGGAGGGGGAGGAGGATTCAGGAGGGAGGAGAAGGTGGCAAAGAGCTTCCTAGGTTAGAGGCAGATGCTTGGAATTTAGAGTGGTAGAAAGTGGCTTTAGCAGCAGCGACAGAAGAGGAAAATGTAGAGAGGAGGGAGTGAAAGGATGCCAGGTACGCAGGGGAGCGAGTTTTCCTCCATTTCCGCTCGGCTGCCCGGAGCCCTGTTCTGTGAGCTCACAATGAGTCGTCGAGCCACGGAGCGGGAGGGGAGGACCGAGCCGGCCTGGAGGATAGGGGACATAGAGAGTCAAAGGATGCAGAAAGGGAGGAGAGGAGGGTTGAGGAGGCAGAATCAGGAGATAGGTTGGAGAAGGTTTGAGCAGAGGGAAGAGATGATAGGATGGAAGAGGAGAGAGTAGCGGGGGAGAGAGAGCGAAGGTTGGGACGGCGCGATACCATCCGAGTAGGGGCAGTGTGGGAAGTGTTGGATGAGAGCGAGAGGGAAAAGGATACAAGGTAGTGGTCGGAGACTTGGAGGGGAGTTGCAATGAGGTTAGTGGAAGAACAGCATCTAGTAAAGATGAGGTCGAGCGTATTGCCTGCCTTGTGAGTAGGGGGGGAAGGTGAGAGGGAGAGGTGTGTCTCCAATACATTATGCTGTGTGTCTCCAATACATTATGCTGTGTGTCTGCAATACATTATGATGTGTGTCTCCAATACATTATGCACCACCAATACATTATGCTGTGTGTCTCCAATACATTATGCTGTGTGTCTCCACTACATTATGCTGTGTGTCTCCAATACATTATGCTGTGTGTCACCAATACATTATGCTGTGTGTCTCCAATACATTATGCTGTGTGTCTCCAATACATTATGCTGTGTGTCTCCAATACATTATGCTGTGTGTCACCAATACATTATGCTGTGTGTCACCAATACATTATGCTGTGCACTGCACTGTACGAGACATGTTATGGTAGAATAAGCAAGACAGATAAAATATGGTCGAACTCTGATAGCAATGAATGTTTTTATTCTTCAATAGTGATTTTACCCTGAACCAGTCCCATTTGGTGCTCACTGCATATTCAGTGAATACATTCGTACATTTTTTTTTTGGTTGTATTGATTGAATTTGTTGCAACTGAAGGAAACGGAGAGACAGAGACAAACGATTAAGGGTAAAGATCAGAAGAAACTATTTTCTTTATTTTCTATAAAACGTGATTTTAGTCTGGGTAAAAACAGAGACCTTTTGAATGTATAACGAAAACTCAAATGACATCATAACACTTTTAATTGGCCATTTCAAATGGAAATGAATGAAATGAAATGCCACACAATGTATTTCTGTGGTTCAGATCTTGATCTCATCCTTTCAATCACTAAATTGAAAAATGTGTGGCCCTTAGTATACAAAAAAAAAAAATCCCTATTTTTGTACTCTACAGTTGACAACATCATGTTTTTCAAAAGACATATTGTACAAAACAAGAAAAAATAGTTATCAGTAGATAATGAACACCTAACCAACATAATCATAACAGATCTAGATGGAAATAGATTAATCAAATGACTATTTAATTGTTCTTAGACTGAATAATACTTGTCAGTGGGAAATGAAGACTTAATACCAGAGGGAAAGTAAGCCAGAATTAAAAATACACCAGAATTCAACTTAAATTGCTAATGGTAAATGTGTGTTCAATCAAGAAGTTTGTTTAGGAAGTAAGCAAACAAGTGAATATATAGTTTGTGCACTTTGAATACTACCCCTAGGCGTTTCCTTCAGAATCAAATGTGCACTTTGAATACTGTCCCTAGGCATTTCCTTCAGAATCAAAGCTCCATTACTATTCAACAATGGCCACTATTTCCATGCAGTAGCAGTATTAGTTTCTGAGAAAAACAGCAATCAAATCAAATGTTATTTGTCACATACGCCGAATACAACAGGTGTAGACCTTACAGTAAAATGCTGACTTGATCATCCCTTAACCAACAATGCAGTTTTAAGAAAAAGAAGTGTTAAGTAAAAAATAGATAAGTAAAAAATAACAAATAATCAAAGAGCAACAGTAAAATAACAGTAGCAAGGCTATATACACGGGGTACCGGTACAGAGTCAATGTGGAGGCTATATACAGGGGGTATCAGTACAGAGTCAATGTGGAGGCTATATACAGGGGTATCAGTACAGAGTCAATGTGGAGGCTATATACAGGGGGTATCAGTACAGAGTCAATGTGGAGGCTATATACAGGGGGTATCAGTACAGAGTCAATGTGGAGGCTATATACAGGGGTATCAGTACAGAGTCAATGTGGAGGCTATATACAGGGGTATCAGTACAGAGTCAATGTGGAGGCTATATACAGGGGGTATCAGTACAGAGTCAATGTGGAGGCTATATACAGGGGTATCAGTACAGAGTCAATGTGGAGGCTATATACAGGGGTATCAGTACAGAGTCAATGTGGAGGCTATATACAGGGGGTACCAATGTGGAGGCTATATACAGAGTCAATCAATGGAGGCTATATACAGGGGTACCGGTACAGAGTCAATGTGGAGGCTATATACAGGGGGTACCGTACAGAGTCAATGTGGAGGCTACAGAGTCAAGTGTGGAGGCTATATACAGGGGGTACCGGTACAGAGTCAATGTGGAGGCTATATACAGGGGGTACCGGTACAGAGCTATATACAGGGGGTACCGGGAGTCAATGTGGAGGCTACCAGTACAGAGTCAATGTGGAGGCTATATACAGGGGGTACCAGAGTACAGAGTCAACGTGGAGGCTATATACAGGGGGTACCGGTACAGAGTCAATGTGGAGGCTATATACAGGGGGTACCGGTACAGAGTCAATGTAGGCAGGGGGTAGTCAATGTGGAGGCTATATACAGGGGGTACCGGTACAGAGTCAATGTGGAGGCTATATACAGGGGGTACCGGTACAGAGTCAATGTGGAGGCTATATACAGGGGTACCGGTACAGAGTCAATGTGGAGGCTACCGGTACAGAGTCAATGTGGAGGCTAGGCTATATACAGGGGGTACCGGTACCGGTACAGAGTCAATGTGGAGGCTATATACAGGGGGTACCGGTACAGAGTCAATGTGGAGGCTATATACAGGGGGTACCGGTACAGAGTCAATGTGGAGGCTATATACACGGCGTACCGGTACAGAGGTAATGTGGAGGCTATATACAGGGGGTACCGGTACAGAGTCAATGTGGAGGCTATATACAGGGGGTACAGAGTCAATGTGGAGGTTATATACAGAGTCAGATGTGGAGGCTATATACAGGGGGGTACAGAGTCAATGCGGAGGCTATACAGAGTCAATGTGGAGGCTATATACACGGGGTACCGGTACAGAGTCAATGTGGAGACTATAGGCACAGGTTAGTCGAGGTAATTGAGGTAATATGTATATGTAGGTAGAGTTAAAGTGACTATGCATAGACAATGAACAGAGAGTAGCGGGGGGGGGGGGACGACGACAATGCAAATAGTCTGGTAGCCATTTGATTACATGTGCAGGAGTCTTATGGGGTAGAAGCTGTTTTGCTGCCTCGATGTTCTCCTCACAAATAATCCTGATAGGTATCAATCTGGTGTTTTCTGTAATGACCTTTGTTTTCACTGTTTTACAGCCTGTTTTTAGAGCAAACTGTTTTGATTTGTCATAGACGCTAAAACACATTAATGAACAAGCCTTCCTTTAAGAACTGGCCTCTGTAAAATGGTAAAGAATCAGCTTGATCCCCACCCATCAAACACACATTTTCAGTGGTATTGTTAACAAACACGCCCCGTAAAGAAAATGAAAATGAAAAACATGTTCAGCCCCTGGTTCTACTGTGATCTTGCAGACTTACTCCACCTCAAGAATTGCATTTGGCGAAAGGCTCGGCACACGCATACTCAGGCTGACTGACTATCGTTCAGGCAAATGAGAAATAAGTTCACTCAGGCTATCTGGAAGGCCAAAGATAGTTACTGTTCTCTCTCTGTGGGTCTAACCCCAAGAACATATGCAAAACAGTTAAAGACCTGGAGAATAAACCCTCCTCACAGCTGCCCATGTCTCTTACCGTTGATGATTGGGTTATTACTGACAAGAAGCACATGGCTGAGCTCTTTAATCACCACTTCATTCAATCAGGATTCATGACTCAGCCATGCCTCCTTGCCCGTCCAACATTTCCTCATCTCCCACCCCTTCTAATACGACTAGCCCCAATGCTTCTTACTCTTTTTCCCTGCCCAGCAACAAAGTTTCTCCCTGCAGGCAGTCACTGAGTCCGAGGTGCAAAAGGTGCTCCTGCAACTTGACCCCAAAAACCATCTGGGTCCGTTTTCCATCCAAATCTACTAATAATATGCACATCTTAGCTTCTGGGCCTGAGTAGCAGGCAGTTTACTCTGGGCACCTTATTCATCCAAGCTACTCAATACTGCCCCCCAGCCATAAGAAGTTAACCAACAGTGCAGTTCAATAGTTAAGAAAATATTTACTAAAGAAATGAAAGTAAAACAATTATAAAAAGTAACACAATAAAATAACAATAACGAGGCTATGTACAGGGGTACAGGTACAGAGTCAATGTGCAGGGGTACAGGTACAGAGTCAATGTGCAGGGGTACAGGTACAGAGTCAATGTGCAGGGGTACAGGTACAGAGTCAATGTGCAGGGGTACAGGTACAGAGTCAATGTGCAGGGGTACAGGTACAGAGTCAATGTGCAGGGGTACAGGTACAGAGTCAATGTGCAGGGGTACAGGTACAGAGTCAATGTGCAGGGGTACAGGTACAGAATCAATGTGCAGGGGTACAGGTACAGAGTCAATGTGCAGGGGTACAGGTACAGAGTCAATGTGCAGGGGTACAGGTACAGAGTCAATGTGCAGGGGTACAGGTACAGAGTCAATGTGCAGGGGTACAGGTACAGAGTCAATGTGCAGGGGTACAGATACAGAGTCAATGTGCAGGGGTACAGGTACAGAGTCAATGTACAGGGGTACAGGTACATAGTCAATGTGCAGGGGTACAGGTACAGAGTCAATGTGCAGGGGTACAGGTTAGTCGAAGTAATATCTACATGTAGGTAGGGGTGAAGTGACTACGCATAGATAATAAACAGTGAGTAGCAGCAGTGTAAAAAGCAAATGGATGGAGGGGCAGGTCAATATACTGTATGTAAATCCGGTGGCCATTTGCTTAATTGTTCAGCAGTCTTATGGCTTGGGGGTAGAAGGGAGAGTTTTGGTCCAAGACTTGGCGCTCTCTTGCAATCTCATCCTCTTCTTCAAACTCACTGCCAGACTCCAAATTGACAGAGACATGATCCTTATATTTTGAAAATTCTTCATCTTCCGAAGTAGAAGATGCTCCTTCCACACTAATCTTCTCTCTCTGCAAAAAGCATTTCTAAACCTTCTGAGGAGAGATACTTTTTTGCCATACTGTGGTTAGGAACCTCCCCCAATTTGCCCATTTGGCATTTTCTTTGTATGGAAATAACGTGTTGTAATAACATTGTATAAGCGAGACTCAAATGCAGACACAAAGGGCAGATGGTATCCAATATGTATTATAACAAAGGGAGTAGGCAAAGGCAGGTCAGGTACAGGCGAGAGTTTATAAACCAGGTCAGAGGTCAGGTCGGGCAGGGGTCAAAAAACAGATTAGAGCCCAAAAACAGAACAAGTGGATAGGCAGGCTGGTAGTCAGAACAGGCAGAGTGGTCAGGCAGGCGGGTGCGAAGTCAGGACAGGGAAAGGGTCAAAACCAGGAGGACTAGAAACAAACAGACTGGGAAAAATAGAAGCAAGGAAAACTGCTGGTTGCCTTGGCAAACAAGACAAACTGGCACAGAGAGACAGGAAACACAGGGATAAATACACTGGTACAGAGAGACAGGAAACACAGGGATAAATACACTGGTACAGAGAGACAGGAAACACAGGGATACATACACCGGGGATAATAAGCGACACCTAGAGGGGGTGTTGACAATCACAAGGACAGGTGGACCAGATCAGGGTGTGATACATTGTGCAGGTTCCCCGCAAGACATTGTGTTGCTTCACACACTACAAAGGGTAAAGAGTGTGAGAAAAGCGGGAGACAGACAGGGAGACGGACAGGGAGACGGGCAGGGAGATGGGCAGGGTACGGGCAGAGAGACTGGCAGGGAGACTGGCAGAGAGACTGGCAGGGAGACAGGCAGGGAGACAGGCAGGCAGACAGGCTGGGAGACAGGCTGGGAGACAGGCAGGGAGTCAGGCAGGGAGTCAGGCAGGGAGACAGACATGGAGACAGGCAGGGGGTCAGGCAGGGAGACAGGCAGGGAGACAGGCTGGTAGACAGGCAGGGAGTCAGGCAGGGAGACAGACAGGGAGACAGAGAGGGAGACAGGCAGGGAGACAGGCAGGGAGTCAGGCAGGGAGTCAGGCAGGGAGACAGACAGATAGGCAGACAGACAGGGAGACAGACAGGGAGACAGACAGGGAGACAGACAGGGAGACAGACAGGGAGTCAGGCAGGGAGACAGGCAGGGAGTCAGGCAGGGAGACAGACAGACAGGCAGGGAGACAGACAGGTAGACAGACAGGGAGACAGGCAGGGAGACAGGCAGGGAGACAGGCAGGGAGTCAGGCAGGGAGACAGGCAGGGAGTCAGGCAGGGAGACAGACAGGTAGACAGACAGGGAGACAGGCAGGGAGACAGGCAGGGAGACAGGCAGGGAGTCAGGCAGGGAGACAGACACGGAGACAGACAGGGAGACAGACAGGGAGACTGGCAGGGAGACAGGCAGGGAGGGAGACAGACAGGTTCTTGGTGCTACGTTGAAACAACAGGCCCAGGAGGGAGGAGGAAGACAGAGTGAAGACACAAAGCAAACCTTTTTGTTTTGCCACACGTTTTATTACCCTCGGGTCCAGTGGACCAGAACACCACATATGTAATATAAATGAGTAGTGGGATGCACAGTGTCCAATCACTGAAAACATCTTCTTTTACATGTACCTCACAGAAAATGAGCCAAGGTCAATGAGTCTCAGGTTGAATTTTTGTATTTTTTATTTGTATAATTAGTCTTTTACTAAACATTGAAAATGGGTCCCACAGATCTGAACACCACACAAGGGTTAAACATCTGTGACTGCAATGTTTCCTGTTTATTTCACGTAATTTTATGTTGATTTTGTTTTGTGCATTCTCAACTTCTGTTTATTGTTTATTTCACTTGCTTTGGCCATGTAAACACATTTTCCATGCCAATAAAGCCCCGTTAATTTGAATTTAGAGCGAGAGAGACAGCGATAGAGATAGAGAAAAAAAGTGTGTGAGAGAGAGAGAGAGAAAGAAAGAAAGAGAAATCGAAACAGATAAAGAGAGAGAGAGATGAATAGAGAGAGTGAAGAGGAGTGGAGTGAGGGAGTAGAGGAGTGATTGTCATTCTGGAGGTTTCTGCTGCTCTGCAGGCGTGAGCGCTGTGTAATGATGGCGGGGGAACGGGCAGTGCTGGCAGAGAAGAGAACAGGTTTTGGCTGAGCAGATTGGTTCCTGAGCCAATGCCTAATTCCCAGAGCCCTCCGTTAAGTCACATTATCTCTGCCTGTGTGAACTAATGTGACGAGATACCCCCTAAACATTTTCCCCGTGATGGGAATCATGGGATGGAAAGGAGGAGAGGCGTTAGCTAGACGCCTGTCGGTGTTCGAGGCAATAATGCCCAGCTCCCTCCCCCTCCTCCTGCTTTGTAGTCAATGACATCCATTTGCATGTTGGAACGCCTCAGAATAGCTCAACAGGTTTCTAGCTGTGCAGGTTTCTTATATATATTTTTTCAGGCACTGACAAGATTTACATTTCATGTTAAATATTTTCCCGAAAGGCCAGGGCCTTAAATCTCATGGGCCGGCACCAGCCAGCGAGCTATGAACATAACCATAGGCTAACTGCTAATGATAAGAATACAGGGTGAGATGAGGCATTTGTAATACAGTCATTGGATCAGGCTATCAATCACCCGGTGTCTCCTGGGACAACGATAAGGAGAAGACGAAACGGTGACAATACAAATTAGGAACAGAGCTGAGACTGGAATCATTTCTCTCCTCCTCCTATTTCTTTCTCTGTTCCTTTTTTTAACTCTCTCTTTTGCTTTCAGTTTCTCACCTCCCTCCACTCATTCCAAATAATCCCATTTGAAATGCTCTGTGGTTATGCCTAAGAATACCTCACAACCCGCTAGCTTAAGCCGTGGAGGGTCTGGTTCACTTCTTAATTGCCTAAAAACGTCTCTTCTCTCCTCTCTTTGCGTACAAGCCTTGATCTGGACTAACTGGGAAATACAATATGGTGGAAGAAAGCTCATCATCAGGCTGTCTTTCACCTGGTCAGCTCATCATCAGGTTGTCTTTCACCTGGTCAGCTCATCATCAGGTTGTCTTTCACCTGGTCAGCTCATCATCAGGTTGTCTTTCATCAGTCCTTTATCAGGCTGTCTTTCAATTGGTCAGTCCTTTATCAGGTTGTCTTTCACCTGTTCAGTTCTTTATCAGGCTGTCTTTCACCTGGTCAGTCCTTTATCAGGCTGTCATTCACCTGGTCAGCTCTTTCAGGTCATTGCACATGAACAGGGGGATATGAGGAAAAGACAGTCTTTGAAGCCATTGAGAAGGAGAAACAACGTGAATGTGAATCTTAGTATTTTTGTGGCCTATCAGATCAGGGTAAAATAGTCGCTTAAAGCTAAGCTATCTCTTTCACTCTGTAGTCTTTGAAAGCCCTACAAAGCTATGCAAGAGCATAACATATACTTTGCACTTGCCAAATGTCCATTTAAATACATTCATCAACAAAAACACAGTTTTGCCTGGAACACACATTCCCAACAGAAGTCAGTGGCTATAATGATTAGAGTATACTGCACAGATCAAAGTTCCTTTACTGACTTGCTTCGTGGCTGGTGAAAACAACTAGGTGCAAAAATCACTAACAGAAAAACAGTGCTTGCCTGGTGAAATGTCACTCTTCATGTGGAGCTAGACTGCAAACCGAGCACCTGACATTTGTGTCTGTTTAGCTTTGTGTTGGGCTTAGTAAATACGGGGGGGACTGCAGGTGGTAACAAACGTAACAAAGAGTCAGGGATCATCCTCTTAAGGATCTAACCCTTTTTAAAAATGTTTGGCTAAAATGACGTACCCAAATCTAACTGCCTGTAGCTCAGGACCTGAAGCAAGGATATGCATATTCTTGGTACCATTTGAAAGGAAACGTTTTGAAGTTGTGGAAATGTGAAATTATTGTAGGAGAATATAACACATTAGATTTTTTTGGGACCATTATCTGTGAAATGCATGAGAAAGGCAATAATGTATTATTCCAGCCCAGGCGCAATTTAGATTCTGGCCACTAGATGGCAGTGGTGTATGTGCACAGTTTTAGACTGATCCAATGAACCAGTGCATATCTCTTCAAAATGTTGTATCAAGACTGCCCAAATGGGCCTAATTGGTTTATTAATATATCGATCCCGAAGAAGTGTTAAACATATTGGTGGGTCAACGTTGACCCTTAAGACAACACAAGGGTTAAACAGGAACAAACTGAAAGCGCAAAACACTGCATTTAACCACGACAAGGTGATTGGTAATATGGACACTGTGTCCCCAGTCTTCTTGCAGTGGTGTGGGAGAGGACGAATGCCTGCCTCTCCACTTGAGCCTCACCACCAACACCCTACATACACCTGGTGGGATATGATAAGAGCCGGGAGCCACTGCTTAAATGGGAAAAAACTACTGCAATAGTTTCACTATACATTTGTTATTTACATTGCCTACCTAAGGCATTTTGTTTCTCCCTAATATATATATAGAGAGAGAGAGCCGGTGTCACATCAGTTCACACACATCTTCCTTTTGGAAACAACAGTGTCCTGGTCACACCGAAGGGGAGTGTCATATACATCACACCTACAGTGCCGACAAATTGAAAACGTGTTTATATCAATCTTTGCAAATGCACTGAGAACTAAATGCAGAAATATCTCATTCACATTCGTCCTGAGTCAATACATGTTAGAATCAACTTTTGCCACAAATAAAGCTGTGAGTATTTCTGTCTGTCTCCGGCAACACCTCTCTGCCGCGTAGAGGTGTGTGGCCCCTATCTCCATGGGTTCAGACTCAGGACAGCCAAAGGAGGGAGGCGAGTGGCGAGGTGGATGCCGGTGCTCCCGCACAAGGTTATCCAGACGGATGGCAATCGAGATGAGAGTCCAAGGAAATATTGTCATCCCGACATGCCAACTCCGAGGAAATATTGTCATCCCGACATGCCAACTCCGAGGAAATATTGTCATCCCGACATGCCAACTCCGAGGAAATATTGTCATCCCAACATGCCAACTCCATCTAGACATCCTTGCGGAGTGCATGCTCATTCCATCTGCTGGCAGCTGCCAGTCCGAAAGGTGAGGGAGTTCTCCGCAGCGGTTTGGGCCCCCTGCCGGAGCTGGAAGAGTCGCTCACCTCTCTCTCTGCCCCCTGGAGGATGGTTGAAGACCATCAGAGCCGTGAACCTCCAAATTGGACCAAAACTCCTTCTCTTCTCTCTCCTAGACGGCTGTAGCGCACTCCAACGCCGTCTGGTCAGCAGGGAAATGACGGCCGTAGCCCACTCCAACGGCCGTCTGGACAGCAGGGAAATGACGGCCGTAGCCCACTCCAACGCCGTCTGGTCAGCAGGGAAATGACGGCCGTAGCCCACTCCAACGCCCGTCTGGGCAGCAGGGAAATGATGGCCGTAGCCCACTACAACGGCCGTCTGGTCAGCAGGGAAATGACGGCCGTAGCCCACTCCAACGCCGTCTGGTCAGCAGGGAAATGACGGCCGTAGCCCACTCCAACGCCCGTCTGGTCAGCAGGGAAATGACGTGGTAACCTTGGACCTCTCGTTGGTGGGGGCTCCCGTCTGATATGACGGAGCAGTGGAGTAGGAAGCCACGGCATTTCAATTGAGTGCCGTCATATTTCTCCAGAAGGGATAGTCGGTCATCACTGACCTGGGCGGATGGCTGGGTACCTGGGCGGATGGCTGGGTACCTGGGCGGATGGCTGGGTAGGCTGGGGGACTGGCTCACTGTCACCACCCGTCGTAGGAAGCCCTCTGATAGGGGAATGGAAAAACCTTGCTGGTGGTGTCAAAGCAGTGGAGAACGCAGAGGACCTCTTCCATGGCCGTCCCCAGTTTCGGCCAGCTGGTTGTTGTGTTGATGGAGTAGATGACTTTGTTCATTAACCATCTGGAAAAGGATTGAATCTTCTTGCGGCTTCCGTTTTTTTTGTGGAGGTGTAATTGTGTAACTTATACGCTGGGAGTCAGGAAACAGGTCCAGAAGAACCTGTATAAAGAACCTGAGTAAAGAACCTGAAGCAAATGAACAAGCAAGAGAAGCGTACATAACGTGAGAGAATCATGGAGAAGTAATGGCGAGCGGTGTGCGCAATATGGGTTGCCAGGACTGGTGGTTTGGAGACCGGTGACTTCGAGCGCCTGAGGGAGGGAGCAGGAGCAGGCATGAACCAGATTTTCCTGTAGGATTTTGCCTGTGCTTAGATCCGTTCTGTTTATTTTTTATCCTAAAAAACATCCTAGTTCTTGCCAATAACAAGCATACCCATAACATTATGCAGCCACTATGCTTGGAAATATGAAAAGTGTTACTCAGTGATGTGTTGTGTTGGATTTGCCCCAAACATAACGCTTTTCATTCACATTTTTTTTTATGTAGTAGCATATTTGGGGCGGCAGGGTAGCCTAGTAGTTAGAGCATTGGACTAGTAACCGGAAGGTTGAGAGTTCAAACCCCCCGAGCTGACAAGGTACAAATCTGTCGTTCTACCCCTGAACAGGCAGTTAACCCACTGTTCCCAGGCCGTCATTGAAAATAAGAATATGTTCTTAACTGACCTGCCTGGTTAAAAAATAATAATAATAAAAACAAATAAAAAAATGTTTTCCCATGTAGCTCAGTTGGTAGAACATGGCATTTGCAATGTCAGAGTTGTGGGTTTGATTCCCATGGGGGACAAGTATGAAAATGTATGTACACACTCTGTAAGTCACTCTGGATAAGAGTGCTTGATGAATGACTGGACTGTAAATACAAACAGGAAGCAGGTTTTGGAATATTTTCTATATTGTACAAGCTTCCTTCTTTCACTCTGTCATTTAGGTTAATATTGTGTACTGACTACAATGTCGTTAATTCACACTTAGTTTTCTTATATCACAGCCATTAAACTCTGTAACTTTTTTAAAGTCACCATTGCCATCATGGTAAATATCCATTAGCGGTTTCCTTCCTCTACGGCAACTGAGTTAGAAAGAGCACCTCTATCGTTTTAGTGACTAGATGTACTGATATGTAATGGGTTTAAAAGAAAGTCACTTAAAACAGACACCACTTTCTTATATAAAAAAAAAAAATCTATTTGTTTATGTATTTGTCTTAATGAATCTAAATGGTATATTTTACATACTTTAGCGTTAGTTGTCCATCAAGCCAATAGATGGCGATGTTGCACTGTGGTAGTAGGAGAAAACAGCAAGTTCTGGCCAAGTGCGTGCACCATTCTTCAGAATAAAGAAAGCGCCAGAAGTTTGCAGACGTAATCTTGTGTCCGTTATTTTTACTATTACAGGCCACCTCAGCTACAGACTGACGCTGGTAACAGATACACCATCCAAAGTGTAATTAATAACACTAAAAGGGATATTCGGTGTCTGATTTTTTGTTTTATTTTGGACCATCTGCCAATAGCTGCCCTTCTTTGCGAGGCATTGGACCATCTGCCAATAGCTGCCCTTCTTTGCGAGGCATTGGACCATCTGCCAATAGCTGCCCTTCTTTGCGAGGCATTGGACCATCTGCCAATAGCTGCCCTTCTTTGCGAGGCATTGGACCATCTGCCAATAGCTGCCCTTCTTTGCGAGGCATTGGACCATCTGCCAATAGCTGTCCTTCTTTGCGAGGCATTGGACCATCTGCCAATAGCTGCCCTTCTTTGCGAGGCATTGGACCATCTGCCAATAGCTGCCCTTCTTTGCGAGGCATTGGACCATCTGCCAATAGCTGTCCTTCTTTGCGAGGCATTGGACCATCTGCCAATAGCTGCCCTTCTTTGCGAGGCATTGGACCATCTGCCAATAGCTGCCCTTCTTTGCGAGGCATTGGACCATCTGCCAATAGCTGCCCTTCTTTGCGAGGCATTGGACCATCTGCCAATAGCTGCCCTTCTTTGCGAGGCATTGGACCATCTGCCAATAGCTGCCCTTCTTTGCGAGGCATTGGACCATCTGCCAATAGCTGCCCTTCTTTGCGAGGCATTGGACCATCTGCCAATAGCTGCCCTTCTTTGCAGGCATTGGACCATCTGCCAATAGCTGCCCTTCTTTGCGAGGCATTGGACCATCTGCCAATAGCTGCCCTTCTTTGCGAGGCATTGGACCATCTGCCAAAAGCTGCCCTTCTTTGCGAGGCATTGGACCATCTGCCAATAGCTGCCCTTCTTTGCGAGGCATTGGACCATCTGCCAATAGCTGCCCTTCTTTGCGAGCCATTGGACCATCTGCCAATAGCTGCCCTTCTTTGCGAGCTATTGGACCATCTGCCAATAGCTGCCCTTCTTTGCGAGCCATTGGACCATCTGCCAATAGCTGCCCTTCTTTGCGAGGCATTGGACCATCTGCCAATAGGTGCCCTTCTTTGCGAGCCATTGGACCATCTGCCAATAGCTGCCCTTCTTTGCGAGCCATTGGACCATCTGCCAATAGCTGCCCTTCTTGGCGAGGCATTGGACCATCTGCCAATAGCTGCCCTTCTTTGCGAGCCATTGGACCATCTGCCAATAGGTGCCCTTCTTTGCGAGCCATTGGACCATCTGCCAATAGCTGTCCTTCTTTGCGAGGCATTGGACCATCTGCCAATAGCTGCCCTTCTTTGCGAGCCATTGGACCATCTGCCAATAGCTGCCCTTCTTTGCGAGGCATTGGACCATCTGCCAATAGCTGCCCTTCTTTGCGAGCCATTGGACCATCTGCCAATAGCTGCCCTTCTTTGCGAGGCATTGGACCATCTGCCAATAGCTGCCCTTCTTTGCGAGCCATTGGACCATCTGCCAATAGCTGCCCTTCTTTGCGAGCCATTGGACCATCTGCCAATAGCTGCCCTTCTTTGCGAGGCATTGGACCATCTGCCAATAGCTGCCCTTCTTTGCGAGGCATTGGACCATCTGCCAATAGCTGCCCTTCTTTGCGAGGCATTGGACCATCTGCCAATAGCTGCCCTTCTTTGCGAGGCATTGGACCATCTGCCAATAGCTGCCCTTCTTTGCGAGCCATTGGAAAACCTCCCTGTTTTTTTTGTGGTTGTATCTGTGTTTGAAATTCGCTGCAGGACTGAGAGACCTTACAGACAGCAGACCTTACAGATAACAGACCTTACAGATAACAGACCTTACAGATAACAAATGTTACCTTACAGACAGCAGACCTTACAGATAACAGACCTTACAGACAGCAGACCTTACAGATAACAAATGTTACCTTACAGACAGCAGACCTTACAGATAACAGACCTTACAGACAGCAGACCTTACAGATAACAAATGTTACCTTACAGACAGCAGACCTTACAGATAACAGACCTTACAGACAGCAGACCTTACAGATAACAAATGTTACCTTACAGACAGCAGACCTTACAGATAACAAATGTTACAGACAGCAGACCTTACAGATAACAAATGTTACCTTACAGACAGCAGACCTTACAGATAACAAATGTTACCTTACAGACAGCAGACCTTACAGATAACAGACCTTACAGACAGCAGACCTTACAGATAACAAATGTTACCTTACAGACAGCAGACCTTACAGATAACAAATGTTACCTTACAGACAGCAGACCTTACAGATAACAAATGTTACCTTACAGACAGCAGACCTTACAGATAACAGACCTTACAGACAGCAGACCTTACAGATAACAAATGTTACCTTACAGACAGCAGACCTTACAGATAATTGTATGTTTGGAGAACAGAGATTGAGGTAGTTATTAATAAATCATGTTAAACAATATTCATCAAATCAAATGTATTTATAAATCACTTCTTATATCAGCTGATGTCACAACGTGCTGTACAGAAACCCAAAGCCTAAAACCCCAAACTGTTTCCTAACGCCTTCTTATATCAGCTGATGTCACAACGTGCTGTACAGAAACCCAAAGCCTAAAACCCCAAACTGTTTCCTAACGCCTTCTTATATCAGCTGATGTCACAACGTGCTGTACAGAAACCCAAAGCCTAAAACCCCAAACTGTTTCCTAACGCCTTCTTATATCAGCTGATGTCACAACGTGCTGTACAGAAACCCAAAGCCTAAAACCCCAAACTGTTTCCTAACGCCTTCTTATATCAGCTGATGTCACAACGTGCTGTACAGAAACCCAAAGCCTAAAACCCCAAACTGTTTCCTAACGCCTTCTTATATCAGCTGATGTCACAACGTGCTGTACAGAAACCCAAAGCCTAAAACCCCAAACTGTTTCCTAACGCCCTCTTTTATCTTTCAAAGTGTAACAGAGGAAGTCCATGCAACTTATTATGTGACGAGTTAAATGTTTTACTCCTGAACTTATTTAGACTTAACAAAGGAGTTGAATATTTATTGGCTCAAGACGTTACAGCTTTTCATTTTCAATACATTTGTAAAAAATAAATAATCTACAAACACAATTACACTTTGACATTGTAGGGTGCTGTGTGTGTGCGTGCGTAAGCCAAATCTCAATTTAATACATTTTAAATCTAGGCAGTCGCACAAGAAAATGTGGAAAAGTCAAGGGGTTTGAAGACTTTCTGAAAACACATTAAAGTCCTTTCATCTGAGGAGACTAGGAGTGGCAGTGTTTTCTTATGTAAATACAGAGTAGATGTCTTTAAATATATAACATCTTCAATAAAAAGATGTCCCTTTCACTGACAATGGGACATCCCATAGAAACCACGATGTGCTTTGTTTCAGGCCCCGCTGCGGTACTGTGTCACATCACTCAACGAGACTGAAAACAAGAACCAGCGTGTTACCCCCCCACCCACCCAAAAAAGGCTTTGCAAGTAACAACAGTTTTTCTCTTCACAGGAGACAATATTCAAACAGTCACGCTTTGGAAAAATAAAAGAAGAGGGAATTAAGAAACAGGTATTCAAGAGAGAGCTACGTTGCAGAGATGGGCCATACTTGTCATAGTCTGCCTCAATACTGCTTTTATCTACATATAATGTGTGTGATTACTGCAGATGGAGACTGAAAACCAACTAAATGCTTGACATACAGCACAATGAATGAAATAACTGTTACAGGCCAGGATATTTCTCTTTTTTTGCTGTGATTTCACGGTGTCTTTATAATAAAGGAAAGCTGATTTGATGGTGAAAATGTCATCCTAACTAGTGAAAGAGATGTTTCCATGAGGCTGACAGTGACACTGTAGAATATATTAAAATATGAGATACTCATTTAACCTCCAGCATATCCAATGGACAGAACAACAAACAACATACATGTATTTTCTAGTAATTCCAAATAAAGTTTCCACATTAACAAATCAACATGTGCTTGTACACACACCTTTCAAATGTCTCACTCAAGCTAAAACATTATTTCAAATGTGGGTTCTCTCAGTCCCTTTCCGAAGGATTGTGGCAGGTTGCTGCAGTCCCTTTCTAGTCAGCCTCTCTCATTTCATCCCAGAAGACTCAGCAGAGCAGAGGGAGCATTAAGGAGCCCATTCAGGCTCAATCTGGTCCATCTGTCATTGCTATTAGAGTGTCCAGCCTCAGAGCCTCATAGTCTCGCAGAGAAGAGTAGAACAGAGCAGAACAGAGCAGAACAGAGCATGGCAGAAAAGAACAGAACAGAGCACAGCAGAACAGAACACAACAGAACAGAACACAACAGAACAGAACAGGACACAGCAGAACAAAACACAACAGAACAGAGCACAACAGAAAATAACAGAACAGAGCACAACAGAACAGAGCACAGCAGAACAGAACACAACAGAAAAGAACAGAACAAAACAGAAATGAGCAGAACACAGCAGAACAGAACAGAACAGAACAGAACAAAACAGAAAGGAACAGAACAGAACACAGCAGAACAGAACACAGCAGAACAGAACACAACAGAACACAACAGAACAGAGCAGAGCAGAACAGACAAAACAGAAAATAACAGAACAGAACACAGAAGAACAGAACAGAACACAGCAGAACAGAGCAGAAGACAACACAGCAGAACAGAGCACAGCAGAACAGAACGGAATAGAAAAGAACAGAACAGAACACAGAAGAACAGAACAAAACAGAAAATAACAGAACAGAACACAGAAGAACAGAACAGAACACAGCAGAACAGAGCAGAACACAACACAGCAGAACAGAGCACAGCAGGACAGAACGGAATAGAAAAGAACAGAACAGAACACAGTAGAACAGAACATAACAAAACAGAAAAGAAGAGAACAAAACAGAACACAGTAGAACAGAACAGAACAAAACAGAAAATAACAGAACAAAACAGAACAGTGCACAATAGAACAGAGAACGGCAGAACAGAACAAAACAGAACAGAGCACAACAGGACATAACAGTGCTCAACAGAACAGAGCACAGCAGAACAGAGCACAACAGAACAGTGCACAACAGAACACAACAGGACAGAGCACAGCAGAACAGAGCACAGCAGAACAGAACAGAACACAACAGAACAGAGCACAGCAGAACAGAGCACAGCAGAACAAAACACATCAGAACAGAGCACAGCAGAACAGAGCAGAGCAGAGCAGAACAGAGCACAACAGAACAGAGCAGAGCAGAACAGAGCAGAGCAGAACAGAGCAGAGCAGAACAGAGCACAACAGAACAGAGCAGAACAGAGCAGAGCAGAACAGAGCAGAACAGAACAGAGCACAGCAGAGCACAGCAGAACAGAGCACAGCAGAACAGAACACAACAGAACAGAGCACAACAGAACAGAGCACAACAGAACAGAACACATCAGAACAGAACACAACAGAACAGAGCACAACAGAAAAGAGCTCAACAGAACAGAGCACAGCAGAACAGAACACAACAGAACAGAGCACAGCAGAACAGAACAGAGCACAGCAGAACAGAGCACAGCAGAACAGAACAGAACACAACAGAACAGAGCACAGCAGAACAGAGCACAGCAGAACAGAACAGAACAGAACACAACAGAACAGAGCACAGCAGAACAGAACAGAGCACAGCAGAACAGAGCACAGCAGAACAGAACAGAACAGAACAGGACAGGACAGAGCACAGCAGAACAGAACAGAGCACAGCAGAACAGAGCACAGCAGAACAGAACACAGCAGAACAGAGCACAGCAGAACAGAACAGAGCAGAACACAACAGGACAGAACACAACACAACACAACAGAACAGAGCACAACAGAACAGAACAGAACACAACACAACACAACAGAACAGAGCACAGCAGAACAGAGCACAGCAGAACAGAACAGAGCACAGCAGAACAGAACAGGGCACAGCAGAACAGAGCACAGCAGAACAGAACAGAACAGAACACAACAGGACAGAGCACAGCAGAACAGAGCACAGCAGAACAGAACAGAACAGAACACAACAGGACAGAGCACAGCAGAACAGAGCACAGCAGAACTGGAGGGGTGCTGTTCAGGACTATAGCATTTAGACTACACTACAGCACACCCCTTTAACACACACACACACACACACACACACACACACACACACACACACACACACACACACACACACACACACACACACACACACACACACACACACACAGATGCGTGCCAGCACACACATGCAGACACACACAAACACACAGTGGCTGTTTCGGCCCTGAGGGAGTGGTGGTGGCGGTGGGTTGGAGGGGGGCTAGGAAAGCAGTGATTCAGATGACACTTACCAGACACGCTGCCATATGTGGTTCTCTTGCCTCGTCCAATGCCAGGCCAGGGAGTGCCGTCTGCCTCGAGCACCATCAGCCCCGAGACCGTGTTGGTTGCTGTGACGCCATCTGCACCACCTGCAGGGACACGCTTGGTCGTTAGCTGTGGGAGAATGGGAACAGGGCTCGAAACCCAGGGCCAAACCAACTAGCACCTTAAAAGGGTTCTGCGGAGCACTGCGGAGCACTGTAGAGCACGGCTGGTCGTCTGTTAAGATACCCGTGGACTTTCACAGTGCCAAGTCATTTCATTACTGTCTCTAGGTTGTCTGGGGGTTGTGTCTGTTACTTGGGCTTTCCAATGGCAGCAAAAGCATTGTAGATGTCGGGGAGAGAGAGAGGGGACAGCTTCACATGAGGCTAATACAGTCATTGTCACAACTGGAAGCTAGCTATTCAAGACTGTGACACACCAGTTATACATTCTAGGGTGGTCAGGAGAGAAACTATTACGCAAAGTTCATCTTGGCCCCTTTAATAAAAAATAAAAAAATCGAACATAAAAGTAAAACAACGACAACAACAACACAACAACAACAACAACAACAACAGCTTCTTTTAGAATTTTCACTGAGAACTGACTTTGGGTTTGTCCTAAATGGCATTACTGTATGGCATTAGTATGGAATAGGGTACAATTGGGGATTAGGTACGTGTGGCAGGTTAGTGTGCGGCCTTGGCTACATCCACGATGCTAGTAACGTTAGGGGTCAGTTTTGCGGATGAAGGGGATCTGGACAGCTTGTCTTACCCTGCGACAGATGTTACGCACCAATTCTGAAACTTGAGGAACAAACGGACAAATTAACTATAATACGAGAGAGACGGAGATGGTGGTAAATGAGTGCAGCAAGATAAGTGAGATGGGAAAAGGGAAGGGGTTGGAGGAAGAAGGGAAGAGAAGGGGTTGGAGGAAGAAGGGAAGAGAAGGGGTTGGAGGGAGAAGGGAAGGGGTTGGAGGAAGAAGGGAAGAGAAGGGGTTGGAGGAAGAAGGGAAGAGAAGGGGGTTGGAGGAAGAAGGGAAGGGGTTGGAGGAAGAAGGGAAGAGAAGGGGTTGGAGAAAGAAGGGAAGAGAAGGGGTTGGAGGGAGAAGGAAGGGTTGGAGGAAGAAGGGAAGAGAAGGGGTTGGAGAAAGAAGGGAAGAGAAGGGGTTGGAGGGAGAAGGGAAGGGGTTGGAGGAAGAAGGAAGAGAAGGGGTTGGAGGAAGAAGGGAAGAGAAGGGGTTGGAGAAGGAAGAAGGGGTTGGAAGAAGAAGGGGTTGGAGGAAGAAGGAGAAGAGGAAGAGGGGTTGGAGGAGAAGAGAAGGGATTGGAGGAAGAAGGGAAGAGAAGGGTTGGAGGAAGAAGGAAGAGAAGGGGTTGGAGGAAGAAGGGAAGAGAAGGGGTTGGAGGAAAGAAGGGAAGAGAAGGGGTTGGAGGAAGAAGGGAAGAGAAGGGGTTGGAGGAAGAAGAAGGGGTTGGAGAGAAGGGGTTGGAGGAAGAAGGAAGAAAGGGGTTGGAGGAAGAAGGGGAAGGTTGGAGGAAGAAGGGAAGAAGGAAGAAGAAGAAGGGTTGGAGGAAGAAGGAAGAGAAGGGGTTGGAGGAAGAAGGGAAAGGGTTGGAGGAAGAAGGGAAGAGAAGGGGTTGGAGGAAGAAGGGAAGGGATTGGAGGAAGAAGGGAAGGAAGAAGGGTTGGAGGAAAGGGGTTGGAGGAAGGAAGAGAAGGGGTTGGAGGAAGAAGGGAAGAAGGGGTTGGAGGAGGAAGAAGAGGAAGGGGTTGGAGGAAGAAGGGAAGAGAAGGGGTTGGAGGAAGAAGGGAAGGGGTTGGAGGAAGAAGGGGTTGGAGGAAGAAGGAAGAGAAGGGGTTGGAGGAAGAAGGGAAGAGAAGGGGTTGGAGGAAGAAGGGAAGGGGTTGGAGGAAGAAGGGAAGGGGTTGGAGGAAGAAGGGAAGGGGTTGGAGGAAGAAGGGAAGAGAAGGGGTTGGAGGAAGAAGGGAAGAGAAGGGGTTGGAGGAGAAGGAAGAGAAGGGGTTGGAGGAAGAGAAGGGGTTGGAGGAAGAAGGGGAAGAGAAGGGTTGGAGGAGAAGGGAAGAGAAGGGGTTGGAGGAAGAAGGGAAGAGAAGGGGTTGGAGAAGGAAGAAAGGGAAGAAGAAGGGGTTGGAGGGAGAAGGGAAGAAGGGTTGGAGGAAGAAGGGAAGAGAAGGGGTTGGAGGAAGAAGGGAAGAGAAGGGTTGGAGGAAGAAGGAAGAAGGAAGAAGAGAAGAAGGGGTTGGAGGAAGAAGGGAAGGAAGGGGTTGGAGGAAGGGGTTGGAGGAAGAAGGGAAGAGAAGGGGTTGGAGGAAGAAGGAAGGGAAGAGGAGAAAGAAGGGAAGGAAGGGGTTGGAGGAAGAAGGAAGAGGGGTTGGAGGAAGAAGGGGAAGAGAAGGGGTTGGAGGAAGAAGAGAAGGGTTGGAGGAAGAAGGGAAGAGAAGGGGTTGGAGGAAGAAGGGGAAGAGAAGGGGTTGGAGGAAGAAGGGAAGAGAAGGGGTTGGAGGAAGAAGGGAAGAAGGGAGGAAGAAGAAGGGGTTGGAGGAAGAAGGAAGAGAAGGTTGGAGGAAGAAGGGAAGAGAAGGGGTTGGAGGGAAGAAGGGAAGAGAAGGGGTTGGAGGAAGAAGGAAAGGGGTTGGAGGAAAGAAGAGGGGTTGGAGGAGAAGGGAAGGGGTTGGAGGAAGAAGGGAAGAGAAGGGTTGGAGGAGAAGGGAAGGAAGGGGTTGGAGGAAGAAGGGAAGAAGAAGGGGTTGGAGGAAGAAGGGAAGGGGTTGGAGGAAGAAGGGAAGAAGGGGTTGGAGGCGGAAGAAGGGAGAAGAAGGGGTTGGAGGAAGAAGGGAAGAGAAGGGGTTGGAGGAAGAAGGGAAGGGGTTGGAGGAAGAAGGGAAGAGAAGGGTTGGAGGAAGAAGGGAAGAGAAGGGGTTGGAGGAAGAAGAAGAGAAGGGGTTGGAGGAAGAAGGGAAGAGAAGGGGTTGGAGGGAGAAGGGAAGGGGTTGGAGGAAGAAGGGAAGAGAAGGGGTTGGAGGAAGAAGGAAGAGAAAGGGGTTGGAGGAGAAGGGAAGAGAAGGGGTTGGAGGAAGAAGGGAAGAGAAGGGGTTGGAGGAGGGAAGGGGTTGGAGGAAGGGGTTGAGGAAGAAGAAGGGGTTGGAGGAAAGGGAAGAGAAGAAGGAAGAGAAAGGGGTTGGAGGAAGAAGAAGAAGGGGTTGGAGGAAGAAGGAAGAGAAGGGTTGGAGGAAGAAGGGAAGAGAAGGGTTGGAGGAAGAAGGAAGAGAAGGGGTTGGAAGAAGAAGAGGGGGTTGGAGGAAGAAGAGAAGGGGTTGGAGGAAGAAGGGAAGGGGTTGGAGGAAGAAGGGAAGAGAAGGGGGTTGGAGGAAGAAGGGAAGGGAGGGAGAGAAGGGGTTGAGGAAGGGAAGGGGTTGGAGGAAGAAGGAAGAGAAGGGGTTGGAGGAGAAGGGGTTGGAGGAAGAAGAGAAGGGGTTGGAGGAAGAAGAAGGGGTTGGAAAGAAGGAAGGGGTTGGAGGAGAAGGGGAAGAGAAGAGGGGGTTGAGGAAGAAGGAGAGAAGGGGTTGGAGGAAGAAGGAAGGGAGAAGGAAGGGGTTGGAGGAAGAAGGGAAGGGGTTGGAGGAAGAAGAAGGGTTGGAGGGAAGAAGGAAGAGAAGGGTTGGAGGAAGAAGGAAGGGGTTGGAGGAAGAAGGGAAGAAGAGAAGGGTTGGAGAAGGGAAGAGAAGGGTTGAGGGAGAAGGAAGAGAGGGGTTGGAGGAAGAAGGGAAGAGAAGGGGTTGGAGGAAGAAGGGGGGTTGGAGGAAGAGAGGAAGAAGAGAAGGGGTTGGAGGAAGAAGGGAAGAAGAAGGTTGGAGGAAGAAGGAAGAGAAGGGGTTGGAGGGAGAAGGAAGAGAAGGGGTTGGAGGAAGAAGGAAGAGAAGGGGTTGGAGGAAGAAGGAAGGGGTTGGAGGAAGGGTTGGAGGAAAGAAGGAAGAGAAGGGGTTGGAGGAAGAAGGAAGAGAAGTTGGAGGAAGAAGGGAAGAGAAGGGGTTGGAGGAAGAAGGGAAGAGAAGGGGTTGGAGGAGAAGGGAAGAGAAGGGGTTGGAGGAAGAAGGGGTTGAAGAGAAGGGGTTGGAGGAAGAAGGAAGGGGTTGAGAAGAAGAAGAGAAGGGGTTGGAGGAAGAAGGAAGGGGTTGGAGGAAGAAGGGAAGGGGTTGGAGGAAGAAGGGAAGGGGGGGTTGGAGGAGAAGGGAAGGGAAGGGGTTGGAGGAAGAAGGGAAGAAGGGGTTGGAGGAAGAAGGGAAGAAGAAGGGGTTGGAGGAAGAAGGAAGAGAAGGGGTTGGAGGAAGAAGGAAGGGGTTGGAGGAGAAGGGAAGAGAAGGGGTTGGAGGAAGAAGAAGGGAAGAGAAGTTGGAGGAAGAAGGGGGAAGGGTTGGAGGAAGAAGGGAAGGGGGTTGGAGGAAGAAGGAAAGAGAAGGGGTTGGAGGAAAGAAGGGGTTGAGAAGGGGTTGGAGGAAGAAGGGAAGAGAAGGGGTTGGAGGAAGAAGGAAGGGTTGGAGGAAGAAGGAAGAGAAGGGGAAGGAGGAAGAAGGGAAGGGAAGGGGTTGGAGAAGAAGGAAGAGAAGGGGTTGGAGGAAGAAGGGAAGAGAAGGGTTGGAGGAAGAAGGGAAGGGAAGGGGTTGGAGGAAGAAGGAAGAAGGGGTTGGAGGGAAGAAGGGAAGAGAAGGGGTTGGAGGAAGAAGGGAAGAGAAGGGGTTGGAGGAAGAAGGGAAGAAGGGGTTGGAGGAAGAAGGGAAGAGAAGGGGTGGAGAAGGGAAGAAGGGTTGAAGAAGGGAAGGGGTTGGAGGAAGAAGGGAAGAGAAGGGGTTGAGGAAGAAGAGAAGGGGGTTGGAGGAAGAAGGGAAGGGGTTGGAGGAAGAAGGGAAGGGGGGAGGAAGAAGGAAGAGAAGGGGTTGGAGGAAGAAGGAAGAGAAGGGGTTGGAGGAAGAAGGGAAGAAGGGGTTGGAGGAAGAAGAGAAGGGGTTGAGGGAGAAGGGAAGAGAAGAAGGGTTGGAGGAAGAAGGAAGAAGGGAAGGGGTTGGAGGAAGAAGGGAAGGGGAAGGGGTTGGAGGAAGAAGGGAAGAGAAGGGGTTGGAGGAAGAAGGGAAGAGAAGGGGTTGGAGGAAGAAGGAAGGAAGGTTGAGGAAGAAGGGAAGAAGGGAGGAAGAAGAAGAGAAGGGGTTGGAGGAAGAAGGGAAGAGAAGGGGTTGGAGGAAGAAGGAAGGGGTTGGAGGAAGAAGGGAAGGGGTTGGAGGAAGAAGGGAAGGGGTTGGAGGAAGAAGGGAAGAGAAGGGGTTGGAGGAAGGAAGGGGGGTTGGAAAGAGAAGGGGTTGGAGGAAGAAGGAAGGGGTTGGAGGAAGAAGGGAAGAGAAGGGGTTGGAGGAAGAAGGGAAGAGAAGGGGTTGGAGGAAGAAAGGGGTTGGAGGAAGAAGGGAAGGGGGTTGGAGGAAGAAGGGAAGAGAAGGGGTTGGAGAAGAAGGGAAGAGAAGGGGTTGGAGGAAGAAGGGAAGGGAAGGGGTTGGAGGAAGAAGGGAAGGGGTTGGAGGAAGAAGGGAAGGGGTTGGAGGAAGAAGGAAGGAAGGTTGGAGGAGGAAGAAGGGAAGAGAAGGGGTTGGAGGAAGAAGGGAAGAGAAGGGGTTGGAGGAAGAAGGGAAGAGAAGGGGTTGGAGGAAGAAGGGAAGAGAAGGGTTGGAGGAAGAAGGGAAGAGGAAGAAGGAAGGGTTGGAGGAAGAAGGAAGGAAGGTTGGAGGAAGAAGGAAGAGAAGGGGTTGGAAGGAAGAAGGAAGAGAAGGTTGGAGGAAGGGAAGGGGTTGGAGGAAGAGAAGGGGTTGGAGGAAGAAGGAAGGGGGTTGGAGGAAGAAGGGAAGAGAAGGGTTGAGGAAGAAGGGAAGAAGGGGTTGGAAAGAAGGGAAGGGGTTGGAGGAAGAAGGGAAGGAAGGTTGGAGGAAGAAGGGAAGAGAAGGGGTTGGAGGAAGAAGGAAGGTGTTGGAGAAGGAAGGGGTTGGAGGAAGAAGGGAAGGGGTTGGAGGAAGAAGGGAAGGGAAGGGTTGGAGGAAGAAGGGAAGAGAAGGGGTTGGAGGAAGAAGGGAAGAAGAAGGGGTTGGAGAAGGAAAGGAAGGTTGGAGGAAGAAGAGAAGAGAAGGGGTTGGAGGAAGAAGGAAGAAGAAGGGTTGAGGAAGAAGGGAAGAGAAGGGGTTGGAGGAAGAAGAAAGAAGGAAGGGGTTGGAGGAAGAAGAGAAGGGGTTGGAAGAAGAAGGAAGAAGAAGGGGTTGGAGGAAGAAGGAAGAGAAGGGGTTGGAGGAAGAAGGGAAGAGAAGGGGTTGGAGGAAGAAGGAAAGGGGTTGGAGAAAGGGGTTGGAGGAAGAAGGGAAGAAAGGGGTTGAGGGAGAAGGAAGGGGTTGGAGGAAGGAAGAAAGGGGTTGGAGGAAGAAGAAGAGGAAGAAGGGAAGGGGTTGGAGGAAGAAGGAAGAGAAGGGGTTGGAGGAAGAAGGAAGGAAGGGGTTGGAGGAAGAAGGGAAGAGAAGGTTGGAGGAAGAAGGAAGAGAAGGGGTTGGAGGAAGAAGGGAAGAAGGGTTGGAGGAAGAAGGAAGGAGGGTTGGAGAAGAAGGGAAGAGGGTTGGAGGGAAGAAGGGAAGAGAAGGGGTTGGAGGAAGAAGGGAAAGAGAAGGGGTTGGAGGAAGAAGGAAGAAGAAGGTTGGAGGAGAAGGGAAGAAAGGTTGGAGGAAGAAGGGAAGAGAAGGGTTGGAGGAAGAAGGAAGGAGAAGGGGTTGGAGGAAAGGGAAGAGAAAGAAGGAAGAGGGTTGGAGGGAAGAAGGGGTTGGAGGAAGAAGGGAAGAGAAGGGGTTGGAGGGAAGAAGGGAAGAGAAGGGTTGGAGGAGAAGAAGGGAAGGGGGTTGGAGGAAGAAGGGAAGGGGTTGAGGAAGAAGGGAAGGGGTTGGAGGAAGAAGGGAAGAAGGGGGTTGGAGGAAGAAGGGAAGAGAAGGGGTTGGAGGAAAGAAGGAAGAGAAGGGGTTGGAGGAAGAAGGGAAGAGAAGGGTTGGAGGAAGAAGGGAAGAGAAGGGGTTGGAGGAAGAAGGAAGAGAAGGGGTTGGAGGGGTTGGAGGAAGAAGGGGAGGGGTTGGAGGAAGAAGGGAAGAGAAGGGGTTGGAGGAAGAAGGAAGAGAAGGGGTTGGAGGAAGAGAAGAGAAGGGGTTGGAGGAAGAAGGGAAGAGAAGGGGTTGGAGGAAGAAGGGAAGAAGGGGTTGGAGGAAGAAGGAAGGGGTTGGAGGAAGAAGGGAGAAGGGGTTGGAGAAGAAGAAGGAAGAGTTGGAGGAAGAAGGGAAGGGGTTGGAGGAAGAAGGAAGAAGGGGTTGGAGGAAGAAGGGAAGAGAAGGGTTGGAGGAAGAAGGGAAGAGAAGGGGTTGGAGGAAGAAGGGAAGAGAAGGGGTTGGAGGAAGGAAGGGAAGAAGGGTTGGAGGAAGAAGGGAAGGAAGGTTGGAGGAAGAAGGGGAAGAGGGGGTTGGAGGAAGAAGGGAAGAGAAGGGGTTGGAGGAAGAAGGAAGAAGGAAGAAGGAAGGGGTTGGAGGAAGAAGAGAAGGGTTGGAGGAAGAAGGGTTGGAGGAAGAAGAAGAGAAGGGGTTGGAGGAAGAAGGGAAGAGAAGGGTTGGAGGAAGAAGGAAGGGTTGGAGGAAGAAGGGAAGGGGTTGGAGGAAGAAGGGAAGAGAAGGGTTGGAGGAAGAAGGGAAGGAAGAGAAGGAAGGCTTGGGAGGAAGAAGGAAAGAAGAAGAGAAGGGGTTGGAGGAGAAGGGAAGGGAAGGGAAGGGGTTGGAGGAAGAAGGGAAGAGAAGTTGGAAGGGAAGAAGGGGAAGGAGGAAAGAAGGGAAGAGGGGGTTGGAGGAAGAAGGAAGAAGAAGTTGGAGGGAAGGGAGAAGAAGAGTGGAGAAGGGGTTGGAGGAAGAAGGAAGGGAAGGGTTGGAGGAAGAAGGGAAAGGGGTTGGAGGAAGGGGTTGGAGGAAGAAGGAAGGGGGTTGGAGGAAGAAGGAAGAGAAGGGGTTGGAGGAAGAAGGAAGAGAAGGGGTTGGAGGAAGAAGGAAGGGGTTGGAGGAAGAAGGGGGGGTTGGAGGAAGAAGGAAGGGGGTTGGAGGGAGAAGGGAAGGAAGGGGTTGGAGGAAGAAGGGAAGGGGTTGGAGGAAGAAGGGAAGGGGTTGGAGGAAGAAGGGAAGAGAAGGGGTTGGAGGAAGAAGGAAGAGAAGGGGTTGGAGGAAGAAGGGAAGGAAGGGGTTGGAGGAAGAAGAGAAGAGGAAGGAAGGGGTTGGAGGGAGGGAGAAGGGAAGAGAAGGGGTTGGAGGAAGAAGGGAAGAGAAGGGGTTGGAGGAAGAAGGAAGGAAAGAAGAAGAAGGGGTTGGGAAGGGAAGGGTTGGAGAAGAAGAGAAGGGGCTGGAAGGGTTGGAGGAAGAAGGGAAGGGGTTGGAGGAAGAAGGGAAGAGAAGGGGTTGGAGGGAGAAGGGAAGAGAAGGGGTTGGAGGAAGAAGGGAAGAGAAGGGGTTGGAGGAAGAGAAGGGAAGAGAAGGGGTTGGAGGAAGAAGGAAGGGGTTGGAGGAAGAAGGGAAGAGAAGGGGTTGGAGGAAGAAGGAAGAGAAGGGGTTGGAGGAAGAAGGAAGAGAAGGGGTTGGAGGAAGAAGGAGGAAGAAGAGAAGAGAAGGGGGGAAGAAGGAGAAGGGTTGGAGGAAGAAGAGAAGGGTTGGAGGAAGAAGGGAAGGGGGTTGGAGGGAGAAGGAAGAGAAGGGGTTGGAGGGAGAAGGGAAGAGAAGGGGTTGGAGGAAGAAGGGAAGGGAAGGGGTTGGAGGAAGAAGGGAAGGGGTTGGAGGAAGAAGGGAAGAGAAGGGGTTGGAGGAAGAAGGAAGAGAAGGGTTGGAGGAAGGGGAAGGGAGGAAGAAGGGAAGAGAAGGGGTTGGAGGAAGAAGGGAAGAGAAGGTTGGAGGAAGAAGGGAAGAGAAGGGGTTGGAGGAAGAAGGAAGAAAGGGGTTGGAGGGAAGAAGGGGTTGGAAGAGAAGGGTTGGAGGAAGAAGGAAGAGAAGGGGTTGGAGGAAGAAGGGAAGGGGTTGGAGGAAGAAGGAAGGGTTGGAGGAAGAAGAGAAGGGGTTGGAGGAAGAGAAGGGGGGTTGGAGGAAGAAGGAAGGGGTTGGAGGAAGAAGGGAAGTTGGAGGAAGAAGGGGTTGGAGGAAGAAGAAGGGGTTGGAGGAAGAAAGAAGAGAAGGGTTGGAGGAAGAAGGGAAGAGAAGGGGTTGGAGGAAGAAGGAAGAGAAGGGTTGGAGGAAGAAGAGAAGGGGTTGGAGGAAGAAGAAGAAGGGGGTTGGAGGAAGAAGGAAGAAGGGGTTGGAGGGAGAAGGGAAGGGGTTGGAGGAAGAAGAAGGGTTTGGAGAGAAGGGGTTGGAGGAAGAAGGGAAGGGATTGGAGGAAGAAGGAAGAGAAGGGGTTGGAGGAAGAAGGGAAGAGAAGGGGTTGGAGGAAGAAGGGAAGGGGAAGGGGTTGGAGGAAGAAGGGAAGAGAAGGGTTGGAGGAAGGGGAAGAGAAGGGTTGGAGGAGAAGGGAAGAGAAGGGGTTGGAGGAAGAAGGGGGGTTGGAAGAGAAGGGGTTGGAGGAAGAAGGGAAGGGGTTGGAGGAAGAAGGGAAGAGAAGGGGGTTGGAGGAAGAAGGGAAGAGAAGGGGTTGGAGGAAAGAAGAAGGAAGAGAAGGGGTTGGAGGAAGAAGGAAGGAAGGGGTTGGAAGAGAAGGGGTTGGAGGAAGAAGGGAAGAGGGTTGGAGGAAGAAGGGAAGAGAAGGGGTTGGAGGAAGAAGGGAAGAAGGGGTTGGAGGAAGAAGGGAAGAGAAGGGGGAATTGGAGGAAGAAGAAGGGAAGAGAAGGGGTTGGAGGGAAGAATGGAAGGGAAGGGAAGGGAGGAAGAAGGAAGAAGGGGTTGGAGGAAGAAGGGAAGGGGATGGAGGAAGAAGGAAGGGGTTGGAGGAAGAAGGGAAGAGAAGGGGTTGGAGGAAGAAGGGAAGAGAGAAGAGGGGGGTGGAGGAAGAAGGGAAGAGAAGGGGTTGGAGGAGAAGGGAAGGGGTTGGAGGAAGAAGGAGAAGGGGAAGGGAAGGGAAGGGGTTGGAGGAAGAAGGGAAGGGGTTGGAGGAAGAAGAGTGGAGAAGGGGTTGGAGGAAGAAGGGAAGGGGTTGGAGGAAGAAGGGAAGGGGTTGGAGGAAGAAGGGAAGAGAAGGGGTTGGAGGAAGAAGAGAAGAGAAGGGGTTGGAGGAAGAAGGGAAAAGAAGGGGTTGGAGGAAGAAGAGAAGGGGTTGGAGGAAGAAGAGAAGGAAGGGGTTGGAGGGAGAAGGGAATAGAAGGGGTTGGAGGAAGAAGGGAAGAGAAGGGATTGGAGGAAGAAGGGAAGAGAAGGGGTTGGAGGAAGAAGGGAAGAGAAGGGGTTGGAGGAAGAAGGGAAGAGAAGGGGTTGGAGGAAGAAGGGAAGAGAAGGGTTGGAGGAAGAAGGGAAGAGAAGGGGTTGGAGGAAGAAGAGAAGGGGTTGGAGGAAGAAGGGAAGAGAAGGGGTTGGAGGAGAAGGGAAAGAGAAGGGGGGTTGGAGGAAGAAGGGAAGAGAAGGGGTTGGAGGAAGAAGGGAAGAGAAGGGGTTGGAGGAAGAAGAGAAGGGGTTGGAGGAAGAAGAGAAGGGAAGGGGTTGGAGGAAGAAGGGAAGAGAAGGGGTTGGAGGAAGAAGGGAAGAGAAGGGGTTGGAGGAAGAAGGGAAGAGAAGGGGTTGGAGGAAGAAGAGAAGAGAAGGGGTTGGAGGAAGAAGGGAAGAGAAGGGGTTGGAGGAAGAAGGGAAGAGAAGGGGTTGGAGGAAGGGAAGAGAAGGGGTTGGAGGAAGAAGGGAAGGGGTTGGAGGAAGAAGAGAAGGGGTTGGAGGAAGAAGGGAAGAGAAGGGGTTGGAGGAAGAAGGGAAGAGAAGGGGTTGGAGGAAGGAGAAGAGAAGGGGTTGGAGGAAGAAGGGAAGGGAAGGGGTTGGAGGGAGAAGTGAAGGGGTTGGAGGGAGAAGGGAAGGGGTTGGAGGAAGAAGAGAAGGAAAGGTGTTGGAGGGAGAAGAGAAGGGGAAGGGGGTTGGAGGAAGAAGGGAAGAGAAGGGGTTGGAGGGAGAAGGGAAGAGAAGGGGTTGGAGGAAGAAGAGAAGAGAAGGGGTTGGAGGAAGAAGGGAAGAGAAGGGGTTGGAGGGAGAAGGGAAGGGGTTGGAGGAAGAAGGGAAGAGAAGGGGTTGGAGGAAGAAGGGAAGAGAAGGGGTTGGAGGAAGAAGGGAAGGGGTTGGAGGAAGAAGGGAAGAGAAGGGGTTGGAGGAAGAAGGGAAGAGAAGGGGTTGGAGGAAGAAGGGAAGAGAAGGGGTTGGAGGAAGAAGGGAAGAGAAGGGGTTGGAGGAAGAAGGGAAGGGGTTGGAGGGAGAAGGGAAGGGGTTGGAGGAAGAAGAGAAGGGAAGGGGTTGGAGGGAGAAGGGAAGAGAATGGAAGAGAAAGGAAGGGGTTGTAGGGAGAAGGGAAGGGGTTGTAGGGAGAAGGGTTGGGGCAGAGAAGGAGGCCAGGTAGTGGGTTGGAGGGAGAAGGGAAGAGAAGGGGTTGGAGATGTTAGTCATCTCTCCTGGCTTTGGAGTCATTATGTCCCTGGTCTATGCCCCCGAGGAGAGCATGTCTCTGACCCTGGTGTCCCTCTGATTGAAACCCTGCAATAACTCTGATTATTCAGGTTAGCATGCGTCCTCAATGTCTCCCTATTCTCTCAATGGGCCCTGATGAAATGTTGTAATTTTCCATTAGGGATGAAAACTCAGTTTTTACATGTCAGACTGTTCAATGATTAGCATGTCTCATCTGAAACCGGTTGGCTGATGAGGTGGCATGACCAATTATTAGCATATCTCATCTGAAACCGGCTGGCTGATGAGGTGGCATTACCAATGATTAGCATGTCTCATCTGAAACCGGTTGGCTGATGAGGTGGCATTACCAATGATTAGCATGTCTCATCTGAAACCGGTTGGCTGATGAGGTGGCATGACCAATGATTAGCATATCTCATCTGAAACCGGTTGGCTGATGAGGTTGCATTACCAATTATTAGCATATCTCAACTAAAACCGGTTGGCTGATGAGGTGGCATTACCAAGGGGAAGAGGATCTGTTTTGACCTTTGCACCCGGAAAATAGAATGTTTCAGCTTCATCCCGTTCAACGTGCCTGTGACGGTGTAGCCCACGATATAGCTCAGTCATTGTATTTCTGTGTGTTACAGCCCCACTCTGATGGCCTTGGCACTCTACTCCCTATATAACTCTGTGTTCCAAATGGCACTCTACTCCCTATATAGCTCCTGTGTTCAAAATGGCACTCGACTTCCCTTATGGGTCTGTGTTCCAAAGGGCACTCTACTCCCTATATAGCTCCTGTGTTCTAAATGGCACTCTACGTCCTATATAGCTTCTGTGTTCCAAATGGCATTCTACTCCCTATATAGTGCAGCACTTTTGATCAGAGTAGTGCACTGTACAGTCCTTTAAAGGGAATGGGGTGCCATTTTGAATGCAGCTCTGGTGTGTGTTCAACATGAGTGTGTTCAACATGAGGAGAAAACCAAACAGTGTTCAGTTGGGGAATGTTATTATCACAGAGACTGTTGTAATAGCTCTCATTGTTTCTCTACCTCACTGTTAGTCATCTCTCCTGTCTGTCTCTCTACCTCACTGTTAGTCATCTCTCCTGTCTGTCTCTCTACCTCACTGTTAGTCATCTCTCATGTCTGTCTCTCTACCTCATTGTTAGTCATCTCTCCTGTCTGTTTCTCTACCTCACTGTTAGTCATCTCTCCTGTCTGTCTCTCTACCTCACTGTTAGTCATCTCTCCTGTCTGTCTCTCTACCTCACTGTTAGTCATCTCTCCTGTCTGTCTCTTTACCTCACTGTTAGTCATCTCTCCTGTCTGTCTCTCTACCTCACCGTTAGTCATCTCTCCTGTCTAACTCTCTACCTCACTGTTAGTCATCTCTCCTGTCTGTCTCTTTACCTCACTGTTAGTCATCTCTCCTGTCTCTCTTTACCTCACTGTTAGTCATCCCTCCTGTCTGTCTCTCTACCTCACTGTTAGTCATCTCTCCTGTCTGTTTCTCTACCTCACTGTTAGTCATCTCTCCTGTCTGTTTCTCTACCTCACTGTTGGTCATCTCTCCTGTCTGTCTCTTTACCTCACTGTTAGTCATCTCTCCTGTCTGTCTCTCTACCTCACTGTTAGTCAACACTCCCTCCTCACATTATCTGTCTGTAAGTAACTTCTCTCAACTAATATTGTTTTCATCTCTCTCTCTCTCTCTCTCTCTCTCTCTCTCTTTCTCTCTTTACCGCTCTGTCTTTACCTCTCTCTCTCTCTCCCTCATTATCTCTCAGTCCTATCTCTCATCTCTCTCCCTCCCTCCTCTCTCCATCACCCCTATCTTTCAAAATAAATGAGCTTTTGTTTAAAAATATCCAATAACTGTTGGCATCTATCCCCTTTGAGCCAGGGGTTTTGCACTCCAGTATAAGAAGAGAGATTTACAAGGTCTGTGAAGCAGACTGAACACTGAGGGTCAGTCTCTCACACATTCCATTTTTTTAAACCATTAGCAATGATTTATAAAAAATATAAAAAAAGAAATAAAGAAAATACAAGCTGTTTCCTCTCTATTTCCAGGTCATGTTGTGTGATTCAGTAGCACCCTTTAAAAAAAACCACTGCTACTTATTGAATGAGATTTGAATGGCACTGCTCTCTGGGTCTAAATATATAATATGACAGAAGCTGGGCGGGTGGGGGTGAGAGGTGTGGGGGATGGGGGTGAATAGGATCATATCGGTGGCTAAAAATCTGTAAAAATATATCCTAACTGTGGCTGAGAGGGTACAGGGAAGGTTACTCTGTAGAACATGCTACAATTCCCTTCCAGGATTTGGAGAAGATATTAGATGTATGAGCTTGTGTCTCGAGCAAAGTGCCATGCATAGCAATTTCTCTTGATTTATTCAAGACTTAAACAGAATATAAACAAGAGTGGAGAGGAGGGTTCAACCAGTCCACTCCCATTCGCCTGCCTGCCTGCCAAATTCGAGAGAAAGGCCTTATATCTGGGCTCCCTAGAGATGGTTGATAGCTCTGCCTGCTTTCCCGGGGACATTCATTGGCTAGATATTTCACATCCTGCACCCAGCCAATGTATCAGAAATACTTGAAGCAGTAGATGTGTTAGTGTTTGAGTAAGTATCCTTGTGCAAATGGGGACAGTTTGCGTGGAATATCTGATTATTCTGGGATGTAAATAAAACATTGTAATAATTGATAAGATGGGCCTGTCCCAAGTGGCACGTAGTCTACGGCACTGCATCGCAGTGCTAGCTGTGCCACTAGAGAACCTGGTTCGAGTCCAGGCTCTAGTCGCAGCCGGCCAAGACCAGGAGGCTCATGGGGCGGCGCACAATTCGCCCAGAATCATCCGGGTTTGGAGAGGGTTTGGCCGACAGGGATGTTCCTGTCCTATCGCGCTCTAGCGACTCCTGTGGCGGGCCGAGCGCAACGTAAGCTGACATGGCCGCCAGGTGTACGGTGTTTACTCCGACACAGTGGTGTGGCTGGCTTTACGGCTCTCAACCTTTGCCTCTACCGAGTCCGTACGGGAGTTTCAGCGATGAGACAAGACTGAAATTGGATACCACGAAATCGGGGAGAGAAAAGAGTCAAAGTAAAAAAAATTACAAATAAAAATACAACTATTGATAAGATCTCTCTTTGAGAGAGATATAGAGAGTGCAGATAGAGGGAGATAGAGAAAACAGAAAAATAGAGAGAGAGCAGAGAGAGTAGAAAGCAAAGAGAGAAAGATACTCGACCAGATACTCAACCAGGTATCCCTGGCCGCCACACAGGAAGAAGAGGGACTAAACTAATCCTCCCAAAGGATCATGGGAACTTGCATTATGGCTGCTTTAGCACAAGAGGCTGGGTCGTGGCCTTCAGCCAAGCAAGAGAGCCCAAACAGATGCTACTTGTAAAAGCCCTGCTCGCACAGAGGGCGTGTGCTCCCTACCAGGCACGCCCTGGCCCCTAACAGACAGTTTATTACACAGCAGATGGGGGCAAGGCCAGCTAGCACTGCTGTCAAGGGGGCACAGAGTCTGTGGGGGGGAGCAGAGGGGTGAAGAGAGTAGAGGAAGAGGAGGGGGTAGGGGTGTGTGGGGGATTAGGAGGTAGAGTGAGGAGAGGGAGGGGAGGGGAGGAAGGGAGGATAGAGAAGAAGCCTGGTACTGGTTCTGGGAGGGAGGGAGGGAGGGAGGGAGGGAGGGAGGGAGGGAGGGAGGGAGGGAGGGAGGGAGAACCCTGCTGTACCTCTGATGGACTCTGCTGTACCTCTGATGGACCCTGCCAGAGAGGGGTGAGTGTTAGCATGGTAGCACAGGCTTACACCTGAAATGAACATTTTATTAGTGGTCGGTTCTCTCGTTAACAATCCCAGAGTGGAAGAGCGGATGGAGGGAAGGAGAGGATAGAGGAGAGATATCGAAGGGAACGAGGGGATAGAGGAGAGATATCGAAGGGAACGAGGGGATAGAGGAGAGATATCAAATGGAAGGAGAGGATAGAGGAGAGATATCAAAGGGAACGAGGGGATGGAGGAGAGATATCAAATGGAACGAGGTAGAAATGAGTTCCCTATGGATGCTGAGTCAAACGTGAATAAGAGCTATGAGATGACAGAACCTCTACTCTCGGCCAGGTCTGTCTGTCTGTCTGTCTGTCTGTCTGTCTGTCTGTCTGTCTGTCTGTCTGTCTGTCTGTCTGTCTGTCTGTCTGTCTGTCTGTCTGTCTGTCTGTCTGTCTGTCTGAACCACTCAGCCATTAGACTCCACCCATCATCATCACCAACGTGATCAAATGTAAAATAATGAAAACTGCCATCAAATGATAGTAATATCCTAGTCAACACATCAGTAATATTGTAATAGGGTATATCTATAAATAAACTAATCAGATAATTACATTGTTACGAACACACACAATCCCAACATCAACATCCCTTCTTATTTGAATTAAAAAAATAACAACAAAATGTTAAACTAGAGCCCTTCAATATCAAAGTACAAATAGCTTCCGTTCCTTTGTACAATCCAAGTTTTTTTGAATGACTGAGTTAAATTGCATATTAATGAGTCATTAAGATGAGATTTCCCTCCTATTTCCATAGCGTCAGAATGAATGTTTTCCCACAGCGTGGCGTTGAGAGTTTGGCACAGCCGGCCACGCACGAGAAGGGGAGTGATGGAATGATATTGCTTCTCTCTCTTTAGTTCACACAGAGGTTACCTGCCTGCGGGCACACAGATTTCATTAGCTTTTTGTTTTACCGCAGAAAATCTAACGGTGGAGGGTATATAAACTCTGGAAATTTACGGCTACTGTGAGAGAAAATAGCTTTGTCTCCTTCCCCGGTTACAGACGGGAGCCCGTTCGTTATATTCATTCCCCTCCCCCTGCGGGCCCATGGGGCTCCTGTCAATATGCTAAGATGGAAAATCAGAGCTTTCATTACTTTTCTTTAGCCTTCGCTTCTTTCTTTATGTAGATTACAAAGGTTGTGGTAATGTAATGTATGGTTTCTGCCATTTACATCACTTACTGTACTGCAGTCACTGTTTTGGTCACTGTTTTGGTCACTGTTTTGGTCACTGCTTTAGTCACTGTTTTAGTCACTGGGGATAGAGAGTCACTGCTTTAGTCACTGTTTTAGTCACTGTTTTAGTCACTGTTTTAGTCACTGGGGATAGAGAGTCACTGCTTTAGTCACTGTTTTAGTCACTGTTTTAGGCACTGCTTTAGTCACTGTTTTAGTCACTGGGGATAGAGAGTCACTGCTTTAGTGAGTCACGGTTTTAGTCACTGTTTTAGTCACTGCTTTAGTCACTGTTTTAGTCACTGATTTAGTCACTGTTTTAGTCACTGTTTTAGTCACTGCTTTAGTCACTGTTTTAGTCACTGCTTTAGTCACTGGGGATAGAGAGTCACTGTTTTAGTCACTGCTTTAGTCACTGCTTTAGTTAGTCACTGCATTAGTCACTGGGGATAGAGAGTCACTGCTTTAGTCACTGGGGATAGAGAGTCACTGCTTTAGTCACTGCTTTAGTCACTGGGGATAGAGAGTCACTGCTTTAGTCACTGGGGATAGAGAGTCACTGCTTTAGTCACTGGGGATAGAGAGTCACTGCTTTAGTCACTGGGGATAGAGAGTCACTGCTTTAGTCACTGGGGATAGAGAGTCACTGCTTTAGTCACTGCTTTAGTCACTGCTTAACTCATTTGTTTAGTCATTGATTTAGTCACTGTAAAGCAAACTTGACAAAGTTTCATCATTAGTGATGTCTAGCTACCAGCTAAACCTTCCTCTCGCACTCCTAGACACTGTACATGCATACCAAATGAGAGTGAATTGGAGGCTCTGAGAATTATGATATCATCTCCAGTCTGGATTAGTAGGATACACGCTACACTGCAGTTTATTGCAGAGGTGAAGCTGCAATATCATAACACCATCAGATTACAACCGTCGTTTTCAGCCCTCTAAAAGTAGTTGAAATGACTGCCAGTCGTGCTGTACACCAGCAGTGATGCTAATAACCTCCTGAGTGGCGTAAGGTGATAATTTGTGACGTGAGCTTTTTAAAAAGACCCTGCCATCCTCTTTCAGAGCAGCTCTACTTCACATTTTAATGGCCTTGTTGTTTTAACGTTGTGAGTTGGTGGGTGTTACAGTGTCAGACAGGTAGAGTTGGAGAGGAGTAGAGTGGTGCTCCTCTCTCTCTCTCTCTCTCTCTCTCTCTCTCTCTCTCTCTCTCTCTCTCTCCTCCCTCTCTCCCTCTCGTTACTGACTTAACCACCACAATTGTTAGATTACTTGTTAGATATTACTGCACTTTCGGAACTAGAAGCACAACATTTCTTTACACTCACATTAACATCTGCTAACTATGTGTATGTGACCAATAACATTTGATTTGATGTTGATTTGCTAAATGTGAGGTTATGGAAAGAGGTGCATTTTGGGAGAGCATTGAGGAGAAAGCAATGCTTCATTGGAGTGGAGTCTCCATAATACCAGAACAAATGCTGAACCCACTGCTGGGGGTTTGCCCCCTCGGCCTCCCCCCTCGGACCCCCCTCACACCCGATCAAACACACAAGTGAGTGGATGGCAACACCTTCAATTCCGAGTCTCTACCCTGAATATAAAGCTACTCGATCAGAAAATATCAGCCACGTTTAACTTCATTCACACTGCTGACGCAAAGAAGTACTGATAACGTGGATGCTATTTATCAGTCACCACCACAGAGTTGTTCAGAAACAACAAAGAAAATGCAGACTGTAGAGTCGTAGAATAGAGTGTTTCTCTTCTGACAGAAAAGACTGAATTAGAAACCGTTGCATGACGTATCAGTTTCGTGTATCCGACAGTGTGATCACTTACCTTCATAAAAGCTCAATCTTGTGTGTGTTTTGAAGAAAAAAAAGGTGTTCACAAAATAGGTCTGTAGTGGAGGCTTCAACAGTAAGTGTAGTGGAGGCTTCAACAGTAAGTGTAGTGGAGGCTTCAACAGGAAGTGTAGTGGAGGCTTCAACAGTAAGTGTAGTGGAGGCTTCAACAGGAAGTGTAGTGGAGGCTTCAACAGTAAGTGTAGTGGAGGCTTCAACAGTAAGTGTAGTGGAGGCTTCAACAGGAAGTGTAGTGGAGGCTTCAACAGTAAGTGGAGGCTTCAACAGTAATTGAAGGCGTCAACCGTAAGTGTAGTGGAGACGTCAACAGTAAGTGTAGTGGAGACGTCAACAGTAAGTGTAGTGGAGACGTCAACAGTAAGTGTAGTGGAGGCTTCAACCGTAAGTGTAGTGGAGGCTTCAACAGTAAGTGGAGGCTTCAACCGTAAGTGTAGTGGATGCTTCTACAGTAAGTGTAGTGGAGGCTTCAACAGTAAGTGTAGTGGAGGCTTCAACAGTAAGTGTAGTGGAGGCTTCAACCGTAAGTGTAGTGGAGGCTTCAACCGGAAGTGTAGTGGAGGCTTCAACAGTAAGTGTAGTGGAGGCGTCAACAGTAAGTGTAGTGGAGACATCAACAGTAAGTGTAGTGGAGGCTTCAACAGTAAGTGTAGTGGAGGCTTCAACAGTAAGTGTAGTGGAGGCTTCAACAGTAAGTGTAGTGGAGGCTTCAACAGTAAGTGTAGTGGAGGCTTCAACAGTAAGTGTAGTGGAGGCTTCAACAGTAAGTGTAGTGGAGGCTACAACCTGAAGTGTAGTGGAGGCTTCAACAGTAAGTGTAGTGGAGGCTTCAACCGTAAGTGTAGTGGATGCTTCAACAGTAAGTGTAGTGGAGGCTTCAACCGGAAGTGTAGTGGAGGCGTCAACAGTAAGTGTAGTGGAGGCTTCAACAGTAAGTGTAGTGGAGGCTTCAACAGTAAGTGTAGTGGAGGCGCCAACAGTAAGTGTAGTGGAGACGTCAACAGTAAGTGTAGTGGAGGCTTCAACCGGAAGTGTAGTGGAGGCTTCAACAGTAAGTGTAGTGGAGGCTTCAAGTTTAGTGGAGACGTCAGTAAGTGTAGTGGAGGCTTCAACAGTAAGTGTAGTGGAGGCTTCAACAGTAAGTGTGTAGTGGAGGCTTCAACAGTAAGTGTAGTGGAGGCTTCAACAGTAAGTGTAGTGGAGGCTTCAACAGTAAGTGTAGTGGAGGCTTCAACAGTAAGTGTAGTGGAGGCTTCAACAGTAAGTGTAGTGGAGGCTTCAACCGTAAGTGTAGTGGAGGCTTCAACAGTAAGTGGAGGCTTCAACCGTAAGTGTAGTGGATGTTTCAACAGTAAGTGTAGTGGAGGCTTCAACAGTAAGTGGAGGCTTCAACCGTAAGTGTAGTGGAGGCTTCAACAGTAAGTGGAGGCGTCAACAGTAACTGTAGTGGAGGCTTCAACAGTAAGTGTAGTGGAGACGTCAACAGTAAGTGTAGTGGAGACGTCAACAGTAAGTGTAGTGGAGGCTTCAACAGTAACTGTCGTGGAGGCTTCAACCGTAAGTGTAGTGGAGGCTTCAACAGTAAGTGTACTGGAGGTTTCAACCGTAAGTGTGGTGGAGGCTTCAACAGTAAGTGTAGTGGAGGCTTCAACAGTAAGTGTAGTGGAGGCTTCAACAGTAAGTGTAGTGGAGGCTTCAACAGTAAGTGTAGTGGAGGCTACAACCTGAAGTGTAGTGGAGGCTTCAACCGGAAGTGGAAGCTTCAACAGTAAGTGTAGTGGAGGCTTCAACAGTAAGTGTGGTGGAGGCTTCAACAGTAAGTGTAGTGGAGGCTTCAATCGTAAGTGTAGTGGATGCTTCAACAGTAAGTGTAGTGGAGGCTTCAACCGGAAGTGTAGTGGAGGCGTCAACAGTAAGTGTAGTGGAGGCTTCAACAGTAAGTGTAGTGGAGGCTTCAACAGTAAGTGTAGTGGAGGCTTCAACAGTAAGTGTGGTGGAGGCTTCAACAGTAAGTGTAGTGGAGGCTTCAACAATAAGTGTAGTGGAGGCTTCAACAGTAAGTGTAGTGGAGTCTTCAACAGTAAGTGTAGTGGAGGCTTCAACCGTAAGTGTAGTGGAGGCTTCAACAGTAAGTGTAGTGGAGGCTTCAACAGTAAGTGTAGTGGAGGCTTCAACCGTAAGTGTAGTGGAGGCTTCAACAGTAAGTGGAGGCTTCAACCGTAAGTGTAGTGGATGTTTCAACAGTAAGTGTAGTGGAGGCTTCAACAGTAAGTGCAGGCGTCAACAGTAACTGTAGTGGAGGCTTCAACAGTAAGTGTAGTGGAGACGTCAACAGTAAGTGTAGTGGAGACGTCAACAGTAAGTGTAGTGGAGGCTTCAACAGTAACTGTCGTGGAGGCTTCAACCGTAAGTGTAGTGGAGGCTTCAACAGTAAGTGTAGTGGAGGTTTCAACCGTAAGTGTGGTGGAGGCTTCAACAGTAAGTGTAGTGGAGGCTTCAACAGTAAGTGTAGTGGAGGCTTCAACAGTAAGTGTAGTGGAGGCTTCAACAGTAAGTGTAGTGGAGGTGCCAACAGTAAGTGTAGTGGAGACGTCAACAGTAAGTGTAGTGGAGGCTTCAACCGGAAGTGTAGTGGAGGCTTCAACAGTAAGTGTAATGGAGGCGTCAACAGTAAGTGTAGTGGAGACGTCAACAGTAAGTGTAGTGGAGACGTCAACAGTAAGTGTAGTGGAGGCTTCAACCGGAAGTGTAGTGGAGGCTTCAACAGTAAGTGTAGTGGAGACGTCAACAGTAAGTGTAGTGGAGACGTCAACAGTAAGTGTAGTGGAGGCTTCAACCGGAAGTGTAGTGGAGACGTCAACAGTAAGTGTAGTGGAGGCTTCAACAGTAAGTGTAGTGGAGTCTTCAACAGTAAGTGTAGTGGAGGCTTCAACCGTAAGTGTAGTGGAGGCTTCAACAGTAAGTGTAGTGGAGGCTTCAACAGTAAGTGTAGTGGAGGCTTCAACCGTAAGTGTAGTGGAGGCTTCAACCGTAAGGGTAGTGGATGCTTCAACAGTAAGTGTAGTGGAGGCTTCAACAGTAAGTGGAGGCTTCAACCGTAAGTGTAGTGGATGCTTCAACCGGAAGTGTAGTGGAGGCTTCAACAGTAAGTGTAGTGGAGGCTTCAACAGTAAGTGTAGTGGAGGCTTCAACCGTAAGTGTAGTGGAGGCTTCAACAGTAAGTGGAGGCTTCAACCGTAAGTGTAGTGGATGCTTCAACAGTAAGTGTAGTGGAGGCTTCAACAGTAAGTGGAGGCTTCAACCGTAAGTGGAGGCTTCAACAGTAAGTGGAGGCTTCAACCGTAAGTGTAGTGGATGCTTCAACCGGAAGTGTAGTGGAGGCGTCAACAGTAACTCTAGTAGTGGAGGCTTCAACAGTAAGTGTAGTGGAGACGCTCAACAGTAAGTGTAGTGGAGACGTCAACAGTAAGTGTAGTGGAGACATCAACCATAAGTGTAGTGGAGACGTCAACAGTAAGTGTAGTGGAGACGTCAACAGTAAGTGTAGTGGAGACATCAACCATAAGTGTAGTGGAGACGTCAACAGTAAGTGTAGTGGAGGCTTCAACAGTAAGTGTAGTGGAGACGTCAACAGTAAGTGTAGTGGATGCTTCAACAGTAAGTGTAGTGGAGCCGTCAACAGTAAGTGTAGTGGAGACGTCAACAGTAAGTGTAGTGGAGACGTCAACAGTAAGTGTAGTGGAGACGTCAACAGTAAGTGTAGTGGAGACATCAGAAGCTGAAATGTCAGTTAGGTGCTCACTACGATAACGACAGTTGTTGAGTTGAGTCTTCGGTTAGTCAGTCAGTCGGTTAAGGAATGAATATTTTAACAATTCATTCAATTGTATTTCAGTGTTACACCATGTTGGATATTGCATTAATTCATGCACCAACACCAAAACAACAAGCAGAAGACAAAATGTACCATCATGGGAATGCAAGTCAATGCAAAACAATAGAGACTGAGACAAGAGAGGCCTGAAACAGATGAGACAAATAACTGTTCCATATGGATGGGCATCAAACGATGAGAGAGAGAGAGAGAGAGAGAGGGTAGAGAGGGAGAGGGAGGGGGAGAGGGAGAGGGAGAGAGAGGAGAGAGAGAGAGAGAGAGAGAGAGAGAGAGAGAGAGAGGAAAGAGAGAGGAAAGAGAGAGAGAGAGAGAGAGAGAGAGAGAGAGGAAAGAGAGAGGGGGGGGTTGCGTCGAACGAACGCATCGAGAGAAGGGTGAGAGAAGATGAGCTGGAACGACAGCTGACAGGCAATTACATTCCCTTGGGGGCTTTAAAACAAATCACAAGAGAGATTTAAACAATTACAAACAGCTCCACAAACCTGCCAGAGTCTCCAGCTGTGGATGTATGATTTGACCTTAGACTGATGACCATTAATAAAGAGAAGGGAAATAAATAATGTTAACCTTACAAAGTGCACAGGAGCAAGAGGCAAGGATAGACTCCGTCATAGTCAGGATTAGGAGCAGAGTGGCTGGGGAGAGGACAACGACTCTGGGGGGTTAACTTCAAAATCGGAAGGCAAGGCAATAACTCTTAAAGGTAAGGTACAACTTTCTATCGTTGGATTTAAACTTGCAACGTTTGGAATCGGAGGCTGATCCCCACTGTTGCCCCTAGTGGCCGGTTTCCGCATCATATCCCAAGGTCCTCAGACATTAGTGGACGTCAAATGTGACCCGATTCAGGAAACTAGGCGTATGTCGCAAGTCACGACTTCACAGAACAGCCTTTTGAATTATTTTATTTTATTTTTATTTTATTCAAATGTGTTATATTTTGCCAGAAATGCCTCCTCTAACATGTGGACTTTCATGTTCCTTAATGTCAAACTTGTATGTCATCTATAAATACGAGTACAATTAATTAAATTACGAGTCTAGTTGGATTAGCCACAGAGAAAGTCAGCAACTTCCCCCTAAGCCATTATTGGCTGAGATAATGAGTGGGCTGGACATGCGGAGAGATGAGTTTGGATTGGTCTGCAGACTATTTTCTGGATGACAAATTCTGACTCTCTGTCACTCTGAAAATAACACGTTTTGAATGGGAGAATGTGCTGCTCGGTTTCCTTAAACCATAATAAAGATAAAGAAAAACAATTTTACCTTATAAATCTGATTGTGCTAATTGCAAAATGTCATATTCATAAATGTAAATTCACTAATAAAAAAACACGCTTCTGTGTTTTCTATAAGGGATTCGAGCAAAAACTTTAAGACTTTAAGACCATTCTACATTCTTCTAATAACAAAGCTGCTAAACAATCAATATGTTTGCATCTTTTAAGGCATTTGTATAATCTGTCATTTGTTTTACCAGCTAGCATATGTTATCATTGTTTGTTTGTTTACTTCTAATATGTATACTGATTTTTCTCCAATAAATATTAATAATAATAATAATATATATTTTTTAAATAACGCGTTTTGAAATCAGTGGAACACAACAGGCCAAACAAGCTGTGCAAACTACACCGAAACAACACATGATGTCTCATAAAAGAGGTTGCAGTCTGCCGTGAAGCTTTCAGCCATGTATAACGGGTAAGAATCTAGCTACACATTCAGATGTTATACGTTTCTAATTTAGTCAGAAAGTTGTTTTCATTGCAAGTTAAAGCTTGCTGTTAGCTAGCCAGCTGACGTTAGATGTTCAATAGATGGCTGGCTTGCTAACTAACATTAAACCTAATGCTATTTGGTTAACTTTAGCTTGCTATGACAATCGGTTTGTATTGCTAGTAACGTTACTCTGTGGATTGGGATTATAGTTCATTTTTAACATGACATGTCTAAACAAGATCCCAAGTTAAAGCTTGCTGTTAGCTAGCTAACGTTAGCTTAGGTTAGGTGGTTGGCTTGCTAGCTAATATTAATTTATGTGTATGAGGTGTGTAATGTTAGTATAACGGATGTGAAACGGCTAGCTTAGTTAGTGGTGCGCGCTAAATAGCATTTCAATCGGTGACTTTCACTTTCTCTGAGACCTTGAAGTAGTGGTTCCCCTTGCAGAGCCGCGGCTTTTGTGGAGCGATGGGTGACGATGCTTCGTGGGTGACTGTTGTTGATGTGTGCAGAGGGTCCCTGGTTCACGCCCGGGTATGGGTGAGGGGACGGTCTAAAGTTATACTGTTACATTGGTGCCGTGACCCGGATCACTGGTTGCTGCGGAAAAGGAGGAAGGTCAAAAGGGGGGTGAGTGTAACGGATGTGAAACGGCTAGCTTAGTTAGCGGTGCACACTAAATAGCGTTTCAATCGGTGACGTCACTTGCTCTGAGACCTTGAAGTAGTGGTTCCCCTTGCTCTGCAAGGGCTGCGGCTTTTGTGGAGCGATGGGTAATGATGCTTCGTGGGTGACTGTTGTTGATGTGTGCAGAGGGTCCCTGGTTCGCGCCCGGGTATGGGCGAGGGGACGGTCTAAAGTTACACTGTTACATTAGTAATGTTTTCTCCAGAATGCCATTTCGCATTGCTAGTTATAGCCTAATGTTAGCTAGCTAACATTGAACCTATTTGGTTAACTTTAGCTAGCCATGACAATCGGTTTGTATTTCTAGTTAATGCTTGCTGTTAGCTAGCCAGCTGACGTTAGATGGCTGGCTAGCAACAGTAGCTAACGTTACCTATGTAAACTGTGTGTAGTGATCTTATCTCAGAATGACATTTCACATCTATTGTATAATAATGCTCAAATATTGGCATCTGGAATTTGTCTTTCAGCATCGATCAGTAGAACACACCTGACTCTAATCCACCAGTCATACAGTCATCAAAAAGAAGGCTGGCCCAAGCAAGCAAAGGCAGCAGCGCAGTCATCAACTACATTTCTTCACCAACTACAGAGTTGGGGAAGCACGTGTGGACCTGAATTGTGATAACTGCAGTGGCCAAAACAAGAACAAGTTTGTGCTCTGGTATTGTGCCTGGTGGACCATGCACAAGCTCCACCACAGTCTGGACCTTCACTTCCTGATCACAGGCCACACTAAGTTTGCCCCCCTGTCTGGTGCTTCGGGCCTCATCTAGCAACAGCACTGTGACAGGGAACAACAGCACTGTGACAACAGGGGCCAACAGCACTGTGACAGTGAACAACAGCACTGTGACAGGGAACAACAGCACTGTGACAGGGAACAACAGCACTGTGACAGGGAACAACAGCACTGTGACAGGGGCCAACAGCACTGTGACAGGGAACAACAGCACTGTGACAGGGGCCAACAGCACTGTGACAGGGAACAACAGCACTGTGACAGGGGCCAACAGCACTGTGACAGGGAACAACAGCACTGTGACAGGGAACAACAGCACTGTGACAGGGAACAACAGCACTGTGACAGGGAACAACAGCACTGTGACAGGGAACAACGGCACTGTGACAGGGGCCAACGGCACTGTGACAGGGGCCAACAGCACTGTGACAGGGGCCAACAGCACTGTGACAGGGGCCAACAGCACTGTGACAGGGAACAACAGCATTGTGACAGGGGCCAACAGCACTGTGACAGGGGCCAACAGCACTGTGACAGGGAACAACAGCACTGTGACAGGGAACAACAGCACTGTGACAGGGAACAACAGCACTGTGACAGAGAACAACAGCACTGTGACAGAGAACAACAGCACTGTGACAGGGGCCAACAGCACTGTGACAGGGAACAACAGCACTGTGACAGTGAACAACAGCACTGTGACAGGGGCCAACATCCCACAGCTGGTTGGACTGGAGGGTAGGGTGGTACGTTGCTAGTGGAACTCTATGGCTGGTAACAACACCTGACTTCCGTACTTCAGACCGCTGCCACAGTTCAAGCAGTACCAGCACTTCAGGTAAACAATACATTTCAATGTATGAGTTTATTCTTATCTAAAGTTGGGATGTGAATTGATGTTTTACAGGAAGTCTGATTTGTTTTGTTGTTGTTATTCCCTGTTTTACAGGAAGTCTGATTTGTTTTGTTGTTGTTATTCCCTGTTTTACAGGAAGTCTGATTTGTTTTGTTGTTGTTATTCCCTGTTTTACAGGAAGTCTGATTTGTTTTGTTGTTGTTATTCCCTGTTTTACAGGAAGTCTGATTTGTTTTGTTGTTGTTATTCCCTGTTTTACAGGAAGTCTGATTTGTTTTGTTGTTGTTATTCCCTGTTTTACAGGAAGTCTGATTTGTTTTGTTGTTGTTATCCCCTGTTTTACAGCTTTGACGCTCTGGAGCCTGGTGTGAGTCTCCAAGGAGCGTTCACTGTCTGAATCAGGTATCTGGAGCCTGGTGTGAGTCTCCAAGGAGCGTTCACTGTCTGGACCAGGTATCAGTTGCTGCGCAACGCTGACATTTTTGCCTCCCATAGTTGGTCTGCCTGTAAAAGCACCACATGGACTGGACACGGCTAGACAAACTTATCGTTTTGAGAAGATCAGGGAGTTTTGCGACGAAGAGGCTCTGGACATCACATGACCTGCACCAAACTAAAGGGCAGGACAGAAACAGGCTCTCCCAATATAGATTCCCTTGTTCATGTGTGGTTTGGACGGACCAGTCATCAACACTATCTGCAGTGCCTCTATTCATATGACTCTCCTAACACACACGCCATATGTTGCTGCAGCTATTAATTGATATCCTGCTGCTCAGCCACTTTACCCCTGATTTGAACTATAACTACCTCTATCACTGATATGGTTATTGATATTGTTCTTGGACACACTGTATATTTTATATTGACACTATCTATTTCTGATATTGCTACTAACCATTTGGCTGTACCGTTTACACCTTCTGTAGAAACCCATCCACTTAGCAAGACTTATTACAATATTGATATATGACATTAATATTGATACGTGTGGTCGTTGTGTCATGATACTCAGGTTGCATGGCTGTAACTTATGTATGGAATACTGTGTGATAAGTGCATGTGCAACAGTATATAAAGTATGCTGGACATTGTAGTAAAAATACTTTAAAGTACTACTTAAGTAGTTTTTTGTGGTATGTTTACTATTTATATTTTTTTTGCCAAATTTACTTCACCACATTCGTAAAGAAAATAATGTACTTTTTACTCCTTACATTTTCCTTGACACCCAAAAGTACTTGTTACATTTTGACAGGAAAAGTGTCCAATTGGCACACTTATCAAGAGAACTGGAGGACTCACTAAACAGAGAACATCCCTGGTCATCCCTACTGCCTCTGATCTGGAGGACTCACTAAACAGAGAACATCCCTGGTCATCCCTACTGCCTCTGATCTGGAGGACTCACTAAACAGAGAACATCCCTGGTCATCCCTATTGCCTCTGATCTGGAGGACTCACTAAACAGAGAACATCCCTGGTCATCCCTACTGCCTCTGATCTGGAGGACTCACTAAACAGAGAACATCCCTGGTCATCCCTACTGGCTCTGGTCTGGAGGACTCACTAAACAGAGAAGATCCCTGGTCATCCCTACTGGCTCTGGTCTCGAGGACTCACTAAACAGAGAACATCCCTGGTCATCCCTACTGCCTCTGATCTGGAGGACTCACTAAACAGAGAACATCCCTGATCATCCCTACTGCCTCTGATCTGGTGGACTCACTAAACAGAGAACATCCCTGGTCATCCCTACTGCCTCTGATCTGGAGGACTCACTAAACAGAGAACATCCCTGGTCATCCCTACTGCCTCTGATCTGGAGGACTCACTAAACAGAGAACATACCTGGTGATCACAGCTGCCTCTGATCTGGAGGACTCACTAAACAGAGAACATCCCTGGTCATCCCTACTGCCTCTGATCTGGAGGACTCACTAAACAGAGAACATCCCTGGTCATCCCTACTACCTCTGATCTGGAGGACTCACTAAACAGAGAACATCCCTGGTCATCCCGTATGCTGCCTCTGATCTGACAGACTCTGTCACGTTCTGACCTTAGTTCTTTTGCTATGTCTTTGTTTTAGTATGGTCAGGGTGTGAGTTGGGATGGGTAGTCTATGTTCCTTTTTCTATGTTGTGGTTATGTGTTTGGCCTGGTATGGTTCTCAATCAAGAGGCAGGTGTCGTTCGTTGTCTCTGATTGAGAATCATACTTAGGTAGCCTGGTTGTCTCTGATTGAGAATCATACTTAGGTAGCCTGGTTGTCTCTGATTGAGAATCATACGTAGGTAGCCTGGTTGTCTCTGATTGAGAATCATACTTAGGTAGCCTGGTTGTCTCTGATTGAGAATCATACTTAGGTAGCCTGGTTGTCTCTGATTGAGAATCATACGTAGGTAGCCTGGTTGTCTCTGATTGAGAATCATACTTAGGTAGCCTGGTTGTCTCTGATTGAGAATCATACGTAGGTAGCCTGGTTGTCTCTGATTGAGAATCATATGTAGGTAGCCTGGTTGTCTCTGATTGAGAATCATACTTAGGCAGCCTGGTTGTCTCTGATTGAGAATCATACTTAGGCAGCCTGGTTGTCTCTGATTGAGAACCATACTTAGGCAGCCTGGTTGTCTCTGATTGAGAACCATACTTAGGTAGCCTGGTTGTCTCTGATTGAGAATCATACTTAGGCAGCCTGGTTGTCTCTGATTGAGAACCATACTTAGGCAGCCTGGTTGTCTCTGATTGAGAATCATACTTAGGTAGCCTGGTTGTCTCTGATTGAGAACCATACTTAGGCAGCCTGGTTGTCTCTGATTGAGAACCATACTTAGGTAGCCTGGTTGTCCCTGATTGAGAACCATACTTAGGGAGCCTGGTTGTCTCTGATTGAGAACCATACTTAGGTAGCCTGGTTGTCTCTGATTGAGAACCATACTTAGGCAGCCTGGTTGTCTCTGATTGAGAACCATACTTAGGCAGCCTTTTCCCACCTGGGTTTTGTGGGTGATTATTTTTTCCGTGTCAGTGTTTGTTCCACACGGGACTGTTTCGTTCGTTTCGTTTATTCACGTTGTTATTTCGTATTTCAGTGTTCAGGCAAATAAACATTGTGAACACGTACCACGCTGCGCATTGGTCCGATATTTCCTACTCCTCCTCAGACGAGAAGGAAGACGAGCGTTACAGACTCACTAAACACAATGGCTTTGTTTGAGTGTACCCCTGGCTCGCCATCAATAAAACAATAATACAATTGTGTCGTCTGGTTTGCTTAATATAAGGAAGTTTTTACGGTTTATATTTTTACTTTTACTTTTGATACTTATTTACATTGTGCCCAGGTCTGTCAAATAATAAAATAATAAAAATAAAAAAAATTGTGCCATCTGGTTTAATATAAGGAATTTTAAATGATTTAGACTTTTAATTTATACTTTTATATTTATATATTATTACTTGTATGACTTGTAGTAGTACTTCTTCCACCACTGGACGTGACTGGGGTTAGCCTTTCTTTCACATGAATCAATTTAGACAAGTGTGTCTGATTGTTTTCAATAAAAAAATGTTTAAAAAAAAATAAAAAATAGTTGGTTACATTTCCACTTGACAGAAATATGTAATCAGTGTTTATGTAATGTAATATTCTTCCCAGTCTGACATATGATCCAAAAAGTTGATTCAAAAAGCACCTGGATGATCATCAAGACTCTTGGAAAAATGTTCTATGAACAGGTGAGTCAAAAGTATAACTTTTGAACGAAATGGATCCCATTGTTCCTGGCGAAAACCCGAACACTCTATTCCAGAGGAAGGACCTTATACCAACGGTCAAGCATGGTGGTGGTAGTGTGAGGGTTTGGGGATGCTTTCCTCGAAAAATGTGGTTTCCATAGGAACACAGCTTTTTATTTCATATTTCCACGGCTACAGGTAGTTAAAAAGACGCACGATATATGTGATGAAGATCATGATGAAGAAGAAGATAAATACTGGTTGTAATTATTATTCCTCCTGAGGTTGGCTGTTGCCGAACCCAGGCAATTAACCAAACCCAACCCTTTCTCTCGTCCAACATCCCGATTTGAACTATATCCCCGAACTGCTCCTATATTTGCTGGTGCTGCAACCAGCGCTTAATAAAATGTCATGTAAATTCATAGCTAGAGAGGCTCTTCAAACCCCTCTGAGTTCTCCTGGGCTGAGCAGTGTATAAAGATCTGAGATAACAGATGGAAGAGGGTTCAAATCCCAGGTGCAATAGCATAGCTCTGCTCCATGCCAAAGTACTTCACCCTGCATGGCATGCTTCACTGGGTTATGATCAATCCTACTTTATGAAAGTATAAATGTTTCATGGATAAGGAACCATGGTAAGTGAATAATTATGCTAATAATGCTTTCAAGGTGAGATAAGGAGGGCGAAAAACAAAATATGACTGATGGAGCCGGAGAGGAGGGCTGCCGTCTTATCGGCTCTTAACCAACCATCCTATTTTATTTATTTTTTCACATTGTTCGTGACTTGTTCTGTACATTATGTTGCTGTTACCATCTCTTTTGACTGAAAAGAGCTTCTGGACATCAGAATTGCGATTACTCACCTCAAACTAGACGAAGAGTTCTTCTTTAATGAGTCAGACGGGAGGGAGATACTACAGACACAACCGTGAAGGCCCAGATCCCCGTGATTCGCTGGAGAAGGAAGGCAAGAGTTCAGGGTGCCTAGTGAGGATCAGGCGACGAGTCGCTAATCTGTCCTTGCCCTCCGTCTTCCTAGCTAACGTTCAATTGATGGAAAATAAATGGGGACAAACTTAAAGCATGTATATCCTACCAACTTTAATATATTATGTTTTACAGAGTCGTGAAAATGTGATTTTCACGACTGTGATTTTCTGGATTTTTGTTTTAGATTCCGTCTCTCACAGTTGAAGTGTAGCTATGATAACAATTACAGACCTCTACATGCTTTGTAAGTAGGAAAACCAGCAAAATCGGTAGTGTATCAAATACTTGTTCTCCCCACTGTTCAAGTTCCTTGGTGTCCACATCACCAGCAAACTAACATGGTCCAAGCACACCAAGACAGTTGTGAAGAGGACACATCACCAGCAAACTAACATGGTCCAAGCACACCAAGACAGTTGTGAAGAGGGCACAACAAAACCTATTCCCCCTCAGGAGACTGAAAAGATTTGGCATGGGTCTTCATATCCTCAAAAGGTTTTACAGCTGCACCATCAAAAGCACTGGTTGCATCCCTGCCTGGTATGGCAACTGCTCGGCCTCCGACCGCAAGACACTACAGATTGTAGCGCGTACGGCCCAGTACATCACCGGGGCCAAGCGTCCTGCCAACCAGGACCTCTATACCAGACAGTGTCAGAGGAAGGCCCTAAAAATTGTCAAAGACTCCAGCCACCCTAGTCATAGACTGCTCTCTCTGCTAGTACACGGCAAGCGGTACCTGAGCGCCAAGTCTATGTCCAAGAGGCTCTAAAAAAGCTTCTACCCCCAATCCATAAGACTACTGAAGAGCTAATCAAATGGCTAATCAATGCAAATGGTCTGGAACGCTGCTTCTACTCTCTGTTATTATCCATGCATAGTCACTTCAATAACTCTACCTACATGTACATATTACATCAATTATCTCGACACCGGTACCCCCTGTGTATTGCCCCACTATTGTTATTTACTGCTGCTCTTTAATTATTTGTTATTTTATCTTTTACTCTTATTTTTAATGTTGTTGTTTTTCTGAAAACTCCATTGTTGTTTAAGGGCTTGAAAATAAGGATTTCACTCTAAGGAGTAAACATGTTTTAAATGTGACAAATACTATTTGATTTGATTTACTATAGGAGATCGTCTGTCTATCTTTTCTGATGGTGATAGTTTGGGGAACGGGGGATTGAACAGTGAAGCCTGACAGGTTGTTTTTAACGAGGTAGGAGAGAGAGTTGCGCATCGATGAAATTTAAAGCAACATGGTTTATCTACACCTAGCTTTGCTGGTTTATAAGCACCTAGCTGCGTTAGCTTATCTACACCTAGCTACGTCTGTTTATCTACACCTAGCTATTCTGTTTTATCTACACCTAGCTACGTCTGTTTATCTACACCTAGCTACGTCTGTTTATCTACACCTAGCTACGTCTGTTTATCTACACCTAGCTACGTTGGTTTATCTACAGATACGTTGGTTTATCTACACCTAGCTACGTTGGTTTATCTACAGATACGTTGGTTTATCTACACCTAGCTACGTCTGTTTATCTACACCTAGCTACGTTGGTTTATCTACAGATACGTTGGTTTATCTATAGCTACGTTGGTTTATCTATAGCTGTGTTTGTATATCTATAGCTACGTTGGGTATATCTATACCTATCTACGTTGGTTTATCTATAGCTGTGTTTGTATATCTATAGCTACGTTGGGTATATCTATACCTATCTACGTTGGTTTATCTATAGCTGCGTTGGTTTATCTATAGCTACATTGTTATATCTATAGCTACGTTGGTATATCAAAATCTACATTGGTTTATTTACAACTATCTATGTTGATTTACCTACACATAGCTAAGTTGTTTTATCTGCACCTAGCAATTCTGGTTAATCTACACCCATTTATGTTGGTGTATCTACACCAAGCTATGCTGGTCTATCGATACCTAGCTACGTTGGTATATCAAAAGCTACTTTGGTTCATCTACACCAAGCTGCGTTAGCTTATCTACACCTAGCTACATCGGTTTATATACACCTATCTACGTTAGTTTATCTATAGCTACTTTGGTTTATCTACAACTATCTACGTTAGTTTATCTATAGCTACTTTGGTTTATCTACAACTATCTATGTTGGTTTATCTACACCAAGCTACGTCAGTTTATCTACACCTAGCTATGTTAGTTTATCTATAGCTACTTTGGTTTATCTACAACTATCTACGTTGGTTTATCTATAGCTACTTTGTTTTATCTACAACTATCTACGTTGGTTTATCTACAACTATCTACGTTGGTTTATCTACACCTAGCTACATCGGTTTATATACACCTAGCTACGTTAGTTTATCTACACCTAGCTACGTTAGTTTATCTATAGCTACTTTGATTTATCTACAACTATCTATGTTGGTTCATCTACACCAAGCTACGTTGGTTTATATACACCTAGCTACGTTAGTTTATCTATAGCTACTTTGGTTTATCTACAACTATCTACGTTAGTTTATCTATAGCTACTTTGGTTTATCTACAACTATCTACGTTAGTTTATCAATAGCTACTTTGGTTTATCTACAACTATCTACGTTGGTTTATATACACCTAGCTACGTTAGTTTATCTACACCTAGCTACATCGGTTTATCTACACCTAGCTACATCGGTTTATATACACCTAGCTACGTTAGTTTATCTATAGCTACTTTGGTTTATCTACAACTATCTATGTTGGTTCATCTACACCAAGCTACGTTGGTTTATATACACCTAGCTACGTTAGTTTATCTATAGCTACTTTGGTTTATCTACAACTATCTACATCGGTTTATATACACCTAGCTACATCGGTTTATATACACCTAGCTACGTTAGTTTATCTATAGCTACTTTGGTTTATCTACAACTATCTATGTTGGTTCATCTACACCAAGCTACTTTGGTTTATCTACAACTATCTATGTTGGTTCATCTACACCTAGCTACGTTGGTTTATCTATAGCTACGTTAGTCGACACTATCTATGTTGGTTTATCTACACCAAGCTACGTCAGTTTATCGACACCTAGCTACAATAGTATATCTGTAGCTATGTTGGTTTATCTACACCTAGCTACATTGGTTTATCTGTAGCTATTCTGGTTTATCTACACCTAGCAATGTTGGTTTATCTACACCTAGATACGTTCATTTATATACACCTAGCTACGTCAGTTTATCTACACCTAGCTACGTTGGTTTATCTGTAGCTATTCTGGTTTATCTACACCTAGCAATGTTGGTTTATCTACACCTAGATAAGTTGATTTATATACACCTAGCTACGTCAGTTTATCCACACCTAGCTACGTTGGTTTATCTGTAGCTATTCTGGTTTATATACACGTAGCAATGTTGGTTTATCTACACCTAGCTACGTTGGTTTATCTGTAGCTATTCTGGTTTATCTACACGTAGCAATGTTGGTTTATCTACACCTAGATACGTTGATTTATCTGTACCTAGCTATGTTGGTTTATCAACAACTAGCTATGTTTTATCTACACCTATCCATGTTGGTTTATGTACACCTAGCTATTCAGGTTTATCTACACCTAGTTACGTTAGTTCATATACACCTAGCTACATTGGTTTATCTGTACCTAGCTATGTTGGTTTAACTATACCTAGCGATGTTGTTTTATCTACAACTAGCTATGTTGGCTTGTCTACACATAGCTACGTTGGTTTATATATACATAGCTATGTTGCTTTGTCTGCACGTATCTACATTGGTTTATTTACACCTAGCTACGTTGGTTTATCTACACCAAGCCATCTTGGTTTATCTGCACTTAGCTATGTTGGTATATCAAATGCTACGTTGGTTTATCTACACCTAGCTACGTTGGTTTATCAAATGCTATGTTGGTTTATCTTAAGTTCAAAAGGAAATACAGATAGATCAGTTATAAAAGGGGGGAAAACCCACAGCCATGTAGCACATGAGTTTGAAATACCTTGTTCTTGTCAGTGTCTGTCTTATGCGATACACGCCCCGTGTTTTATACGTTTAGAGAGGGTCTACAGGGTCGTGGGGTAGGCTGGAGACTTAAACGCTCCAGCCTCACATATGGTTGAGCCTAAAGAAGCTTATATATTTATTTCCTCCCTCACTCCCACTATCCTTTCTTTCTTTCTTTCTTTCTTTCTTTCTTTCCTTCCTTCCTTCCTTCCTTCCTTCCTTCCTTCCTTCCTTCCTTCCTTCCATTCCTTCCTGCCTTCCTTCTTTCTTTCTTTCTTTCTTTCCTTCCTTCCTTCCCTCCCTCCCCTCCCTCCCTCCCTCCCTCCCTCACTCCCTCCCTACCTCCCCCTCTCTCCCTCCCTCCCTCCCTCCCTCCCTCCCTCCCTCCCTCCCTCTCTCCTTCCCACTCTCCTTCCATCATTGTTTCACTCCCACAGTGTCATCTATCTCATTGCTATAACAAGGAGACAGACTACATGTTACACCCACTCCAAATCAAGGATTTACATCCCTCTCATGCAATATTTGGTGCATTTAAACGCTGGCAGTGGATGTGGCTTTCTGCCTGGTTTAAAGCTTCAGGTCAAATTCAATATAAACCAAGTAAGGGAAACAGAGAGAGAAGCTAAACTAGTCGTGACAAATATACATTTCAAAACCAGAAATAATAATACCTGGACAGCATTTAAGATTATACATTTGAGGAAAGAAATGAGTATTGTTAAGACCTACCCCTGCCATCTTGGCAAGCTCTGACCTAGAGGAAGACAAATAAAGAAGAACAGAAAAATAATGAAAACCGACTGATCCATCCATTGCAGCTTAAACAAACAAACAAAAAAGTTTAATTTCAACACAATATAAAAGAGATCTGACAGAAGCAGACATTATCCTACCTTTAAAGAGGCACCCGTCATTGTCCTCCGTCTCCCTCTCCTTCTCAGTAAAAGTCACAAAATCTATATTTATAATTGTTTAAGGTCAGGAGGAATCCAGTCTGTGTGCCAGCGTTGTTAAAACAATAGAAACACCAGAACGGAAGTCTTTGCAGAAGGATCTGCATGGATTTGGTTTGTTATCTCTCCAGAGATACTATAAGCCCTCCAGAAAACAGCTTAAATACAGGGCATTCAAAAAGTATTCAGACCTGTTGACATTTTCCACATCTTGTTACGTTACAGCCTTATTCTAACTTGGATTAACGTGCCCCCCCTCATCAAACTACACACAATATCTTATAATGGCAAAGCAAAAACAGTTTTTTTTTTAATGATTGCAAATGTATTACAAATAAAGAATAAAGAATGAAAATATCATATTTACATTCAGACCCTTTACTCAGTACTTTGTTAAATAATGTTTAGGGTTTAATAACAGCCTCAAGTCTCTGGCTGGGCCACTTTAAGAACATTCAGAGACTTGTCCAGAAGCCACTCCTGCGTCGTCTTTGCTGTGTGCTTCGGGTCGTTGTCCTGTTGGAAAGTGAACCTTCGCCCCAGTCTGAGGTCCAGAGCGCTCTGGAGCAGGTTTTCATCAAGGATCTCTCTGTACTTTGCTTGGTTCATCTTTCTATGAATCCTGACTAGTCTCCCAGTCACTGACTCCATAAAACATCCCCACAGCATGATGCTGCCATCACCATGCTTCACTGTAGGGATGGTGCCAGGTTTCCTCCAGATGTGACGTTTGGCATTCATACCAAAGAGTTCAATCTTGGTTTCTTCAGGTCAGAGAATCTTGTTTCCCATGGTCTAAGAGTCCTTTAGGTGCCTTTTGGCAAACTCCAAGTGAACTGTGATGTGCATTTTACTGAGGGGTTGATTCCGTCTGTCCACTCTACCATAGAGGCCTGATTGGTGAAGTGCTGCAGAGATGGTTGTCCTTCTGGAAGGTTCTCCTATATCCACAGAGTACCTCTGGAGCTCTGTCAGAGTGACCATCAGGTTCTTGAACACCTCCCTGACAAAAGCCCTCTCACTGATTGTTCAGTTTGACCGGGTGGCCAGCTCTATAAAAGTCTTGGTGGTTCCAAACGTCTTCCATTTAAGAATGATGGATCCCACTGTGTTCTTGGTGACCTTCAATGCTTCCCAGATCTGTGCCTTGAAACAATCCTGTCTCTGAGCTCTACGGACAATTCCTTCGACCTTATATAGACACCTGTGTACCTTTCCAAATCATGTACAATAATCAAATTTACCACAGGTGGACTCCAATCAAGTTGTAAAAACATTTCAAGCATGATCAATGGAAACAGGGTCCACCTGAACTCAATTTCGAGTCTCATAGCAAAGGGTCTGAATACTTATGTAAATAAGGAATTTCTGTTTATTTGTAATACATTTGCAAATAATAACAAAACACATTTTTCACTTTGTTATTAAGGGGTATTTGTGTGTAGATTGATGAGGGAAAAAAATAATTACATCCATTTTTTTAACGATTCCATAACCACCGACACTGGGAGGCGGAAGCAAGTTCAGGGTGAAGATTTAACAGTAAATAGACATGAAACTAAACAAGAACTGCATCTGGACAAGAGAAACAAAGCAACATCAATGCTGACTAGGGAATGAAACTGAGGAAGTGACAGATATAGGGGAGGTAAATGACTTGATGTCCAGGTGAGTCGCATAATTAAGCACGGGTATGCGTAATGATTGTGACAGGTGTGCGTAATGATGAGTGGAATGAGGAAAAGGGGAAGGTGTCTGAATTACTTTCCTAATGCACTGTAGGCCCCTACCTCTTATTATTGCCTCCCGGTTTTAAGTAACCAAAGAAATAAAAAGGAAAGTGACGTATAGGCATGAAGCTGAGGATACCCCAAGATGGTTCCCACTCACAGAGGGTATGGGCTCCAACCCCCATTGGCTGGGAGGCAGAGGACGTCTTCTGGAAAGAGGGTATAGACTACTACCCGAATCGGCTGGAAGGAAGATGATGTCTTTTGGAGAGAAGGTATAAGCTATTACCCTCATTGGCTAGGAGGCAGAGGATGTCTTCTGGAGAGAAGGTATAAGCTATTACCCTCATTGGCTAGGAGGCAGAGGATGTCTTCTGGAGAGAAGGTATAAGCTATTACCCTCATTGGCTGGAAGGAAGATGATGTCTTCTGGAGAGAAGGTATAAGCTATTACCCTCATTGGCTAGGAGGCAGAGGACGTCTTCTGGAGAGAAGGTATAAGCTATTACCCTCATTGGCTAGGAGGCAGAGGATGTCTTCTGGAGAGAAGGTATAGGTGTGACGACCCTCCCACTCTGTCTGCTGTATTCTCTCTGTTATTTCCTTATTAGGATGCTGGTGGGCGGAGTTGGGAGGGTCGTCAGCAAATGGGAAACACCTGGGCCCGGTGTCTCCCAGGATAAATACACCACTTCCCCATTCATGGAGGAGACTCTCTCCATGCAGACACCCTCTGTAGATTGTGTTGATTCTTGTGTTTGTTTGTTTGTTTGTTTGTTTGTTTGTTTGTTTGTTTGTTTGTTTGTTTGTTTGTTTGTTTGTTTGTTTGTTTTGTTTGTTTGTTTGTTTGTTTGTTTGTTTGCTTTATCACACCCTGCATTATCATTCATGCATGCAAAACACTCACTTACACTACTGATTACTGATTACACCATTGTACATTATATTTATTTGCTTTAGTTAATAAATATATATTTTTCTACTCCTTATCTCACGTTGTCTCCCTTTGTTACGGGCTTTGAGCCGGTTCGTGACAAGTGGGGGCTCGTCCGGGATCTTTGAACTACTGGTTTGGGAGACCGTGGAGGTACGTGTTTGCATATTGTGGTTGAGTTTGATAGGCCCAGTATTGGTTGCCTTTGTGGTTTGGTTTGTGTGCTGCGTTGGAGAGAGATAATGGTTAGTTTCCAGGCCCTGCCTAGCCTGTAAACTCTTGTTCTACTTTCTGTTGGGAAGTCAGTCTGAGGTGAGTAAATCGGCTGTGTACCTCGGTGGGAGATTTGGGTAGGGTAGTGGAACTTGCTACCCGGAGCTATAGCCTTTTTCCCCTGATAGGTTTAGCGACGTGTTTCATTTTTTGGAATATGTTGGGCATGGTTAATGTTTGTTATTTTTGTGTGGTGTCTGTGGACTGAGCAGTTGTCTCGGGGACACATCCGTGGCTTGGTGGAATTTGCCAGCATGCTGGGGAGTTCTATTTCCTTGCCAGCGGGCTACAGTGCGTAAATTCCCACCGCAAATCTGCACGAAGACTAGGGTTGAGTTATTGTAGGTTTTGGGGAAGCTCCGTATCTCATCTCTTTTCTGTGGTACTCAGGGTGATTGTCAATTCTCGGGTTGTGGTCTGGTGTGCTCAGCAGAAGGGAAGAGCCAGATTTTTTTTTTTTTTTTTTGTGTGATTATGGCGTCTTATGTAGATACGTTCATTCGCTCTCCATCAGAGGAATTGTTAGATTTAGGTACTAAAGAACAGCTGTTGAAGGTCGCGGAACACTACAAGGTTGAGATTAGTGATAAACGTCTAAAGAATTCTATTGGGTTGATATTGAAGGCCAATCTGATGGAGAGTGGTATTCTTGAAGTTACCACTGGGCCAGCCTCTGCTGAGGATTTGTCGTCTCCCCATAACGTTACAATGGACATTCCATCGGTTAGTCCTAGTAGCCTTCTTTTTGAACAGCAGAAAGAACTGCTTTTGTTACAGCTGGAGCATGATCGTGAGAAGCTAGAGCATGATCGTGTAAAATATGAAAAGGAATTGGCATTTAAACAAGAGATGGAGCGTGCTAAAATCAAATTGCAACAAGAACGTATAAAGTTGGTTAGGGAAGGAAAGATCTCAGGGGAGAGTTTGTTTTGGGAAGGTGACCCAGATTTACCTAGGGGTAGTTCCGCTTTTGGTCGTGCCCCAGAGACATTTGATATTGTTGGGAACTTACGGTTATTGCCTCGGTTTAATGAAAGGGACCCCGATACATTCTTTTCGTTGTTTGAGCGGGTTGCTAACGCTAGGAGTTGGCCTGATTCTGACCGCACTTTAATGTTGCAATGTGTGCTGACTGGTAAAGCGCAGGAAGCATATTCAGCTCTTAGTGTACACGATAGTGCCAGTTATGATAAAGTTAAAACAGCTGTGTTACAGATTTATGAATTGGTCCCTGAGGCTTACCGCCAACGATTTAGAACTTTAAAAATGGATGATAACCAAACTCATGTTGAGTTTGCGCGACAGTTGTCTTTACAGTTTAATCGCTGGTGTTCCGCCTCTGCAGTTGTGACTTTCCAAGGGCTGTGTGATCTGATTATGTTAGAGCAATTTAAGGACACAATTCCTGATCGTATTGCCACGTATATTAATGAACAGAAAGTAAAGAATGTTGCTGAAGCTGCAGTTTTGGCAGACGAGTATGTGTTGACTCACAAAAGTGTCTTTGCAGAACCCCGTATTCGGAAAGAGTGGGGGCGTTCGGATAGATTTGGAGCTTCGCTCACCGAGATACTTTGGTTCTCGGGCAGAGTTCTATTCAACTAGGGTTGAACCTGACTCCCATGGTAAAGCTGACTTTGGGCAGGAGTGTCACTACTGTCAAGGTTCAGGTCATTGGAAAAACGAATGTCCACTTCTCAGGTCAAGGGGTGCTTACGCTAAATCTAAGCCTACTGCGTTAGCTGCACCTGTTCCACATCAATTCATTCATGACTCATTTCCTCAGGCCCAGGAGAATGTGAAAGTCCATATTGATCCAGACTATTTACCTTTCATTACAGAAGGTTTTGTGTCTATGTTAGGAAGTAAAGACCTTGTGCCAGTGAAGATCCTGAGAGACACAGGTGCCTCTGAATCATTTGTGTTGGAGTCTGTGTTACCATTTTCTGCTGAGACTGATTCGGGAATAGTGTTCTAATTAGGGGAATAGGTTTGAACACTCTGTCAGTTCCATTGCATAAACTGATGTTGGATTGTGGGCTGGTGAAGGGTGAAGTTGTTGTGGGTGTGCGTCCTTCGTTGCCTATTGAGGGTATCGATGTTATCCTTGGGAATAACTTGGCTGGTGCGCGTGTATGGCCTGTCGTGTTTCCATCTCCAGTGGTTTCCACTAAGCCGTCATTTGTTGGGATTCTGATGAGTGTACAGAGTTTCCCAGAGGTGTTCTCTGCGTGTGCAGTGACACGTTCTCTGAGCCGTGGCGAACTGGTCACTGCGCCCGACTAATGATAATAATACAAAGTATGTCACTGTTTTCCCTGCTATCCCGTTATCTATAACCCGCTCAGATCTAATCAATGCGCAACGGATGACCCCACGTTGGAAGAGTTGCGTGATCAAATTGTGCCTATAAAACAGTTGGGAGATGTCGCCCATGGCTATTTTCTCCAAGAGGATGTCCTGATGAGAAAGTGGGTGTCTCATGATAGTGTTTTTCTGGGGGAGGCAATTAGTCAGGTTGTTGTACCAGTTAAGCTTCGTGAGTTGGTGTTGAAAACTTCTCACAGCGATGGCTGGACATATGGGGTGAGGAAAACCTACAATCGCATATTAAGACATTTCTTTTGGCCTAGATTAAAGAGGGATGTTTCTGATTTTATCAAAACTTGTCACACCTGTCAATTAACTGGTAAGCCTAATCAAGCAATTAAACCAGTACCATTATTTCCTATTCCTGTACTCAACCAACCTTTTGAGTATCTGATTATTGACTGTGTGGGTCCTCTGCCTCGTTCTAAAAAGGGTAGCAGTTACCTGTTCACTGTGATGTGTCAGACCACCCAGGTTCTTCAACAGCTCCATATTAAACACAATTTGTCTAGCGCCTATCACGCGCAAAGTCAAGGAGCACTGGACGTTTCCATCAAACACTTAAGTCTTTGTTGAGAACTTATTGTACTGAGATGGATAAGGATTGGGAGGAGGGGTTGCCTTGTTTACTGTTAGCCGCTAGGAAGTTTCACAGGAGAGCACAGGTTTCAGTCCAAATGACCTTGTGTTTGGACATAGGGTGCGTGGACTTTATCTGTTCTCCAGGATGACTGGAAGTCTCCCGAGCCTCCTCAGTCCCTGTTATCGTATGTGTGTGATTTCCGGCGACGGCTGTACACCGCTGGTGAAATGGCTAAAGAGAAGTTATCATCTTCACAGGAGAGGATGAAGGGCATATTTGATCGCCGAACTGAGCCTCGTCACTTTAGTCCAGGTGACCAGGTTCTTGCTCTGCTGCCAATTGTTGGTTCTCCTTTTCAAGCCAAGTTTCAAGGTCCATATACAGTGGTGCGCCAGTACACTGAGCAAATTTATCTAGTTGCCACTCCAGAACGGGAGGAAAGCACACCAGCTGTGCCATGTAAATCTGTTAAAACCTATTATGCACGTTCCTCTGAGACTGAACAGTGGGGATTCTACAGAGGACGGTAAACCTGTTCTTTGGCTGATACCGTTGTTTCCTTGGGTTCTTGTCGTGCTAGATCTGTGCATGAGGAGGAAGATGTTCCTGGTCCTGACGATTGTATATTGCAGGGTAGATTGAAAAAATTCAGAAACACTGGATATTTTAGACAGTCTTCTCACTCACCTACCTGTTGATGGGCGGAAAGAGATGGTTGGTCTGATTCAGAGATTTCCAAGTTTGTTTTCTGATACACCTACACGTACAAACTTAATAGAACATGATATTGACATTGGAGGTGCTGACCCCATTCGTCAGCGGTTCTATAGAGTTTCTTCAGAGAAACTACGTTGTCTGGATGCTGAGGTCAAGTACATGCTGGAGAGTAAGATAGCAGAGCCTTCTTTCTCCAGTTGGCCTTCTCCTGTATCTTGATCAGGAACCGGATGGAACAAACCGTTTTTGTACGGACTACCGTAAGATAAACAGTGTCACAAAGCCAGATTCATTTCCTCTTCCTCGGATAGAGGACTGTGTTGATCAAGTCGGTGCAGCTAAGTTTGTGAGCAAATTTGACCTGTTAAAAGGCTATTGGCAGGTGCCACTGACGTAGGGCACGTGAAATCTATGAATCGCTGGAAGTGACTATGAATCGCTGGAAGTGACTATGAATCGTTGTGAGTTGTAAAAATTAAGAAGGACCCTGATGTTCTTTCGTTGGAGCTTGTAGCTGTTGGTCTTTTGTGCCATGTTCCTGAATGTTTTACATGACTGACCATTGTTTGGGTTGTCATGTTCTATCTTTCCTGTCTGTTCCCTCCTGGTCTTGTGTTCTTCTTTCCTCTTAAAATATTGCTTCCTATGCACAAGGTTGCTGAGGTCTGGGAGGAGGAGGTTGGTTGGTGCAGGTGGAGGTGTGAACATAACCCTCAAAATTTGGGACGCAGAGGCCAGTATGTTGTTCCGGGGTCCTTGTTGGTCCCCGGTTTTATGGGGGATGGACGGCCCTCCCACTCTGTCTGCTGTATTCTCTCTGTTATTTCCTTATTAGGATGCTGGTGGGCGGAGTTGGGAGGGTCGTCAGCAAATGGGAAACACCTGGGCCCGGTGTCTCCCAGGATAAATACACCACTTCCCCATTCATGGAGGAGACTCTCTCCATGCAGACACCCTCTGTAGATTGTGTTGTGGTTCTTGGTGGCCGTTTGTTTGTTTGTTTGCTTTGGCACCTTTCATCACCCTGCATTATCACATTCATGCATGCAAAACACTCACTTACACTACTGATTACTGATTACACACACCATTGTACATTATATTTATTTGCTTTAGTTAATAAATATATATTTTTCTACTCC
>NC_088401.1:8738856-8759252 GCF_034236695.1 Oncorhynchus nerka | reverse complement strand
CCTTATCTCCACGTTGTCTCCCTTTGTTACGGGCTTTGAGCCGGTTCGTGACATAGGCTACATTATTGTGTTTCTACAGAAAATATCACAAAAAGGTTTAATCCACTGCGTGACTAGATCACATGACATGTTTTATTTGTATCAACATAAAAAAAAGTAAACACAGATGAGCTATCAATCAAGTATTCAGACTGAGTTGACCACCAGTTTCCTCTCTTCTTGCCATGATATTAACTATTATTAAAGCACGTCATTATACTAAACATAGAATCAAATTGTATTGTGTTACAGGCTCCAAATACAACAGGTGTAGATCTGCCTGTGAAACGCTTACATACAGCCATTAAACAACAATGCTGTTCAAGAAATAGAGTTAAGAAAAGTTTAACTATGTAAACTAAAGTTTAAAAAAAATCTAAAATCTAAATGTAACACAAGAAAATTACATATCAATAGTGAGGGTATATACAGGGGGTACCAGTATCGAGTCAATTTGTGTGGGTACAGTTTAGTTAAGGTCATTTGTAAAGTAACTGTGCATAGATAAGGTATGCGAAGTGGAGTGGGTTTAGGGTTTCCAACATGATGGTGTTGATGTGAGTCATGACCAGCCTTTCAAAGCACTTCATTGCTTCTGACGTGAGTGCTATCGGGCGGTAATCATTTAGGCAGGTTACCGTCGCTTCCTTGGGCATAGAGACTATGGTTGTCTGCTTAAAAATTGTAGGTATTACAGACTAGGTCAGGGAGAGGTTGAAAATGTCAGTGAAGACACTTGCCAGTTGGTCCGACCATGCTTTGAGTACACATCCTGGTAATCTGTCTGGTAATCCTGGTAATCATCCTGGTAATAAGGTCTTGCTCACAACGGCTACGGAGAGCGTGATCAAAGACTCGCACGAGAAAGCTGGTGCTCTCATGCATGGTTCAGTGTTGCTAGCCTCGAAGTCAGCATGAAAGGCATTTATTTTGTCTGGTAGACTCCCGTCACTGGGCAGCTATAGTTTCCCTTTGTAGTCCGTAAAGTTTTAAAGCCCTGCCACATGCGATGAGGGTCAAAGCCGGTGTAGTAGTCCTGTATTGAAGCATTGACTGTTTGATCAAATCAAATGTATTTATATAGCCCTTCGTATTTCTGCTGATATCTCAAAGTGCTGTACAGAAACCAAGCCTAAAACCCCAAACAGCAAGCAATGCAGGTGTAGAATTAGGTGGCTAGGAAAAACTCCCTAGAAAGGCCAAAACCTAGGAAAAAACCTAGAGAGGAACCAGGCTTTGAGGGGTGGCCAGTCCTCTGCTGGCTGTGCCGGGTGGAGATTATAACAGAACATGGCCAAGATGTTCAAATGTTCATAAATGACCAGCATGGTCAAATAATAATAATTACAGTAGTTGTCGAGTGTGCAGTAAGTCAGCACCTCAGGAGTAAATGTCAGAGAGTATCAAGAGTATCTCTACCACTCCTGCTGTCTCTAGAGAGTTGAAAACAGCAGGTCTGGGACAGGTAGCACGTCCGGTGAACAGGTCAGGATTCCATAGCCGCAGGCAGAACAGTTGAAACTGGAGCAGCAGCACGGCCAGGTGGACTGGGGACAGCAAGGACTCATCATGGCAGGTAGTCCTGAGGCATGGTCCTAGGGCTCAGGTCCTCTGAGAGAAAGAAAGAAAGAGAGAAAGAGAGAATTAGAGAGAGCATACTTAAATTCACACAGGACACCGGATAAAACAGGAGAAATACTCCAGATATAACAAACTGACCCTAGCCCCCCGACACATAAACTACTGCAGCAGAAATACTGGAGGCTGAGTCAGGAGGGATCAGGAGGCACTGTGGCCCCATCCGATGATACCCCCGGACAGGGCCAAACAGGAAGGATATAACCCCACCCACTTTGCCAAAGCACAGCCTCCACAACACAAGAGGGATATCTTCAACCACCAAGATCTCTGCCACGGCACAACCCAAGGGGGCGCCAACCCAGACAGGAAGATCACGTCAGTGACTCAACCCACTCAAGTGTTGCACTCCTCCTTGGGATGGCACGAAAGAGCACCAGTAAGCCAGTGACTCAGCCCCTATAATAGGGTTAGAGGCAGAGAATCCCAGTGGAGAGAGGGGAACCGGCCAGGCAAAGACAGCAAGGGCGGTTCGTTGCTCCAGAGCCTTTCCGTTCACCTTCACACTCCAGGGCCAGACTACACTCAATCATATGACCCACTGAAGAGATGAGTCTTCAGTAAAGACTTAAAGGTTGAGACTGAGTCTGCGTCTCTCACATGGGTAGGCAGACCATTCCATAAAAATGGAGCTCTATAGAAGAAAGCCCTGCCTCCAGCTGTTTGCTTAGAAATAATAGGGACAATTAGGAGGCCTGCATCTTGTGACCGTAGCGTAGGTGTAGGTATGTACGGCAGGACCAAATTAGAAAGATAGGTAGGAGCAAGCCCAGGTTAGCAGTAAAACCTTGAAATCAGCCCTTGCCTTAACAGGAAGCCAGTGTAGGGAGGCTAGCACTTGATACATGATACATTTTTGGGATTCTAGTCAGGATTCTAGCAGCCGTATGTAGCACTAATTGAAGTTTATTTAGTGTTTTATCCGGGTATCTGGAAAGTAGAGCATTGCAGTAGTCTAACCTAGAAGTAACAAAAGCATGGATTAATTTTTCTGCATCATTTTTGGACAGAACGTTTCTGATTTTTGCAATGTTACGGAGATGGAAAAAGCTGTCCTTGAAACAGTCTTGATATGTTCGTCAAAAGAGAGATCAGGTCCAGAGTAACGCCGACAGTTTTCACCATGTTTCATTGAAATGTACAGCAGCGTGTCATCCGCGTAGCAGTGAAAGTTAACATTATGTTTTCGATTGACATTCCCAAGAGGTAAAATATATAGTGAAAACAATAGTGGTCCTAAAACTGAACCACCAAAATGTACAGTTGATTTGTCAGAGGACAAACCATTCAGAGAGACACACAGAGACAAACTGATATCTTTCTGACAGATAAGATCTAAACCAGGCCAGAACTTGTCCGTGTAGACCAATTGGGGTTTCCAATCTCTCCAAAAGAATGTGGTGATCGATGGTATCAAAAGCAGTACTAAGGTCCAGGAGCACGAGGACAGATAAAGAGCCTCGGTCTGATGCCATTAAAAGGTCATTCACCACCTTCACAAGTGCAGTCTCATTGATATGATGGGGTCTAAAACCAGACTGAAGCGTTTCGTATACATTGTTAGTCTTCAGGAAGGCCTTTGAGTTGCTGCGCAACAGCTTTTTCTTTTTAAATGGAAGATTCGATAGTTTTTTATATTTTCTGGGTCGAGGTTTGGCATTTTCAAGAGAGGCTTTATTACTGCCACTTTTAGTGAGTTTGGTACACATCCGGTGGATAGAGAGCCGTTTATTATGTTCAACATAGGAGGGCCAAGCACAGGAAGCAGCTCTTTCAGTAGTTTAGTTGGAATAGGGTCCAGTATGCAGCTTGAAGGTTTAGAGGCCATGATTATTTTCATCTTTGTGTCAAGAGATATAGTACTAAAACACTTGAGTGTCTCTCTTGATCCTTGGTCCTGGCAGAGTTGTGCAGACTCAGGACAACTGACCTTTGGAGGAATACGCAGATTTAAAAGAGGAGTCCGTAATTTGCTTTCTAATGATCATGATCTTTTCCTCAAAGACGTTCCTGAATTTATTACTGCTGAAGTGAAAGCCATCCTCTCTTGGGGAATGCTGCTTTTTCGTTAGCTTTGCGACAGTATATATTTTTTTCTTTCGGATTGTTCTTATTTTCCTCAATTAAGTTGGAAAAATAGGATGATCGAGCAGCAGTGAGGGCTCTTCGATACTGTACAGTACTGTCTTTCCAAGCTAGTCGGAAGACTTCCAGTTTGGTGGAGCAGCAGTAAGGGCTCTTCGATACTGTACAGTACTGTCTTTCCAAGCTAGTCGGAAGACTTCCAGTTTGGTGGAGCAGCAGTGAGGTCTCTTCGATACTGCACGGTACTGTCTGCAGTGAGGTCTCTTCGATACTGCACAGTACTGTCAAGCTAGTCGGAAGACTTCCAGTTTGGTGGAGCAGCAGTGAGGTCTCTTCGATACTGCACAGTACTGTCTTTCCAAGCTAGTCGGAAGACTTCCAGTTTGGTGGAGCAGCAGTGAGGTCTCTTCGATACTGCACGGTACTGTCTTTCCAAGCTAGTCGGAAGACTTCCAGTTTGGTGGAGCAGCAGTGAGGTCTCTTCGATACTGCACAGTACTGTCTTTCCAAGCTAGTCGGAAGACTTCCAGTTTGCTGTGGCGCCATTTTCGTTCCAATTTTCTGGAAGCTTGCTTCAGAGCTCGGATATTTTCTGTATACCAGGGAGCTAGTTTCTTATGACAATTTTTTGTAGTTTTTAGGGGTGAAACTGCATCTAGGGTATTGTGCAAGGTTAAATTGAGTTCCTCAGTTAGGTGGGTAACTGATGTTTGTCCTCTGATGTCCTTGGGTAGGCAGAGGGAGTCTTGAAGGGCATCAAGGAATCTTTGTGTTGTCAGAGAATTTATAGCACTACTTTTGATGCTCCTTGGTTGGGGTCTGAGCAGATTATTTGTTGCAATTGCAAACGTAATACAATGGTGGTCCGATAGTCCAGGATTATGAGGAAAACATTAAGATCCACAACATTTATTCCATGGGACAAAACTGGGTCCAGAGTATGACTGTGACAGTGAGTAGGTCCAGAGACATGTTGGACAAAACCCACTGAGTTGATGATGGCTCTGAAAGCCTTTTGGAGTGGGTTTGTGGACTTTTCCATGTGAATATTAAAGTCACTAAAAATGTGAATATTATCTGCTATGACTACAAGGTCCGATAGGAAATCAGGGAACTCAATGAGGAACGCTGTGTATGGCCCAGGAGGCCTGTAAACACTAGCTATAAAAAGTGATTGAGTAGGCTGCATAGATTTCATGACTAGAAGCTCAAAAGACGAAAACATCTTCTTTTTTTTTTGTAAATTGAAATGTACTATCGTAAATGTTAGCAACACCTCCACCTTTGCGGGACGCACGGGGGATATGGTCCCTAGTGTAACCAGAAGGTGAGGCCTCATTTAACACACTAAATTCATCAGGCTTAAGCCATGTTTCAGTCAGGCCAATCACTTCAAGATTATGATCAGTGATTAGTTCATTGACTATAACTGCCTTTGAAGTAAGGGATCTAACAGCTCTATGGTAGCTCTATGGTTTGTATGAGGGCATTCCGGGATTTCTTATAATCGTCCGAGTTAGTGTCCCGCTCCTTGAAAGAGGCAGCTCTAGCCTTCAGCTCGATGCGGATGTTCCCTGTAATACATGCCTCTACGGTCACTGTTTTATTTGATAGATTTTTTTTATTTCACCTTTATTTAACCAGGTAGGCTAGTTGAGAACACCTTTATTTAACCAGGTAGGCTAGTTGAGAACACCTTTATTTAACCAGGTAGGCTAGTTGAGAACACCTTTATTTAACCAGGTAGGCTAGTTGAGAACACCTTTATTTAACCAGGTAGGCTAGTTGAGAACACCTTTATTTAACCAGGTAGGCTAGTTGAGAACACCTTTATTTAACCAGGTAGGCTAGTTGAGAACACCTTTATTTAACCAGGTAGGCTAGTTGAGAACACCTTTATTTAACCAGGTAGGCTAGTTGAGAACACCTTTATTTAACCAGGTAGGCTAGTTGAGAACACCTTTAGTTCTCATTTACAAGAACACCTTTATTTAACCTGGCCAAGGCATAGCAGTTGTGAACAGACAACACAGAGTTACACTTTATTTAACCAGGCAGTTGAGAACAAGTTCTCATTTACAACTGTGACCTGGCAAAGATAAAGCATAGCAGTGTGAACAGACAACACAGAGTTACACATGGAGTGAACAATTAACACAGTTGAAAAAATAAAAAAAGAGTCTATATACATTGTGTGCAAAAGGCATGAGAAGGCAGGCGAATAATGACAATTTAGTAGATTAACACTGGAGTGATAAATGATCAAATGGTCATGTGCAGGTAGAGATACTGGTGTGCAAAAGAGCAGAAAAGTAAATAAATAAAAACAGTATGGGGAGGAGGTAGGTAAATTGGGTGGGCTATTTACCGATGGACTATGTACAGCTGCAGCGATCAGTTAGCTGCTCAGATGGGGACGACGTCGTCGATGCACTTATTGATGAAGCTGATGACTGAGGTGTTATACTCCTCTGTGCCATTGAATGAATCCCGGAACATATTCCAGTCTGTGCCAAACAGTCCTGTAGGTTAGCATCCGCGTCATCTGACCACTTCCTTATTGAACGAGTCACTGGCACATCCTGCTTTAGTTTTTGATTGCAAGCGGGAATCAGGAGGATAGAATTATGGTCGGATTTGCCAAATGGAGGCCGAGGGAGAGCTTTGTACGCATCTCTGTGTGTGGGGTAAAGGTGTTCTAGAGGTATTTTTTGGGTTGCTCATTTGACACGCTACTAGGAGTGTTGCTTCTGGATGAGCATTTTCTTGTTTGCTTATGGCCTTATACAGCTGGTTGAGTGGCCTTATAGAGCTCGTTGAGTGGCCTTATACAGCTCGTTGAGTGGCCTTATAGAGCTTGTTGAGTGGCCTTATAGAGCTGGTTGAGTGGCCTTATACAGCTGGTTGATTGGCCTTATACAGCTGGTTGAGTGGCCTTATACAGCTGGTTGAGTGGCCTTATACAGCTGGTTGAGTGGCCTTATACAGCTGGTTGAGTGGCCTTATACAGCTGGTTGAGTGGCCTTATACTGCTCGTTGAGTGGCCTTATACAGCTGGTTGAGTGGCCTTATACAGCTCGTTGAGTGGCCTTATACAGCTCGTTGAGTGGCCTTATAGAGCTCGTTGAGTGGCCTTATAGAGTTAGTTGAGCGCTGTCTTAGTGCCAGCATCGGTCTGTGGTGGTAAATAGACGGCTATTAATAATGTAGATGAAAACTCTTCTGGTAGATAGTGTGGTCTACAGCTTATCATGTGGTACTCTACCTCAGGTGTGAAAAACCTCAAGACTTCTTTAAATATTAGACATCACACAGCAGCCGTTAGTGACAAATAGAAACACAACCTCGCCTCTCGTCTTACCGGACATTGCTGCTCTAACCTGCCGATGCAGGGAGAAGTCAGACAGCTCTATATTTCTCCTGTCGTCAATTTTGCCACGTCTCAGTGAAACATAAGATATTACAGTTTTTTTATGTCCCATTGGTAGGATTAGTCTTAATCTCAGATCGTCCATTTTGTTTTCCAATGATTGCACGTTGGCCAAAAAATGTATAGGGGTAATGGTGGTGTAACTCTTACAAGGCACCCCACCCTCCTCCCCTTTTCTCTCAGTCTATTGACTGGGGTTTGGGCCTTGTCTCGACAAAGCAGTATATCCTTTTCGACAAAAAAAAAAAAAATAATAATAATAATCCTCACCCAGTTCGAGGTGAGTAATCTCTGTTCTGATGTCCAGAAGCTCTTTTCGGGTCATAAGAGACGGTAGCAGAAACATTATGTACAAAACAAGTTACAAACAATGTGGGGAAAAAAGGTATCAAAATAGCTGGTTAGGAGCCCGTAAAATGGCAGCCATTATCACATTAAAGTAGTAAAAGACAATTACTCCTTCCGACAGCAGGGTTAGGATCCAGGGTATTAAATGGAGAGGCTGAACCCCTCCAGCAACACATATTTGTTGGATATAAACCTCTAGCCAGGTGTGTGAAGGTTCCCCAAATGACACACACACACACATACAGAGAGAGACAACTCCAGCCCAACTGGGCTTTAATGGAGGTTTAAATAGACCTAGAAGACACTGTGCAAATAAAGTGAAAGCTATCCAAGACCCCTTGACATTTACCAATATACAGTCGCTGCTTGACATATCAGTCATTTTGGAGCTCTCTGTATATAGGGATCATAAACTTCCACAGGTTATATCATGAAGGTGAACGATGCGAAGGCTACGCTAGGTTCTCCTCATGTGGAAACTGTAGTGATGAACCACAAAACACGGAGATGTTAAAATGGAGCTAAATTTACTATTTTATAGCTACATCTCTATAGTGTATTTTACCTTGACTCCCTAAACTCTTCCTTTGGACCTAGCAGCACAAAGTGAACTCTCTCTCTCTCTCTCTCTCTCTCTCTGGTGGGAATTGCAATCAACCCAGTACCAAAGGTATTTCGTGGTCTAAACAACTTACAGTCTATCCACTATAATCCTTCTGATGTGTGTGTGTGTGTGTGTGTGTGTGTGTGTTTGTGTGTCTTTGTGTGTGTGTATCATCTTGTTATTGTAATCTTAGCCGTAGAGCCAGGAAGCCCTAAGCTATACGCTACAGAAATTACTTCTACCCCATTACTGCCAACAAAGCTACCGGACATCACCTGGAACCTGTCATCCAGAAGCCCAATCTGCCGATGGCTGAGAGGACCCCCTCCTTCCCTTGTCCTCTCCTCTCCTTCCCTCCACCTCTCATTCCCTCCACCTCTCTAACTCTCATTCCCTCCATCTCTCTAACTCTCGTTCCCTCCACCTCTCCTTCCCTCCACCTCTCCTTCCCTTCACCCCTCCACCTTTCCTTCCCTCCACCTTTCCACCTCTCCTTCTCTCCACCTCTCCACCTCTCCTTCCCTCCACCTCTCCTTCCATCCACCCCTCCACCTCTCGACCCCCTCCTTCCCTCCACCTCTCCTTCTCTCCACCTCTCCTTCTCTCCACACCTCCACCTCCACCTCTCCACCCCTCTCCTTCCCTCCACCTCTCCTTCCCTCCACCTCTCCACCTCTCCACCCCTCTCCTTCTCTCGACCTCTCCACCTGTCTAGCTATCCACCTCTCCTTCCCTCCACCTCTCCTTTCCCCTCTCATTCCCTCCACCTCTCCCCTCCAACTCTCCTTCCCTTCCAGTTCTCATTCTCTCCACCTCTCCTTCCCTCCATCTCTCCTTCTCTCCACCTCTCCTTCTCTCCCACCTCCACCTCTCCACCTCTCCACCCCTCTCCTTCCCTCCACCTCTCGTTCCCTCCACCTCTCCACCTCTCCACCCCTCTCCTTCTCTCGACCTCTCCACCTGTCTAGCTATCCACCTCTCCTTCCCTCCACCTCTCCTTCCCTCCACCTCTCATTCCCTCCACCTCTCCTTCCCTCCAACTCTCCTTCCCTTCCAGTTCTCCTTCTCTACAACTCTCCTCCTCTCATTCTCTCCACCTCTCCTTCCTCCACCTCTCCTTCCACCAGCTCTCCACCTCTCCTTCTCTCCACCTCTCCTTCCCTCCACCCCTCATTCTCTCCAACTCTCCAACTCTCCTTCCCTCCACCTCTCCTTCCCACCACCTCTCCACCTCTCCTTCTCTCCACCTCTCCTTCCCTCCACCCCTCCTTCTCTACAACTCTCCTCCTCTCATTCTCTCCACCTCTCCTTCCCTCCAGCTCTCCTTCCCACCAGCTCTCCACCTCTCCTTCCCTCCACCTCTCCTTCCCTCCACCTCTCATTCCCTCCACCTCTCATTCCCTCCACCTCTCCTTCCCTCCATCTCTCCTTCTCTCCACCTCTCCTTCCCTCCACCCCTCCTTCTCTACAACTCTCCTCCTCTCATTCTCTCCACCTCTCCTTCTCTCCACCTCTCCTTCCCTCCACCCCTCATTCTCTCCAACTCTCTACCTCTCCTTCCCTCCATCTCTCCTTCCCTCCACCTCTCATTCCCTCCACCTCTCCTTCCCTCCAACTATCCTTCCCTTCCAGTTCTCATTCTCTCCACCTCTCCTTCCCTCCACCCCTCATTCTCTCCAACTCTCCACCTCTCCTTCCCTCCACCTCTCCTTCCCTCCATCTCTCATTCCCTCCACCTCTCCTTCCCTCCAACTATCCTTCCCTTCCAGTTCTCATTCTCTCCACCTCTCCTTCCCTCCATCTCCTCCTCCACCTCTCATTCCCTCCACCTCTCCTTCCCTCCACTCTCCCCCTTCAGTTCTCTCTCCAACTCTCCACCTCATTCCTCCACCTCTCCTTCCAGCTCTCCTTCCCACCAGCTCTCCACCTCTCCTTCCCTCCACCTCTCCTTCCCTCCACTCCCTCCTCTCATTCCCTCCACCTCTCCTTCCCTCCTCTCATTCTCTCCACCTCTCCTTCCATACACCTCTCCTTCCCACCAGCTCTCCACCTCTCCTTCCCTCCACCTCTCCTTCCCTCCACCTCTCCTTCCCTCCACCTCTCATTCCCTCCACCTCTCCTTCCCTCCAACTCTCCTTTCTATCCTTCCCTTCCAGTTCTCATTCTCTCCACCTCTCCTTCCCTCCACCTCTCATTCTCTCCACCTCTCCTTCCTCCACTCCACCTCCTTCTCTACAACTCTCCTCCTCTCATTCCCTCCACCTCTCCTTCCCTTCCACACCTCTCCTTCCCACCAGCTCTCCACCTCTCCTTCCCTCCACCTCATTCTCTCCAACCTCCACCTCTCCTTCCCTCCACCTCTCCTTCCCTCCACCTCCTCTTCCCTCCACCTCTCCTTCCTCCAACTCTCCTTCCCTTCCAGTTCTCATTCTCTCCACCTCTCCTTCCCTCCATCTCTCCTTCTCTTCACCTCTCCTTCCCTCCACCCCTCCTTCTCTCCAACTCTCCTCCTCTCATTCTCTCCACCTCTCCTTCTCTCCACCTCTCCTTCCCTCCACCCCTCATTCTCTCCAACTCTCCACCTCTCACCTCTCCTTCTCCACCTCTCCTCCACCTCTCCTTCCCACCACCTCTCCACCTCTCCTTCTCTCCACCTCTCCTTCCCTCCACCCCTCCTTCTCTCCAACTCTCCACCTCTCCTTCCCTCCACTTCTCCTTCCCTCCTTCCCTCCACCTCTCCTTCCCTCCACCCCTCCTTCTCTCCACCTCTCCTCCTCTCATTCTCCCACCACCTCTCCACCTCTCCTTCCCTCCACCCCTCCTTCCCACCACCTCTCCACCTCTCCTTCCCTCCACCTCTCCTTCCCACCACCTCTCCACCTCTCCTTCTCTCCACCTCTCCTTCCCTCCACCCTCCTTCTCTACAACTCTCCTCCTCTCATTCTCTCCACCTCTCCTTCCCTCCACCTCTCCTTCCCCACCCCTCCTTCTCTCCAGCTCTCCACCTCTCCTTCTCTCCACCTCTCCTTCCCTCCACCTCTCCTTCCCACCACCTCTCCACCTCTCCTTCCCTCCACCCCCTCCTTCTCTCCAACTCTCCACCTCTCCTTCCCTCCGCCTCTCCTTCCCTCTACCCTCCTTCTCTCCACCTCTCCTTCCCTCCACATATCCTTCCCACCTGCTCTCCACCTCTCCTTCTCTCCACCTCTCCTTCCCTCCACCCCTCATTCTCTCCAACTCTCCACCCTTCTCCAGCACCTCCTCCACCTCTCCTTCCCTCCACCCTCCTTCCCACCACCTCTCCACCTCTCCTTCCCTCTCCACCTCTCCTTCTTCACCTCTCCTTCCCCCACCCCTTCTCTCCAACTCTCCACCTCTCCTTCCCTCCACCTCTCCTTCCCTCCACCCCTCCTTCCCACCACCTCTCCACCTCTCCTTCCCACCACCTCTTCCACCTCTCCACCTCTCCTTCTCCACCTCTCCTTCCCTCCACCCCTCCTTCTCTCCAACTCTCCACCTCTCCTTCCCTCCACCTCTCCTTCCCTCCATCTCTCCTTCCCTCCAACTCTCCACTCCTCCATCCCTCCTTCCCTCCACCTCTCCTTCTCTCCACCCCTCCACGTTTCCACCTCTCCTTCCCTCCCTCCCTCCACCTCTCCTTCCCTCCACCTCTCCACCCCTCCACCTCTCCTTCCCTCCACCTCTCCTTCCCTCCACCCCTCCACCTCTCCATCCCTCCACCTCTCCTTCCCTCCACCCCTCCACCTCTCCTTCCCTCCACCCTCCACCCCTCCATCTCTCCTTCCCTCCACCTCTCCACCCCTGCATCTCTCCTTAACTCTACTCCATTAGCACCACTAGGGATAATGAGAAGACATTTGGCTCTTGGCGAATGGCACCACGATCAGGGTGCACTGTGCTTTTGTCAGACAAAAAGCCTCATCCTGTGTGTGCTGCATGGGTCAGATTGGATGAGCAGACTGATACTCTGGCAGAATGTATGTGTGTGTGTGTGTGTGTGTGTGTCTGTGTGTCTTTCTGTGTGTGTGTGTCTGTCTGTCTATCTGTGTGTTTGTGTGTGTGTGTGTGTGTGTGTGTGTGTGTGTGTGTGTGTGTGTGTGTGTGTGTGTGTGTGTGTGTGTGTTTGTCAGCGTGTGTGTCGGTGTGTGTGTCAGTGTGTATCGGTGTGTGTGTCGGTGTGTGTCAGTGTGTGTCAGTGTGTATCAGTGTGTGTGTGTGTCTCAGTGTGTGTGTCGGTGTGTTCTAGAGGAGTGCACAGTGACCCTGGTGTTTCCTTGTGTGTGTGTGTGTGTCAGTGTGTGTGTGTCAGTGTATATCGATGTGTGTCAGTGTATATCATTGTGTGTCAGTGTGTATCGGTGTGTGTCAGTGTGTGTCATTGTGTGTCAGTGTGTATCGGTGTGTGTGTGTGTGTGTCAGTGTGTGTGTCGGTGTGTGTCAGTGTGTATCGCTGTGTGTGTGTCAGTGTGTGTCAGTGTGTGTCAGTGTGTATCGGTGTGTGTGTGTGTGTGTCAGTGTGTGTCGGTGTGTGTGTGTGTGTCAGTGTGTGTCGGTGTGTGTCGGTGTGTATCGATGTGTGTGTCAGTGTGTGTCAGTGTGTGTCAGTGTGTATCAGTGTGTGTGTGTGTGTGTGTGTGTGTGTGTGTGTGTGTGTGTCAGTGTGTGTCAGTGTGTGTCAGTGTGTATCGGTGTGTGTGTGTGTGTGTGTGTGTGTGTGTTCTAGAGGAGGGCACAGTGACCTTGGTGTTCCCCTCTCCTTCAAGAAAACCATCCATGACAATAATCCTTCAGTCCACGTATCTCCAACAAGGATTGTTTTTACAGTGGAGATATGGTTATTCTGTTGTCGTCACCCACAATGCTCCTGGTTCGTCATCAATCAACAAGATCATTGAAAAAAAATCATCCTTTTCTTTCTTCATAATATACACTATTTCAAAATGTCCAAACTCTATTCATGTCACGTCCTGACCTCAGTTCCTCTTTTTTTGTCTCTATTTTAGTTTGGTCAGGGCGTGAGTTGGGGTGGGCATTCTATGTTTTGTTCTGTGTGTTATATTTCTAGGTGTTTGGCCTGGTATGGTTCCCAATCAGAGGCAGCTGTCAATCGTTGTCTCTGATTGAGAATCATACTTAGGCAGCCTGTTTTCCCACTATGGGTTGTGGGTTGTTGTTGTCTCTGATTGAGAATCATACTTAGGCAGCCTGTTTTCCCACTATGGGTTGTGGGTTGTTGTTGTCTCTGATTGAGAATCATACTTAGGCAGCCTGTTTTCCCACTATGGGTTGTGGGTTGTTGTTGTCTCTGATTGAGAATCATACTTAGGCAGCCTGTTTTCCCACTATGGGTTGTGGGTTGTTGTTGTCCCTGATTGAGAATCATACTTAGGCAGCCTGTTTTCCCACTATGGGTTGTGGGTTGTTGTTGTCCCTGATTGAGAATCATACTTAGGCAGCCTGTTTTCCCACTATGGGTTGTGGGTTGTTGTTGTCTCTGATTGAGAATCATACTTAGGCAGCCTGTTTTCCCACTATGGGTTGTGGGTTGTTGTTGTCCCTGATTGAGAATCATACTTAGGCAGCCTGTTTTCCCACTATGGGTTGTGGGTTGTTGTTGTCCCTGATTGAGAATCATACTTAGGCAGCCTGTTTTCCCACTATGGGTTGTGGGTTGTTGTTGTCTCTGATTGAGAATCATACTTAGGCAGCCTGTTTTCCCACTATGGGTTGTGGGTTGTTCTTTTCTGTTTTGCACCTGAACGGAGCTGTTTCGGTTGTGCTTTTGTTGCTTGTTTGATGGTGTTCAGTTTTACCATTAAAATGATGAACACTTACCACCTTGGTCCTCACCTTCTTCCACTAACCGTCGTTACAGTAGTATTCAGTTGGTAAGAGACAGACATTCAGTCAACACTAGGAATAGATTGTCCACCATCTATGTGTTATCCAGACAGAAAAGAGAAATAAGCAAAATAACATTTAGATTCAGAGCAATAAAGAAATGGAATAATTTATCTGATGAAACCTTTCAATATGTACATTCAAACGATACTTTAAAAGCATTTAAATATAATACAGGAAAGTGGACTATGACAGATGAAGAATCAATATATCTTTATAGACTGTTGGAGTATTTATCTGGTCAGTATATTAGTGTATTATGTCTGTTTGTAACAGTGGGTTTTATCGTATTATGAATTGCATTTTAATGTTTAAAGACTCTTGGAAGATCAGTGCAAATGAGGACTAAAAGAGATCCTAATCAAATCAATCCTTCGCTCCAACTCTCCCTCCACCTCTCCGTCCCTCCACCTCTCCACCTCTCCATCTCTCCCTCCACCTCCCTTCTATCGCTCCACCCCTCCACCTCTCCTTCCCTCCACCTTCCTTCTCTTCACCTCTCCATCTCTCCCTCCTTCTATCTCTCCACCCCTCCACCTCTCCTTCCCTCCACCTTCCTTCTCTTCACCTCTCCATCTCTCCCTCCCTTCTATCTCTCCACCCCTCCACCTCTCCTTCCCTCCACCTTCCTTCTCTCCACCCCTCCACCTCTCCTTCCCTCCACCTTCCTTCTCTCCACCTCTCCATCTCTCCCTCCACCTCCCTTCTATCTCTCCACCCCTCCATCTCTCCTTCCCTCCACCTTCCTTCTCTTCACCTCTCCTTACCTCCACTCCATTAGCACCACTAGGGATAATGAGAACACATTTTGAAGCTTGGCGGATGGCACCACAATCAGGGCTATTAGATAAGAAGCTCTGACCTAAAAACCTGCTATTGGGGTCATTTGAATGGCAAATAACCCAGTATTTCATTTGGCGCACTGTGCTTTTGTCAGACAAAAAGGCTCGTCCTGTTTGTGTGTGTCTGCATGGGTCAGACTGCAGGAGCGGATTGGTGTGTGTGTGTGTGCTTGCATACACTTGCGTGTTGTATAAGCACAGTGACCCTGGTGTTCCCATCTCCTTGACAAAAGCAACAATGAGAATAATCTTTCTTGACACACAACAACCATACCGTCGACAACCATTCCCCCGTCACCATACCGTCGACAACCATACCGTCAACAACCATACCGTCAACAACCATACCGTCGACAACCATACCGTCGACAACCATACCGTCGACAACCAATCCCGTCGACAACCATACCGTCGACAACCAAATCCCCCGTCACCATACCGTCGACAACCATTCCCCCGTCACCATACCGTCGGCAACCATACCGTCAACAACCATTCCCCCGTCACCATACCGTCGACAACCATACCGTCGACAACCATACCGTCGACAACCATTTCCCGTAACCATACCGTCGACAACCATTCCCCGACAACCACCGTCGACAACCATTCCCCGACAACCATACCGTCGACAACCATACCGTCGACAACCATACCGTCGACAACCATACCCCGTCACCATACCGTCAACAACCATTCCCCGTCACCATACCGTCGACAACCATTCCCCGTCACCATACCGTCGACAACCATACCGTCGACAACCATTCCCCCCGTCACCATACCGTTGACAACCATACCGTCGACAACCATACCGTCGACAACCATACCGTCGACAACCATTCCCCCGTCACCATACCGTCGACAACCATACCGTCGACAACCATACCGTTGACAACCATACCGTCGACATCCATACCCCGTCACCATACCGTCGACAACCATTCCCCGTCACCATACCGTCGACAACCATTCCCCCGTCACCATACCGTGGACAACCATACCGTCAACAACCATACCGTCAACAACCATACCGTCAACAACCATACCGTCGACAACCATTCCCCGTCACCATACCGTCGACAACCATACCGTCGACAACCATACTGTCGACAACCATACCGTCGACAACCATACCCCGTCACCATACCGTCGACAACCATTCCCCGTCACCATACCGTCGACAACCATTCCCCGTCACCATACCGTCGACAACCATACCGTCAACAACCATACCGTCAACAACCATACCGTCGACAACCATTCCCCCGTCACCATACCGTCGACAACCATTCCCCCGTCACCATGCCGTCAACAACCATACCGTCGACAACCATTCCCCCGTCACCATACCGTCGACAACCATCCCCCGTCACCATACCGTCGACAACCATTCCCCCGTCACCATACCGTCGACAACCATACCGTCGACAACCATACCGTCGACAACCATACCGTCGACAACCATTCCCCCGTCACCATACCGTCGACAACCATTCCCCCGTCACCATACCGTCGACAACCATACCGTCGACAACCATACCGACAACCATACCGTCGACAACCATTCCCCCGTCACCATACCGTCGACAACCATTCCCCCGTCACCATACCGTCGACAACCATACCGTCGACAACCATACCGTCGACAACCATACCGTCGACAACCATACCGTCGACAACCATTTCCCCGTCACCATACCGTCGACAACCATTTCCCCGTCACCATAGTCACATTGCAAAAGCTCACGGGTTCACACACACAGCCATAGGACCCCCATGGTCCTTTGTGTTAACATGAAACACATCACAGGAGAGCTTATTTACAGGGAAATATGGAGCTCATTGCTTAATCCTTGTACCGTATACGCAGGGAGTCAGGAAGCAGGTGTAGAAGGTGAGTTTAATAATGAGAATAAGCAGAAAAAACAAAACAGGAGAAGGGTACTGAACGTGAACAAAACCCATACTTCCTGAAGACTGAGGTTACTGAGGGCTAAATAAAGGGGAAGTAATCAAGGTAATGATGATGCCCAGGTGTGCGTAATGATGGTTGCCAGGTGTGCGTAATGATGGTTGCCAGGTGTGTGTAATGATGGTTGCCTGGTGTGAGAAATTATGGTTGCCAGGTGTGCGTAATGATGGTTGCCAGGTGGGCTACCTCAGTATTTTACGCTAGATTTTCCCCTGGGAAACACCACTCGCTAAATATGGTCCCTTACAGCTATTGTCCAATGTAAATGCCTAAAAAGACGTCACAATGCTGTAGACACGTTGGGGAATGTGTGGAAAATGTAAGCTCATTCGTAGCTCATTCACAGCCATATAAGGAGTCATTGGCATGAGGCGGTTTCAAAAAATGGGCACTTCCTAGTTGGATTTGTATTTTTATCTGGGTTTCACCTGTAACATCAGTTCTGTGGCACTCACAGACAATATCTTTGCAGTTTTGGAAACGTCAGGGTGTCTTCTTTCCAAAGCTGTCAATTATATGCATAGTCGAGCATCTTTTCGTGACAAAATATCTTGTTTAAAACGGGAACGTTTTTCATCCAAAAATGAAATACTGCCCCCAGAGTTTCAAGAGGTTAAGAAAAGATTAAGATGGGCAAAATAACACAGACACTGGACAGAGCAACTCTGCCTAGAAGGCCAGCATCCCAGAGTCGCCTCTTCACTGTTGACGTTGAGACTGGTGTTTTGCTGGTACTATTTAATGACGCTGCTAGTTGAGGAATTGTAAGGCATCTGTTTCTCAAACTAGACACTAATGTACTTGTCCTCTTGCTCAGTTGTGCACCAGGGCCTCCCACTCCTCTTTCTATTCTAGTTAGGGACAGTTTGCGCTGTTCTGTGAAGGAAGTAATACACAGCGTTGTACGAGATTCAGTTTCTTGGTAATTTCTCACATGGAATAGCCTTCATTTCTCAGAACAATAATAGATTGATGCGTTTCAGAAGAAAGTACTTTGTTTCTGGCCACTTTTGAGCATGTCATTGAACACACAAATGCTGATGTTCCAGATACTCAAGTAGTCTAAAGAAGGCTAGTTTAATTGCTGCTTTAATCTGCTTTAATTTGCAAAAGGGTTTTCTAATGATCAATTAGCCGTTTAAAATTATAAACTTGGATTAGCTAACACAACGTGCCATTGGAACACAGAAGTGATGGTTGCTGACAATGGGCCTCTATACGCCTTTGTAGATATTCCATTAAAAAATCGGTCGTTTCCAGCTATAAAAGTAATTTACAACATTAACAATCTTTACACTATATTTCTGATCAATTTTATTTTATTTGAACGGACAAAAAAAATGGACAAATAAAAACAAGGACATGTCTAAGTGACCCCAAACTTTTGAAAGGTAGTGTACATATAATATATGGATGAACAATGTGTCATGACTTCTTCTAGATGAAGATTAAAGGTGCCAGCTAACCAATGGTTTCAATACCCCCTTTCATAGGGGAGTTGGTCAGTTTTATGACGGGCGTAAATAAATTGCAGGAACTGTCTCCCCTCACTATTGAGGGGAAATAACCCTTTTGTTTCAAGGTGATTCTTCCCGCCAAAACTACAACATCCAAAAGTGGATAATGAAACAATATTCCTACCACAAAGAATGTGGGAAATGGTAGGGAGGGACTTAAATAACAATAATGACAGATAATTTGTTGTTTGGTGATTTCATTAAAGACGTTATAACGAAGACGTCGTAACTTTAAAACCTTTTAAGGATAGGGGGCAGCATTTCCACATTCGGATAAATAGCATGCACAATTTCAACTTCCTGCTACTCATGCCAGGAATATATTATATACATATGATTAGTAGGTGTGGATAGAAAACACTCAGAAGTTTCTAAAACTGGTTCAATCATGTCTGTGACTATAACATAACTTATGTAGCAGGCAAAACCCAGAGCAAAACTGTTCAGAATTATTATTATTTTTTGCCTCTGACCGTTCCCTCAGTTGTATTTGCCAAATGATATTTGATAGCAACCATTTTATAGTTCCTAAGACTTCCACAGGATGTCACCAGTCTTTGGAAATGGGTTGAAGTTAATCATTGGTGCAATGAAGAAGAAGGACATCCTGGAACAACGTTACACTGTTGAAAGTTACGCAAGAGGGAAAATGGTGCATGTTTTGTTTACTTGCTCTATTGAATACAGATTGCCCCGTCTACAATTTGATCGATTATTAACGTTTTAAAATACCTAAAGTTGTATTACAAAAGTAGTTTGAAATATTTTGGCAAAGTTTATAGGCATTTTTTAAAATGTTTTGTAGTGATGTTTTGTTTTGGCAAGATGTTTTTTTCCGGATCAAACCTGCTTTATAAATGGACATTTTGGGTGGACGGAATTAATCGGAAAAAAAAGTACCAATTGTGATGTTTATGGGACATATTGGAATGCCAACAAAGAAGCTCGTCAAAGGTAATGCATGTTTTATATTGTATTTCAGTGTTTTGTGTAGCGCCGGCTACGCTAGTTCTTTTATTTACAACTGGTTCAGGTGGGTGCATGCTATCAGATAATAGCTTCTCATGCTTTTGCCGAAAAGCATTTTTAAAATCTGACATGTTGGCTGGATTCACAACGAGTGTAGCTTTAATTGAGTACCCTGCATGTGTGATTTCATGAAAGTTTGAGTTTTAACGCGTTTTATTTGAATTAGGCGCTCTGCATTTCCCGAGGCTATTGGCCACTTGAGACACTAACGTCTCCTCCAATCCATAAGAGGTTTTAAGGCCTCAGGCCGCATGCTGATATAAAATAACACACGTTGGAGTTGTATTTCTAGCTTCACTAGAGGCCTTAATTAACAATAGATTCATATCTATTCAATAGCCTTAACAAAGACTTCCAAAACTGACAACATGTCAAAACAGACCAAAGGACATCGCAAAAACTCAAACATTTAATTTTGACCAGCCTAATCAGGTAGGTAAGATAGCCACGGCAGGTAGGGCGGCTGAGAGGTTGCTGGTCCGAATCCCCGAAGCTGACAAGGTTAAAAAAATCTGTCAATGTGCCCCTGAGCAAGGCACTTAACCCTAGTCGCTCTGGATAAGAGTGTCTGCTAAATGACTCAAATGTAAAACCACCAAACATTACACCGGCGGACCAAACCTGAAACGAACTCAAGTGTTCAAGTCCTAAAACTGCAGGATTATTTTTTACCTTTATTTAACTAGGCAAGTCAGTTAAGAACAAATTCTTATTTACAATGACGGCCTAGGAACAGTGGGTTAACTGGCCTAGGAACAGTGAGTTAACTGGCCTATGAACAGTGAGTTAACTGGCCTAGGAACATTGGGTTAACTGGCCTAGGAACAGTGGGTTAACTGGCCTAGGAACAGTGAGTTAACTGGCCTAGGAACAGTGAGTTAACTGGCCTAGGAACAGTGATTTAACTGGCCTAGGAACAGTGAGTTAACTGGCCTATGAACAGTGAGTTAACTGGCCTAGGAACAGT
>NC_088401.1:8718856-8731356 GCF_034236695.1 Oncorhynchus nerka | reverse complement strand
ATGATAGTCTCAGAGGTCCGTTAAAAGCGCAGAGAGCATCATGAAGAACAAGGAACACACCAGGCAGGTCCGAGATACTGTTGTGAAGAAGTTTAAAGCCGGATTTGGATACAAAAAGATTTCCCAAGCTTTAAACATCCCAAGGAGCACTGTGCAAGCGATAATATTGAAATGGAAGGAGTATCAGACCACTGCAAATCTACCAAGACCTGGCCGTCCCTCTAAACTTTCAGCTCATACAAGGAGAAGACTGATCAGAGATGCAGCCAAGAGGCCCATGATCACTCTGGATGAACTGCAGAGATCTACAGCTGAGGTGGGAGACGCTGTCCATAGGACAACAATCAGTCGTATATTGCACAAATCTGGCCTTTATGGAAGAGTGGCAAGAAGAAAGCCATTTCTTAAAGATATCCATAAAAAGTGTTGTTTAAAGTTTGCCACAAGCCACCTGGGAGACACACCAAACATGTGGAAGAAGGTGCTCTGGTCAGATGAAACCAAAATTGAACTTTTTGGCAACAATGCAAAACGTTATGTTTGGCGTAAAAGCAACACAGCCCATCACCCTGAAACTACCATCCCCACTGTCAAACATGGTGGTGGCAGCATCATGGTTTGGGCCTGCTTTTCTTCAGCAGGGACAGGGAACATGGTTAAAATTGATGGGAAGATGGATGGAGCCAAATACAGGACCATTCTGGAAGAAAACCTGATGGAGTCTGCAAAAGACCTGAGACTGGGACGGAGATTTGTCTTCCAACAAGACAATGATCCAAAACATAAAGCAAAATCTACAATGGAATGGTTAAAAAGTAAACATATCCAGGTGTTAGAATGGCCAAGTCAAAGTCCAGACCTGAATCCAATCGAGAATCTGTGGAAAGAACTGAAAACTGCTGTTCACAAATGCTCTCCATCCAACCTCACTGAGCTCGAGCTGTTTTGCAAGGAGGAATGGGAAAAAATGTCAGTCTCTCGATGTGCAAAACTGATAGAGACATACCCCAAGCGACTTACAGCTGTAATCGCAGCAAAAGGTGGCGCTACAAAGTATTAACTTAAGGGGGCTGAATAATTTTGCACGCCCAATTTTTCAGTTTTTGATTTGTTAAAAAAGTTTGAAATATCCAATAAATGTTGTTCCACTTCATGATTGTGTCCCACTTGTTGTTGATTCTTCACAAAAAATACAGTTTTATATCTTTATGTTTGAAGCCTGAAATGTGGCAAAAGGTCGCAAAGTACAAGGGGGCCGAATACTTTCGCAAGGCACTGTAAACATATTCTGAGACTGTTCCTATTCTGAGACTGCTCCTATTCTGAGACTGCTCCTATTCTGAGACTCCTCCTATTCTGAGACTGTTCCTATTCTGAGACTGCTCCTATTCTGAGACTGCTCCTATTCTGAGACTCCTCCTATTCTGAGACTCCTCCTATTCTGAGACTGCTCCTATTCTGAGACTGCTCCTATTCTGAGACTGCTCCTATTCTGAGACTGCTCCTAGGGATACATGATAATAGATATCACGGTCGTCGTAACGAGGAGACCAAGGCGCAGCGTGATTGGAATACAGTCTTCTTTTATTAAAACGAAGAACACTTAAACAAACTAACAAAACAACAAAACGAACGTGAAGCTATAAACAACTTGTGCTAACATGTAACTACACATAGACAATAACCCACAAACTATCCAAGGCATATGGCTACCTAAATACGGTCCCCAACCAGAGACAACGATAAACAGATGCCTCTGATTGAGGACCAATCTAGGCAACCATAGACATAAAAACACCTAGACAGGTGGCATTTACCCAGGTTAACCGTGGTTTCTCTTCCATCTCCCTTGCTAAGTCCAGACAAGGTACATTATTTTTATTCAAAAGCTAGCAGTGGTGAAATGGTAGTTTATCACACAACGGTAGCATACCCATCTCTTCAGTGTGTCTCTCTCTCTCTCGGAAAGCATTCAGACACTTTCCCAATTTCCACATGTTGTTACCTTACAGCCGTATACTCTAATGGATTAAATAAAACATTTTCCTCATCAAGCTACACACAATACCCCATGATGACGAAGGGAAAAGTATTCAGTCCCTTTGGACGTGAAATTGAGCTCAGGTGCATCCTGTTTCACTGATCATCCTTGAGATGTTTCTACAACCTGATTGGAGTCCACCTGTGATAAAATTCAATTGATTGAACATGACGTCCAAAAGTTGACAATGCATGTCAGAGCAAAAACCAAGCAATGAGGTTGAAGGAATTGTTCATAGATCTCAGAGACAGGACTGTGTCGAGGCACAGATCTGGGGAATGGTACCAAAACATTTCCGCAGCACTGAAGATCCCCAAGAACCCAGTGGCCTCCGTCAACTGAGCAATCGGGGGAGAAGGGCCTTGGTCAGGGAGGTGACCAAGAACTCAATGGTCAGTTTGACAGAGCTCCAAAGATCCTCTGCGGATATGGGAGAACCTTCCAGAAGGACATCCATCTCTGCAGCACTCCACCAATCAGGCCTTTATGGTAGAGTGGCCAGACGGAAGCCACTCCTCAGTAAACGGCACAAAAAGTACCTAAAGGACTCTCAGACCACGAGAAACTAGATTCTCTGGTCTGATGAAACCAATATTGAACTCTTTGGATTGAATACCAAAAGTCACGTCTGGAGGAAACCTGGCACCATCCCAACGGTAAAGCATGGTGGTGGCAGCGTCATGCTGTCGGGATGTCTTTCAGCGGCAGGGACTGGGAGACGAGTCAGGATCGAGGGAAAGATAAACGGAGAGATCTTTGATGAAAACCTGCTCCAGAGCGCACAGGACCATAGACTGGGTGAAGGTTCACCTTTCAACAAGACAACAGCCCTAAGAACACAGCCAAGACAACGCAGGAGTGGCTTCGGGACAAATCTCTGAATATCCTTCAGTGGCCCAGCCAGAGACCGGACTTGAACCCGATCGAACATCTCTGGAGACACCTGAAAATAGCTATGCAGCGACGCTCCCCATTCAACTTGACAGAGCTTGAGATGATCTGCAGAGAAGAATGGGGGACACTATCCAAATGTATTTTTAATTTTAATTTCACCTTTATTTAACCAGGTAGGCAAGTTGAGAACAAGTTCACATTTACAATTGCGACCTGGATACAGGTGTGCCAAGCTTGTAGCGTCATAACCAAGGAGACTCAAGGCTGTAATCGCTGCCAAAGGTGTTTCAACAATGTACTGAGTAAAGGGTCTGAATACTTATGTAAATGTCATATTTCAGTTTTTTTTATTTGATACACTTGTAAACATTTCTAAATCCTGTTTTTGGCTTGTCAATGTCATATATTGTGTGTAGATTGATGAGGGAATAAAACAAATATGTTTAATCAAGGCTGTAATGTAACAAAATGTGGAAAATTCAAGGGGTCTGAATACTTTCCGAAGGCACAGTATATGGTTAATATACCACATTTAAGGTCTGTTCTAAGCACAACAACGCGGAGTGCCTGGATACAGCTTTTAGCCGTTGTATATTGGCCTATTCCATAATGCCTCTAAGTGCCTTAAACGCTATTATAAACTCTTTACCAACGTAAATGTAAATATTTTGTCATACTCGAGGTATACGGTCTGATATACCACGGTTGTCAGCTGATCAGCATTCAGGGCTCGAACCACCCAGTTACAGACAGGACACACAGTACTGGGAGATAACCACAGGAAGGACAGAACATAGGGTTAGAGACAGTACTGGGAGATAGCCACAGGAAGGACAGAACATACGGTTACAGACAGTACTGGGAGATAACCACAGGAAGGACAGAACATACGGTTACAGACAGTACTGGGAGATAACCACAGGAAGGACAGGACATAGGGTTAGAGACTGGGAGATACAGGAAGGAGATAACCACTGGGAGGAAGGACAGAACATATGGTTAGAAACAGTACTGGGAGATAGCCACAGGAAGGACAGTACTACAGACAGGGAGATAACCACAGGAAGGACAGAACAAGGACAGAACATATGGTTAGAAACAGATAACCGGAAGGACAGAACATAGGGGGAGATGGGAGAAGCCACAGGAAGGACAGAACATACGGTTACAGACAGTACTGGGAGATAACCGGAAGGACAGAACATAGGGTTAGAGACAGTACTGGGAGATAGCCACAGGAAGGACAGAACATACGGTTAGAAACAGTACTGGTAGATAACCACAGGAAGGACAGAACATAGGGTTAGAGACAGTACTGGGAGATAGCCACAGGAAGGACAGAACATACGGTTAGAGACAGTACTGGGAGATAGCCACAGGAAGTGCAGAACATACAGTTACAGACAGTACTGGGAGATAGCCACAGGAAGTGCAGAACATACAGTTACAGACAGTACTGGGAGATAACCACAGGAAGGACAGAACATACGGTTAGAAACAGTACTGGGAGATAGCCACAGGAAGGACAGAACATACGGTTACAGACAGTACTGGGAGATAGCCACAGGAAGGACAGAACATACAGTTACAGACAGTACTGGGAGATAGCCACAGGAAGAGCAGAACATACAGTTACAGACAGTACTGGGAGATAGCCACAGGAAGAGCAGAACATACAGTTACAGACAGTACTGGGAGATAGCCACAGGAAGGACAGAACATACGGTTACAGACAGTACTGGGAGATAACCACAGGAAGGGTAGAACATACGGTTACAGACAGTACTGGGAGATAGCCACAGGAAGGACAGAACATACAGTTACAGACAGTACTGGGAGATAACCACAGGAATAAGGTTGCAGAAACTTTCCCAAAATTTCCAGGGTTTCCTGATTGGAGGATTCTAGAATTCCTGACCTTTTAGTTACTGGCCTACAACTCTTAACTGCTAGGCTGGGAGGATGGGAGACTGGGAGTCGACCGCTGTCTCTGTTATTACACGAGGGAGCAGTAAAGCCTTATTACAGGCGTAGTGCACTTTGAGTCAATTCACACAGAGTTTACCACAGTAAGTGCTTTGTGCGGTACAGTAGATTATACATCCTGAGTGTTAGCTCAAAGTGAACAGGTCATGATAATGATGTATCGTTTTGGCTTCCTTTCCTTTCCACTTCCTTGTCCCAACACACAGGAAATAACTCATATCGTATTCGACTACTTCAATACTTAATAATTCATGGAGATATTGACATATTCTGCTCATTGGGAAGTCATGTAATTGTCTTGGTTCATTTCGGGAATCTATATTGCAACGATGCTGTTTAATTGGAAAGGGAAACGAATGAACGTCTAAGCAAGATGAAAAGAGTGTTCAAAAGTAATACTGATATTGTGATATAGTCTCTCAAAATATGAGGCTATTGTTGATTGTCAATTAAATATTGTCCATGTCTGTATACCAATACCTGTGTTCTTAAAATAGTAGGCTTTTTGTGTATGTGAAATATGAAAGTTTCAAAATATGCGGAATATTTCAAATTTAGTCACTTTAAATGCCAGGATGTCACATGGCCTCCCCTTTTTTCAATTTCACCTAATATGACATACCCAAATCTATCTGCCTGTAGTCTAGGCCCTGAAACAAAGATATGCCTATTCTTGACACCATTTGAAAGGAAACACTTTGGAGTTTGTGGAAATGTGAAAGGAATGTAGGAGAATAAAATACATTAGATCTGGTAAAGAAAATACAAAGAAAAATTTAAAAAGTTTTATTGTATTTTTTTTTCTACCATCTTCTTTGAAATGCAAGAGAAAGGACATAATGTATTATTCCAGCCCAGGTGCAATTTAGATTTTGGCCACTAGACGAAAGCAGTGTATGTGCAAAGTTTTAGACTGATCCAATGAACCATTGTGTTTTTGTTCAAAATTCAGCCCAAACGTGCTTAATTGGTTTATTAATAACTTTTCAAGTTAATAATTGTGCACTCTCCTCAAACAATAGCAGGGTATTATTTCACTGTAATAGCTACTGTAAATTGGACAGTGCAGTTAAATTAACAATAATTGAAGTTTTTTGCCAATTTCAGATATGTCTTTGTCCTGGGAAATGTTCTTGTTATTTACAACCTCATGCTAATCGCATTAGCCTACGTTAGCTCAACCATCCCATGGTTGGGACACTGATCTGTAAAGATCCTTAGAGGTTTTTTAATCTAGTATAATTTTCTGCACACTATTGAGGAAGATAATAGTGTTTCCAGACCCACCTGTGTTTGACAACAGCTGATAATCAGATGATAATTAGACAAGGGCACTGTAGCAAAATGAATGAATGGTGCAGCACAATGCAATTGCACATCAGATGAAGCATTCGCAGTATAGTTGAGCCTAGCATGTTGATATTTGATGCTTGCTGCTTACATTTCTGCTAAACAATATGTTCTAAAAAATGTTATGTGAGTAGTACACAGTATGTAGTTTTAGTAAAGAGTAGGCAAGACACGGCCATGAACTTTCTCTAAAGCCTCCATCTTTCTTTAGCTTTTTCTACCTACCCCCCTCCATGCTTTCTTGCTTTCTTGCTTTCTTGCTTTCTCACTCCCTCTCCATCTCTTTCGTTCTCCCTCTCTTTCTCCCACCCTCTCTTTCTCCCTCTCCCTCCCTCTACCTCTCCTTCAGTCTCTCACTTTCTCCCTCCCTCCCTCTCTCTTTCTCTTCTAGTGGAAATGTAATTATGTTGATCACATTTCTGTTGGAAATGCCTTAGCGGACAGCTATGCTAGTTAGCAGCAGAGCGAATGTGCTGTGTGTTTAATTAAGGAACATTACAATGCTTTGTAATGCAGGTAAAACAACCATTGCAAATAACTCAGTACAGATGGCCTGCATCTAACAGCAGGGATGGTGGCCTGCATCTAACAGCAGGGACGGTGGCCTGGATCTAACAGCAGTACAGATGGCCTGCATCTAGCAGCAGTACAGATGGCCTGTATCTAACAGCAGTACAGATGGCCTGCATCTAGCAGCAGGGACGATGGCCTGCATCTAACAGCAGGGACGGTGGCCTGTATCTAACAGCAGGGACGGTGGCCTGCATCTAACAGCAGGGACGATGGCCTGCATCTAACAGCAGGGAAGATGGCCTGGATCTAACAGCAGGGACGATGGCCTGCATCTAACAGCAGGGAAGATGGCCTGCATCTAACAGCAGGGACGATGGCCTGCATCTAACAGCAGGGAAGATGGCTTGGATCTAACAGCAGGGACGGTGGCCTGGATCTAACAGCAGTACAGATGGCCTGCATCTAACAGCAGGGAAGATGGCCTGTATCTAACAGCAGGGACGGTGGCCTGCATCTAACAGCAGGGAAGATGGCCTGCATCTAACAGCAGGGACGGTGGCCTGGATCTAACAGCAGGGACGGTGGCCTGCATCTAACAGCAGGGACGGTGGCCTGTATCTAACAGCAGGGACGGTGGCCTGCATCTAACAGCAGGGAAGATGGCCTGCATCTAACAGCAGGGAAGATGGCCTGCATCTAACAGCAGGGAAGATGGCCTGCATCTAACAGCAGGGACGGTGGCCTGTATCTAACAGCAGGGACGGTGGCCTGGATCTAACAGCAGGACAGATGGCCTGCATCTAACAGCAGGGAAGATGGCCTGTATCTAACAGCAGGGACGGTGGCCTGCATCTAACAGCAGGGAAGATGGCCTGCATCTAACAGCAGGGACGGTGGCCTGGATCTAACAGCAGGGACAGATGGCCTGCATCTAACAGCAGGGAAGATGGCCTGCAGGGACGGTGGCCTGCATCTAACAGCAGGGACGGTGGCCTGTATCTAACAGCAGGGACGGTGGCCTGCATCTAACAGCAGGGAAGATGGCCTGCATCTAACAGCAGGGACGGTGGCCTGCATCTAACAGCAGGGACGGTGGATTTGCTGAATACAAAAAAAGACACCTACACACACAATCCCCCGTAATGAAAAAGTGAAAACATGTTTTTCGAATATATTTTTTTTTATTGAAAATGAAATTAAGAAAAATATAATTTACGTAAGTGATATATGTTAGAATCACTGTTGTTGGCTGTGAATACAGCTGTGAGTCTTTCTGGGTACGTCTCTAAAAGCTTTTCACACCTGGATTATGCAGTATTTAAGTCACAACTGTAACTAGGCTACTCAGAAACATAAAATGTTGTCTCGGTAAGCAACTCCAGCGTAGATTTGGTTTTGTGTTTTAGGTTATTGTCCTTCTGAAAGGTGAAATTGTCTCCCAGTGTCTGGTGGAAAGCAGACTGAACCACTTTTTGCCTGTGTCTCTACTATGTTTCTTTTATCCTAAAACAAACACACGGACACACACGGACACACACACACACACACACACACACACACACACACACACACACACACACACACACACACACACACACACACACACACACACGCAAGAAAGACAAGGCACTGTTCAAGTCAGCATAAATATGTAGGCAATCAGGTTAAGCAGAAATATCATCCTATCAAATTAAACTAGTTTTCTCGCAGTCATGCATCACATTTATTTCCAGCTCTTATCAGCAATTGCTCATGTTTTAATTAACCTTGGTGACTTATTGTTAATCATAACAATAGTATCCTTAACTCCCCACTGCACCTTTGGGGATGTGGAGCAGGTTCTAAGAATGTTTCTTTAACAACAGGTTCTAAGAATGTTTCTTTAACAACAGGTTCTAAGAATGTTTCTTTAACAACAGGTTCTAAGAATGTTTCTTTAACAACAGGTTCTAAGAATGTTTCTTTAACAACAGGTTCTAAGAATGTTTCTTTAACAACAGGTTCTAAGAATGTTTCTTTAACAACAGGTTTTAAGAATGTTTCTTTAACAACAGGTTCTAAGAATGTTTCTTTAACAACAGGTTCTAAGAATGTTTCTTTAACAACAGGTTCTAAGAATGTTTCTTTAACAACAGGTTTTAAGAATGTTTCTTTAACCTCTTAATCCTACCCCCTACTTTTTCGAACATTCTGTTTGAAATCGCGCAACATTTCAGCGCCCTGCTACTCATGCCAGGAATATAGTATATGCATATGATTAGTATGTGTGGATAGAAAACACTCTGACGTTTCTAAAACTGGTTAAATCACGGCTGTGACTATAACAGAACGTGCGTTTCATCGAAAAGCGCAGAAAAATCTGATCACTGGAAACTATATCAATGCGCCACTTGCATGTATTGTTGAATTGAAACCACATTACCTGGAGCCGAGATTGCAATTCCTACAGCTTCCACACGATGTCACCAGTCTTGTCATTTGCCTAGGCTTTGTTTCTTGGTCAAACGAACAAGAGACAGCCCATTTCTTCAGGTCTCCGACAGGATGTTTTGGTCCTGAAATATCCGGACATTATTTCAAGACATGGAGCTATAGAATATACATCGCCCCGTGATCAATTTGATCGATTATTAACGTTTACTAATACCTAAAGTTGCATTACAAAAGTAATTCGAAGTGTTTTGTGAAAGTTTATCGTCAACTTTTTTAATTTAAAAAAATGACGTTGCGTTATAAAACGCTGTTTTTTTCCTTGATCACACAGTCTTCATAGATCGATATCTAGGCTATATATGGACCGATTTAATCAAAAAAAGACCCAATAGTGATGTTTATGGGACATCTAGGAGTGCCAACAAAGAAGATCGTCAAAGGTAATGAATGTTTTATATTTTATTTCTGCGTTTTGTGTAGCGCCGACTATGCTAATTATTTTGTCTACGTCCCATTCGTGTCTTTTGGGGTGTTGCATGCTATCAGATAATAGCTTCTCATGCTTTCGCCAAAAAGCATTTTAAAAATCTGACTTGTTGGCTGGATTCACAACGAGTGTAGCTTTATTTCAGTACCCTGCATGTGTGTTTTAATGAACGTTTGAGTTTTAACGAGTGCTATTAGCATTTAGCGTAGCGCATTTGCATTTCCAGATGGCTAGATGGGACGCATGCGTGTCGGGTCGACTTAAGAGGTTTTAACAACAGGTTCTAAGAATGTTTCTTCAACAACAGGTTCTAAGAATGTTTCTTTAACTAGTTGCTCCTACCCTCTACTTTTTTGAACATTTTGTTAAAAATCGCGCAACATTTCAGCGCCCTGCTACTCATGCCAGGAATATAGTACGTTCATATGGTTAGAATGTGTGTATAGGAAACCCTCGGACGTTTTTAAAACTGGTTAAATCACGACTGTGGCTATTACATAACGTGCGTTACATCGGAAAGCGCAGGAAAACCTGATCACAGAAAATGGAAATAAATATCCTTGCGCCACTTCCAGCAATTGTTAACAGTGAGCCGAATTAGATAAGACCGAGCATTCAACTCCCACAGCATCCCCATGCAGTCGAGTATCTTGTGAATTTAATCCTCTTTGATTCTTGGTTGAACCGAAAGAGGGGCACGACGTACCTCCGGTCTCCGCCCAGATCATTCCGGAAGAGCTCTCTCCTGAAATTTTTTCCAAGACGACAGCTAATGAATGTACATCGCCTACGGATGATTTTTATCGCTTATTAACGTTTACTAATACCTAAAGTAGCATTACAAACGTATTTCGAAGTGTTTTGTGAAAGTTTATCGTCTACTTTTTGAATTTTAAAAAATGACGTTACGTTGTGAAATCGCTGTTTTTTTCGTTTATCACACAGTCTACATATAACGATATCTTGGCTTTATATGGCCCGATTTAATCGAAATAAAGACCCAATAGTGTTTATGGGACATCTAGGAGTGCCAACAAAGAAGATGGTGAAAGGTAATGACTGTTTTCTATTTTATTGTGCGGTTTGTGTAACGCCGAAATGCTAATTATTTTGTTTACGTCCCCTGCTGTGCTTTTCTGTTGTAGTGTATTGGTGCATGCTATCAGATAATAGCTTCTCATGCTGTCGCCGAAAAGCATTTTAAAAATCTGACTTGTTGCCTGGATTCACAACGAGTGTAGCTTTAATTTGATACCCTGCATGTGTATTTTAATGAACTTTTGAGTTTTAACTAATACTATTAGCATTTAGCGTAGTGCATTTGCATTTCCAGAGCTCTAGTTGGGACGCAAGCGTCCCAGGTAGAGGTAAGAGGTTAACAACAGGTTCTAAGAATGTTTCTTTAACAACAGGTTCTAAGAATGTTTCTTTAACAACAGGTTCTAAGAATGTTTCTTTAACAGGTTCTAAGAATGTTTCTTTAACAACAGGTTCTAAGAATGTTTCTTTAACAACAGGTTCTAAGAATGTTTCTTTAACAGGTTCTGAGAATGTTTCTTTAACAACAGGTTCTGAGAATGTTTCTTTAACAACAGGTTCTGAGAATGTTTCTTTAACAACAGGTTCTGAGAATGTTTCTTTAACAACAGGTTCTGAGAATGTTTCTTTAACAACAGGTTCTAAGAATGTTTCTTTAACAACAGGTTCTAAGAATGTTTCTTTAACAACAGGTTCTAAGAATGTTTCTTTAACAACAGGTTCTGAGAATGTTTCTTTAACAACAGGTTCTAAGAATGTTTCTTTAACAACGAGTTAAAAGTATAAGCAGAGGGGAAGAGAAAAGAGTGACTGTGTGCGTCCCTAATGCCATCCTCTTCCTTATATAGCGTGTATTACTTTTCACGAGAACTCTATGGGCCCTGGTCAAAAAGCAGTGCACTTTAAAACACCATTCTGTATACTTCTGGCCCTTCTTTGGACACTGTGTTAACAACCCTCCAGACGAGCTTCAATGCCATACAACTGTCCTTCCGTGGCCTCCAACTGCTCTTAAATACAAGTAAAATTAAATGCATGCTCTTCAACTGATCGCTGCCCACACCGGCCCGCCCGTCCAGCATCACTACTCTGGACAGTTCTGACTTAGAATATGTGGACAACTACAAATAGCTAGGTGTCTGGTTAGACTGTAAACTCTCCTTCCAGACTCAGATCAAACATCTCCAATCCAAAGTTAAATCTAGAATTGACTTCCTATTTCGCAACAAAGCATCCTTCACTCATGCTGCCAAACATACACTCGTAAAACTGACCATCTTACCAATCCCCGACTTCGGCGATGTCATTTACAAAATAGCTTCCAACACCCTACTCAACAAATTGGATGCAGTCTATCACAATGCCATCCGTTTTGTCACCAAAGCGCCATATACTACTCACCACTGTGACATGTACGCTGTCGTTGGCTGGCCCTCGCTTCATACTCGTCGCCAAACCCACTGGCTCCAGGTCATCTACAAGACCCTGCTAGGTAAAGTCCCGCCTTATCTCTGCTCGCTGGTCACCATAGCTGCACCCACCCGTAGCACGTGTTCCAGCAGGTATATCTTACTTGTCACCCCCAAAGCCAATTCCTCCTTTGGCCACTTCTCCTTCCAGTTCTCTGCTGCCAATGACTGGAACGAGCTACACAAATCTCTGAAACTGGAAACACTTATCTCCCTCACTAACTTTAAGCACCAGCTGTCAGAGCAGCTCACAGATCACTGCACCTCTACATCTATAAAAAGCCCAAAT
>NC_088401.1:8681356-8713856 GCF_034236695.1 Oncorhynchus nerka | reverse complement strand
GTGGAATGACCACCAGGTAGTGAGAGCATATTTTGTAATTGTAGCATAAATTTATGTTGAAGTATTTGAAGTAAAGTATCAGAGAGTACACATTTTTAATCACAATATTTTTCATGAAATGCAAATGTAAATGTAATATGAAACTGGACACAAACATGTCTAATTATCAAGCCTTAGGGAAAACATAATGTGGTTGGACAGAACTGGAAGATATATTTTGTCTCACACATCACATTGCCACAAAATAGAAGACACTAGGAAGTTTTCCTGCTATGTTCAAAGACCTTTATGAATTAATGAAAAAATAAAAATGTCAGAAAAGTCATTCAAATTACATTTCCAATCCTGGAGAGGGAGGGGGGAGCATCCTTTTCTCACACAGTTTCCTGAAATTGTCTCAGTTGACATCAATGCTCACGCTTCACACAATACAGAGTTTTTTCACATCATGTGATGTGAAGGTTACTTCCGCCTAAAAGAGGCCTTATTAACTCAATATACTTTATAAACAAACTTCATCAGTGAGATGAAATTCTAGCAGCTTAACTGTCGGTTTCAGCGGGAAAACAGCTCTTGATAATTACCTTGTTTTTTCCTCATTTCCTTAGAGCTTATTGTTGGGCGTAGCTATGAAGGCACAAGGTGAGCTCTGACACGATGGGTGACTGAAGTTGCCGTTGGACAAGGACTCCAGAACGTGCTGTTCTGTCAACTAGAATAGCATCAACAGAAAGACACCTTCAACTTTTAATTACACTCACAATCATAACTAATATAAAGCAGTTGAATAATGTAACTTAACGTCAAGCGTTACTTTAACTGAAGGTCTATTACATCAAAAGTTGATAAGATTCAAGAATGAAGGGAGTACGTGAGTCAATGTCGTGCTTCAAATCCAGGGATGTCCTTTGAAGGAACAGTCAAAAAAAAAGAAACAGTGCTGTCTATGATATCCTTCCTCTCTCCTTTGAAGACATGGTAGACCCGCTAGGCACCGCAGCGTCTCCTGCACCCAGCACGATCACCGTGCCTTGCAGATGCACATTCCTAAAGGAGCAGAGGGAAAAGGAGGTACAATCTGATGATTCATTGTTCACTTGGAGATCTTGATCTCACTAAATAAACACATGCAGTACACCAGTGGCGGCTGGTGACATTTAAGATGAGGGAGGACGATTTCTTTATGAGCAGGGCCTTATTTCTATTACAGCATATTGGATGACTGACATTCATATTCCATTCACCCAGTTCAATGTAACATCGATAGGTTTAGATTACTACATGATACTCTAATTTGGTTTAGGCTACTACATTTTTCCTATACCCATCATGAGGCTGCTACAACCTAGCCTGTGAATGAAAGTTTACAGGTCGAGAGAAATTAGAGTAATTAAGGTGACACATTCAACACTGCCTTGCACAATCTTGCCTGCATCTAGCTGATCTAGCGTGTAACAATTAGTCCAGTTGCAAACAAGAGTTTCTGTTTGACAAATTCAGGTATGTTTATCCCCGTTTTATTCTGTTTTAGAAACGTTTTTCAAAAGCAAAGGCGGAATGATCACGCGAAAACACAGTTCACTTTCATAGCATTCACATACAAACAGCATGATAGTTGGACAATTCCTTCTCGCATCAATGTGCTCTCCTCCTCCTCACCTTTTCCCTGTGACCAGATGAAAAATAATTTTCAAGCCTTCATATCATAACCGCTAACCGCTACACACAGCCTAAGTCGTTGTCACCATATTAGCTAACGTCATAGTCAACATAGCTACTAGAACGCGTTAGTAAACCCACTGCAAATCACACAGTACAGTGTACAGTCAGAAAGCAGTTTAGCAGATACACCGGTGGGCCAAGGAGGCAACACATTTATAAAATCAAAGGTTAACCTTGACTTAAAAGAGTTGCAGTGTTGGATAGCCATAGCTAGCTAGGTAACATAGCATCCCTATCTGTTCGATAGCCATAGCCTGCTAGCTAACATAGCATCCCTCTCTGTTTGATAGCCATAGCCAGCTAGGTAACATAGCATCCCTCTCTGTTTGAGCCGGGTGGTTGAGTAGGCTAAACTAGCTACCTGTATTCGCTAGCTAAGTAAATGAAAGTGGAAAAAAATATGAAATATCTCTCTCTCTCTCTCTCTCTCTCTCTCTCTCTCTCTCTCTCTCTCTTTCTCTCTTGTTTCTCCTTTTCATTTTTTAATAAATTAATTTGTTCAAAACTGTTCAACTATTGTCTTTATCTCTCTTTGAGTCAACTAGTCACCACATTTTAGGCACTTCAATGCTAGCTAGCTGTAGCTTATGCTTTCAGAACTAGATTACATTTCTGATCCTTTGATTGGGTGGACAACATGTCAGTTCATGCTGCAAGAGCTCTGATAGGTTGGCGGACGACCTCTGGAAGTTGCCATACCTACTGTGTTAGTCTATGGAATGTGGTGAGAACCACGAGCCTTCTAGGTTTTGTATTGAAGTCAATATACCCAGAGGAGGACGGAAATTAGCTGTCCTCCGGCTACACCATGGTGTTACCCTACAGAGTGCTGTTGAGGCTACTGTAGACCTTCATTGCAAACAGTGTGTTTCAATCAATTATTTGGTGAAATTAAAATATTGAGTATATTTCTATCTAAAAATGAAAACCTTTAAAATGTTTCACTATTTACATTTTTATGCAATTCACTGAGGAGGATGATCCTCCCCTTCCTCCTCTGAGGAGCCTCCACTGGAGAACACATACAAGTGCGGCTCATGATCTAGTAGTGCGTGGTTTGCAAACTACAAAAGCTGTTCAGATGAATAAGATAATGATATCTATGTATTTCTAAAACGGTTTTCTTCGTCACATGATTTTTGTGTGCAAAATAATTCCATTATATTCTCACCTGACTATGATGAAATTGCACAATCATTTATCTTGTTAAAACGATTCCAGGTCAAAACTTTGTTAGTGCTATTACTCCAGCCAAACCCTCTCTGTGCTGCACATAGTACTCTATCGACCATGTCCATGTCTCCCTTCACACCAAATTGTTCGTAAGGACCACACAAAAACAAACTACTCCGTAAGTACCAAAGTGACTGCACTGCAATCACTGCAATGGAACACGGCTCAGATTAGGTATAACACAATAGATCATGGCTCAGATCAGATCTAAAACAATGGAACAAGGCTCAGATTAGGTCTAACACAATGGAACAAGGCTCAGATCAGATCTAAAACAATGGAACAAGGCTCAGATTAGGTCTAACACAATGGAACAAGGCTCAGATCAGATCTAAAACAATAGAACAGGGCTCAGATGAGGTCTAACACAATGGAACAGGGCTCAGATCAGATCTAAAACAATAGAACAGGGCTCAGATGAGGTCTAACACAATGGAACAAGGCTCAGATCAGATCTAAAACAATAGAACAGGGCTCAGATGAGGTCTAACACAATGGAGCAAGGCTCAGATCAGATCTAAAACAATAGAACAGGGCTCAGATCAGATCTCACTCAATAGAACAGGGCTCAGATCAGATCTCACTCAATAGAACAGGGCTCAGATCAGATCTCACTCAATAGAACAGGGCTCAGATGAGGTCTAACACAATGGAACAAGGCTCAGATCAGATCTAACACAATGGAACAGGGCACAGATCAGATCTCACTCAATAGAACAAGGCTCAGATCAGATCTAACACAATGACAGGGCACATGGATGCGAACAAGGATCAGATCTAACACAATAGCACAAACTGAGACTCGTTGGCTGCCTTTAAACAAATATTTTCTTATGCTAATTGATATCTTGTTTTTAGGATTTAGAGGGTGGGGATTATTGACCAATCAGATCAGTTATTTTTCCCATAATTGGGAAAAAGGTCAGATTGGAAATACAATGACATCATGTAACACTTTCGGAAGAAATATTGTAACATTTATTCCGATGTATATTAGCCCGCTTTTTTGTAATGCATATTTAATACTGCCGTCTAGTGTTATCATAGCTTTGTAAAATGTTACATTTTGACCCGTGAACTCGCCAGCTTTTAGATAGATATGATCCGGTGCTATGTTGCTCCTGTGTAAATGGTAACACCGCTGGTATGGCTCCTAATAGAGATAGTACTGCACATCACGGCCGAGAGCTCATTAAACCTGTATATAAACTGTTAAGTCATGGCAATCTGGGAGGTTATATTGTGACAGAGCAGAGCGGTTTTCTAACAGGGGTATATAAACATAATGGCAACATTTTCACTACGACACCGTGAGTAGTGGCCCTCATTACTAGGAGAAGGCTTATGTTAAAACATATTGGTCAGTACAGCAATAGCAATTCAAGAAAATTCTACTCTGGTAGTATTACACTCTGGGAACTGCTCTGATACTGACAACATACAGTATTACACTCTGGGACCTGCTCTGATACTGACAACATGCAGTATTACACTCTGGGACCTGCTCTGATACTGACAACATACAGTATTACACTCTGGGACCTGCTCTGATACTGACAACATACCGTACAGTATCTGTGTAAGTAGTTTAACTATAAAAACATGAAACATCTTTAGTATTAACACAATTGAAGCATTTCTATATGTGCCAAACAAAAAGATCTAGAAGAATACACTATAAACACCGTTATTCACAATGTTCTGACTGTATGCAACTAAACAGCAACAACAACAGTGATGTGTTTTTGTAAAGTGAAGTTACGAAACATTACCATAGCTCTGGGATTAGACTGTATTCTACGTGTACCTTTCTGGTACTCTACCAGACTGCGTAGTCAGCGTTAGTATTCAACACCAAAATCAAAAGTGCGTGAACAACAAATCATCAGTAGCCTCAGTAGACGATCATGACAAAGTGGATTTTAACAATAACACTCTCTACCCTCTGACTACATTGTAAGCAATGCGGCTCCATTTGTCACGTATTTCATCTCATTTCCTTTCTCTCTCTCTCTCTCTCTCTCTCTCTCTCTCTCTCTCGTTCTCTCTCCCTCTCTCTCTCTCTCTCTCTCTCTCTCTCTCGTTCTCTCTCTCTCTCTCTCTCTCGTTCTCTCTCGTTCTCTCTCCCTCTCTCTCGTTCTCTCTCCCTCTCTCTTGTTCTCTCTCTCTCTCTCGTTCTCTCTCGTTCTCTCTCTCTCTCTCTCGTTCTCTCTCCCTCTCTCTCTCTCTCTCTCTCTCTCTCTCTCTCTCTCTCTCTCTCGTTCTCTCTCCCTCTCTCTCTCTCTCTCGTTCTCTCTCGTTCTCTCTCCCTCTCTCTCGTTCTCTCTCCCTCTCTCTCGTTCTCTCTCTCTCTCTCTCTCTCTCTCGTTCTCTCTCTCTCTCTCTCTCTCTCTCTCTCTCTCTCTCTCTCTCTCTCTCTCTCTCTCTCTCTCTCTCGTTCTCTCTCGTTCTCTCTCCCTCTCGTTGTTCTCTCTCCTTCTCTTTGTTCTTTCTCCCTCTCTTTCTTCTCTCTCCCTCTCTCTCGCTCTCTCTTGTTCTCTCTCCCTCTCGTTGTTCTCTCTCCTTCTCTTTGTTCTTTCTCCCTCTATTTGTTCTCTCTCGTTCTCTCTTGTTCTCTCTCTCCCACTCTCTCGTTCTCTCTTGTTCTCTCTCCCACTCTCTCGTTCTCTCTTGTTCTCTCTCCCACTCTCTCGTTCTCTCTTGTTCTCTCTAGTTCTCTCTCCCTCTCGTTGTTCTCTCTCCTTCTCTTTGTTCTCTCTCCCTCTCTCTCGTTCTCTCTTGTTCTGTTTGTTCTCTCTCTCGTTCTCTCTTGTTCTCTCTAGTTCTCTCTCCCTCTCGTTGTTCTCTCTCCTTCTCTTTGTTCTCTCACCCACTCTCTCGTTCTCTCTTGTTCTCTTTGTTCTCTCTCTCGTTCTCTCTTGTTCTCTCTAGTTCTCTCTCCCTCTCGTTGTTCTCTCTCCTTCTCTTTGTTCTCTCTCCCACTCTCTCGTTCTCTCTTGTTCTCTCTAGTTCTCTTTGTTCTCTCTAGTTCTCTTTGTTCTCTCTCCTTCTCTTTGTTCTCTCTCCCACTCTCTCGTTCTCTCTTGTTCTCTCTAGTTCTCTTTGTTCTCTCTCCCTATCTATCTGTCACACCTTATCTGTTTCACCTTTCTTTGTTATTGTCTCCACCTCCCTCCAGGTGTCACCCATCTTCCCCATTATCCAGTGTGTATATTCTGGTGTTCTCTGTCTGTTCACAAGTCGTCTTGTTTGTCAAACTTACCAGCGTTTGCCCTGTCAGCTCCTGTTTTATCCCAGCCTCACTTTTTTTTCTCGCCCGCCGGGTTTTGACCCTCGCCTGTCCCATCTCTGTACCCTCCTGATCCTGAGCCTGCCCTTGACCCTGAGCCTGCCCCTGACCCTGAGCCTGCCCTTGACCCTGAGCCTGCCCCTGACCCTGCTCCTGCCCCTGAGCCTGCCCCTGACCCTGACCCTGAGCCTTAGCCTGCCCCTGACCCTGACCCTGCACCTGACCCTGCCCCTGACCCTGACCCTGAGCCTGAGTCTTAGCCTGCCCCTGAGCCTGCCCCTGACCCTGAGACTTAGCCTGCCCCTGACCCTGAGCCTGCCCCTGACCCTGACCCTGCCCCTGACCCTGAGCTTGCCCCTGCCCCTGAGCCTGCCCCTGACCCTGAGCCTTACCTGACCCTGACCCTGAGCCTGCCCCTGACCCTGAGCCTACCCCTGACCCTGAGCCTGCCCCTGACCCTGAGCCTGCCCCCCCTGACCCTGACCCTGAGCCTGCCCCTGCCCCTGCCCCTGAGCCTGCCCCCCTGAGCCTGCCCCTGACCCTGACCCTGACCCTGACCGTGCCCCTGCCTGCCCCTGACCCTGAACCTTAGCCTGCCCGTGTCTGCATCTGACTCTCTGATTCCTGAAACTATCTCTCTATCTTCCTCTCTTTCTGGCTCTCCATTTCGTCTCTGTTGGCAGGCCGTCCATGTACATTGAGTCAACCATTTACAATATAGAATAATTTAATATGATATGCTGTATAATAAGTCATCTGTTGCAGATGTTTTCATTCTCTGCTCTCTGCTGGGCCCTCCTCTCATTAATCAAACCATATCAGTTACCATCAAATGAGAGAGAGAGACAGAGAGAGAAATGGAGAGAGACGGAGCGAGATGGAGAGAGAGGGAGATTTATTTTTTAAATGTTTTTATTTCACCTTTATTTAACCAGGAACAAGATCTCATTTACAACTGTGACCTGGCCAAAGATAAAACAAAGCAGTGCGACAAAAACAACAACACAGAGTTACACATGGGATAAACAAACATACAGTCAATAACACAATAGAAAAATCTATGTGCAGTGTGTGCAAATGTAGTAGATTAGAGAGGAAAGGCAATAAATAGGCCATAGGGGTGAAATAATTACGATTTAGCATTAACACTGGAGTGATAGATGTGCAGATGATGATGTGCAAGTAGAGACAATGGGGTGAAAAAAGAGTCACAAAAAAATAATGATGATGGGATAATGTAGTTGGGTTGGAGAGGGAGAGAGAGAGAGATGGAGACACAGAGAGAGATGGAGAGCGACAGAGGGAGAGAGAGATTACACAGATCCACAAAGAATTCGAAAACAAATCCAATTTGGAAAAACTCCCATATCTACTGGGTGAAATTCCACAGTGTGCCATCACAGCAGCAAGATTTGTGACCTGTTGCCACGAGAAAAGGGCAACCAGTGAAGAACACACACCATTGTAAATACAACCTATATTTATGCTTATTTATTTTATCTTGTGTCCTTTACCGTTTGTACATTGTATATATATATATAATATGACATTTGTATTGTCTTTATTGTTTTGAAACATCTGTATGTGTAATGTTAACTGTTAATTTGTATTGTTTATTTCACTTTATATATTATCTACCTCACTTGCTTTGGCAATGTTAACACATGTTTCCCATGCCAATAAAGCCCTTGAATTGAATTGAATTGAGATGGAGATTGACACAGAGGGAGAGATGGAAAGGGAGAGAGACACAGAGAGAGATGGAAGGGGAGAGAAACAGAGAGAGAGATGGAAATTGAGAGAGACACAAAGAGAGAAAGCGAGAGAGAGAGAGAGAGAGAGAGAGAGAAGGATAGAGACAGACAAAGAGATGGAGAGAGACCGAGATGGAGAGAGACAGAGAGAGATGGAGATGGAAAGGGAGAGAGAGAAGGAGAGGGAGAGAGACAGAGAGAGAGAGAAGAAGAAAGACCGAAAAAGAAGGAAGAAGAAGAAGGTGGAGGAGGGGAGCGCTTCGTCTGCTCTCTCTCGCCATCTCTCTCTCTTTCTCGCAGTCGCTCTCAAAATGACTTTCATTCACTGTGCAGTCAGTCCATGACCTTTAACCCTTATGAATTGTGTATAGATGAACACGCACCAAGGGCAGAGTGTTAAATGATGCAACAGCACACTAAGTACATTAAGATTTAACATAAAGACCTCTGAAGCCATAACTGCCCTCTGTCCTGGGATCCATTAACCTTGTCACTGGGAGAAAGGGACATGTCCAGAGAGAGAACATGGCCGTCACGCCTTATGGAAGACACCAGTACTCAAATAGGCCTTATGTTCGACAGACATAAGGTAAGCCCACCATTTCAAAAGATAAAAAGTGGTAGTAATAAATATATCAAATTAACTTCTTAAGGTATAAGGGGGCAGCATTTTCACTTTTGGATAAATAGCATGCCCAATTTCAACTTCCTGCTACTCATGCCAAGAATATAAGATATGCATGTTATTAGTGGATTTGGATAGAAAACATTCTGAAGTTTCTAAAACTGTTTGAATCATGTCTGTGAGTATAACAGAACTTATGTAGCAGGCAAAACCCCGAGGACTAACCGTTCGAAAAAAAACAATTTGAGGTCTGTCTGTTCAGTGATTTCTCATTGGGAAACAATATTTCTTAGGCACCTGTTTTCAGTTCCTACCGCTTCCACTGGATGTCACCCGTCTTTGGAATTTGGTTGAGGTTATTCATTTGTGCAATGAAGAAGTACGGCCATCTTGGTAAAAGGGTAACGCTGTTGAGAGTTGGCCAAGACTTGAAAATTAGTGTTAGTTTCCTCTTGTCCTCTATTGAAAACAGATAGACCCGTCTTCAATTTGATCGATTATTAACATTTAAAAATACCTAAAGTTGTATTACAAAAGTAGTTTGAAATGTTTTGGCAAAGTTTACAGGCAACTTTTGAGATATTTTGTAGTGACGTTGTGCAATTTGGAAGCTGTTTTGTTCTGGATAAAACGCGCCAAATAAATTGACAAATAAATTGACAAATAAATTGACATTTTGGATATATATGGACGGATTTAATCGAACAAAAGGACCAATTTTGATGTTTATGGGACATATTGGAGTGCCAACAAAAGTTGCTCGTCAAAGGTAAGGCATGTTTTATATTTTATTTCTACGTTTTGTGTAGCTCCTGCAGGGTTGAAATATGCTACTCTCTTTGTTTACTGTTGTGCTATCATAAGATAATAGTTTATTATGCTTTTGCCGAAAAGCCTTTTTAAAATCTGACATGTTGGCTGGATTCACAACGAGTGTAGCATTGATTTAGTATCTTACATGTGTGATTTAATCAACGTTTGATTTTTATATCATTTTATTTGAATTTGCCGCTTTTCCCTGGCTTTTGGTCAAGTGGGACGCAAGCCCCTATACTATAAGAAGTTAACCTCTCTGAGATATGTGGGACGGTAGCGTCCCACCTTGCCAACAGCCAGTGAAATTGCAGGGCGCCAAATTCAAAACCACAGAAATCCCACAATTAAAATTCCTCAAACATACAAGTATTTTACACCATTTTAAAGATACATTTGCTGTAAATCCAGCCACAGTGTCCGATTTCAAAAAGGCTTTACGACGAAAGTAAGTCAGCATGTTTATGTTAGGTCACCACCTAATCACAGAAAAACACAGACATTTTTCCAGCCAAAGAGAGGAGTTACAAAAAGCAAAAAGAGAGATAAAATGAATCACTAACCTTCGATGATCTTCATCAGATGACACTCACAGGACTTCATGTAACACAATACATGTATGTTTTGTTCGATAAACTTCATATTTATATACAAAAATCACAGTTTACATTGGCGTGTTCAGTAGTTCCAAAACATCTGGTGATTTTGCGGAGAGCCACATCAATTTACAGAAATACTCATAATAAACATTGCTAAAAGATACAAGTGTTATGCATGGAATTTTAGATCCACTTCACCTTAACTTCTATAGGGTAGGAGGCAGCATTCAGAATTTTGGATGAAAAGCATGCCCAAATTAAACGGCCTGCTACTCGGTCCCAGAAGATATGTTATGCATATAACTGGTAGATTTGGATAGAAAACTAGTGTCTGTGAGTGTAACAGAACTGAACTGATTTGGTAGGCGAAAACCTGAGAAAAATCCATTCAGGAAGTATTTTTTGTTGTTGGTTTTGTAGTTTTCTATTCAATGCCATTACAGTATCCATTGAATTAGGACTCAATTTGCGTTCCTATGTCTTCCACTAGATGTCAACAGTCTTTAGAAATTGTTTCAGGCTTGTTTTTTTTGTTTTTTTTCTTATAAATGAGGGAGTAATCTCACTGGATGTTGGCCAGAACATACCCTAGAGAGGTTAATGCAACCGCTGTGTCAGATTTTTAAAAAAACTTTACGGAAAAAGCACACCATGCAATAATCTGAGTACAGCGCTCAGACACAAAAACAAGTCATACAGATACCCGCCATGTTGTGGAGTCAACAGAAGTCAGAAATAGCATTATAAATATTCACTTACCTTTGATGATCTTCATCAGAATGCACTCCCAGGAATTCCAGTTCCACAATAAATGTTTGTTTTGTTCGATAAAGTCCATAATTCATCTCCAAATACCTCCTCTTTGTTTGCGCGTTTAGGTCCAGACGAAAAGTCAACCCGTTCTGCTACAATTCATATAAACATGTCAAACAATGTATAGAATCAATCTTTAGGATGTTTTTAACATAAAACTCCAATAATGTACCAACCGGAAAATTCTGTGCGTGATTAGCTCATGGCATGACACCTGGTTGAAACAGCTCTCTTTCTCTCCCCCTTCATAGTAGAAGCCTCAAACAAGGTTCTAAAGACTGTTGACATCTCGTGGAAGCTGTAGGAAGTACAATATGACCCCATAGACACTGTATATTCAATAGACAATGACTTGAAAAACTACAAACCTCAGATTTCCCACTTTCTGGTTTTTGCCTGCCATATGAGTTCTGTTATACTCACAGACATCATTCAAACAGTTTAGAAACTTCAGAGTGTTTTCTATCCAAATATACTATGCATATTCTAGCTTTTAGGCATGAGTAGCAGGCAGTTAACTCTGGGCATCTTTTTATCCAAGCTACTCGATACTGCCCCCCAGTCCCAAAGAAGTTAAGAGGAGACTGTGTGAATCAGGCCTTCATGGTCATATGCTGAAAAGAAACCATGACTAAAGGAAACCAATAATAAGAAGAGGTTTGCTTGGGCCAAAAAACACAAGCAATGAACATTAGACTGGTGGAAATTTGTCCTTTGGTCTGGAGTCCAAATTGGATATTTTTGGTTCCAACTGCCATGTCTTTGTGAGATTCGGTGTGTGGTTCCCACCGTGAAGAAGGGATTAGGCGGTGTTATGGTGTGGGGGTGCTTTGCTGGTGACACGGTCTGTGATTTATTTAGAATTAAAGGCACACTTAACCAGCATGGCTACCACAGCATTCTGTAGAGATACGTTATCCCATCTGGTTTGCGCTAAGTGTGACTATCATTTGTTTTTCAACCGGACAATGACCCAACACACCTCCAGACTGTGTAAGGCTATTTTACCAAGAATGAGAGTGAGGGAGGTCTGCATCAGATGACCTGGCCTCCACAATCAGCCAACAACTGCTCAGTATATGTGGGAACACCTTTTTCTATGTTTTTGTATTTCTTAGTTTTTTGGCGGTATGGTTCTCAATCAGGGACAGCTGTCTGTCGTTGTCTCTGATTGAGAACCATACTTAGGTAGCTCTTGCCCACATGGGTTTGGTGGGTAGTTGTTTTCTGTTATGTGTATTGCACCTTGCAGAACTGTTCGTTTGTTGTTTTTTGTTCAAGTGTTCGTATTTATTAAACACATTATGAATACTTACCACGCTGCACCTTGGTCCTCTTCTCCTTCTCCTTCTCCTTCTACCACGCTGCACCTTGGTCCTCTTCTCCTTCTCCTTCTACCACGCTGCACCTTGGTCCTCTTCTCCTTCTCCTTCTACCACGCTGCACCTTGGTCCTCTTCTCCTTCTCCCGACGACAGCCGTTACAGACCCACAGGGAATGTGATGAAAGATATCAAAGCTGAAACAAATCTTTCTCTCTACTATTATTCTGACATTTCACATTCTTAAAATAATGTGGTGATCCTTAACTGATCTAAGACAGGGAATTTTTACTAGGATTAAATGTCAGGAAGTGTGAAAAACTTAGTTTAAATGTATTGTGCTATGGGTTATGTAAAACATCCGACTTCAACTGTATGTACATCAACATATATATAATTAAACTGTTATTAATAACAATGAAACTCATGTCAACTTTTCCTTCTGATGTGTATTGATTGATTGATTGATTGATTGATTGATTGATTGATTGATTGATTGATTGATTGACACAACGTGATGTAGACTTCCTGCTGGAAATGTGTCCCTGATCTGTACCGGCAAGTACTATTAATATAGTATATATAATATATATAATAATATAATATATAATACTACTAATCCAACAACCTGAGATAACTCAAGGCGAGACCCAGATGCAGACACAGGAGGCAGATTGTTGGATTATTCGATGTTTAATGATCCATAAAGGAGTAGGCAAGAGAATGGTCATGGAAAAAGGCAAAAGGCCAAAACCAGTTCAGAGTCCAGGAGGTACAGGATGGTCAGGCAGGCGGGTGCAGAGCCCAGAAACAGGCAAGGGTCAAAACCAGTTCAGAGTTCAGGAGGTACAGGATGGTCAGGCAGGTGGGTGCAGAGCCCAGAAACAGGCAAGGGTCAAAACCAGTTCAGAGTTCAGGAGGTACAGGATGGTCAGGCAGGTGGGTGCAGAGCCCAGAAACAGGCAAGGGTCAAAACCAGTTCAGAGTTCAGGAGGTACAGGATGGTCAGGCGGGCGGGTGCAGAGCCCAGAAACAGGCAAGGGTCAAAACCGGGAGGACTAGAAAAGGGAGAATAGCAAAAGCTGGAGAACTGGGAAAACCGCTGGTTGACTGGGACAAACAAGACAAACTTACACAGAGAGACCGGAAACACAGGGATAAATACACTGGGGAAAACGAGCAAATTTGGAGGGGGTGGAGACAATAACACGGACAGGTGAAACAGATCAGGGTCTGACAGAAGTTGACATCTCTGATTTGTACCATCCAGTCTACTAATTCAACAACCTGACGTTGACATCCCTGAATTTACAGAACCCGTTTTAACCATTCAAAATAAGTCCACTTCTATGACGTTACTTGCTTGTTTTATCTTAACATCAACATATTTCTTCCACCTTTCCTTTCAAGCCTATCAATGGACCGTTAGTTCGTCCGTCCTTTGAGACGTTCAGTAATACTCAGAACATCTGTTGTCTCTCCAATGTACACTTTAAAAAACACCAAAATGTTGTCATACACCAGAGAAATCAAAGAACCAAGACAATTGACTACCAGAGATCATTTTGTAGAGCAGAGCTGAGAGGGTTAGTCCACTGTTAAAACCCCTGATCACATTGTAGAGTCTAGCTGAGGGTTAGTCCACTTTAAAACCCCTGATCGCATTGTAGAGTCTAGCTGAGGGTTAGTCCACTTTTTAAACCCCTGGTCGCATTGTAGAGTCTAGCTGAGGGTTAGTCCACTTTTTAAACCCCTGGTCGCATTGTAGAGTCTAGCTGAGGGTTAGTCCACTGTTAAAACCCCTGTTCACATTGTAGAGTCTAGATGAGGGTTAGTCCACTGTTAAAACCCCTGATCACATTGTAGAGTCTAGCTGAGGGTTAGTCCACTTTTTAAACCCCTGGTCGCATTGTAGAGTCTAGCTGAGGGTTAGTCCACTTTTTAAACCCCTGGTCGCATTGTAGAGTCTAGCTGAGGGTTAATCCACTGCTGAAACACCTGATCGTATTGTAGTCTAGCTGAGGGTTAGTCCACTGTTAAAACTCCTGATCACATTGTAGAGTCTAGCTGAGGGTTAGTCCACTTTTTAAACCCCTGGTCGCATTGTAGAGTCTAGCTGAGGGTTAGTCCACTGCTGAAACCCCTGATCATATTGTAGAGTCTAGATGAGGGTTAGTCCACTGCTGAAACACCTGATCATATTGTAGAGTCTAGATGAGGGTTAGTCCACTGCTGAAACACCTGATCATATTGTAGAGTCTAGCTGAGGGTTAATCCACTGCTGAAACACCTGATCGTATTGTAGTCTAGCTGAGGGTTAGTCCACTGCTGAAACACCTGATCATATTGTAGAGTCTAGATGAGGGTTAGTCCACTGCTGAAACACCTGATCATATTGTAGAGTCTAGCTGAGGGTTAGTCCACTGCTGAAACCCCTGATCATATTGTAGAGTCTAGATGAGGGTTAGTCCACTGCTGAAACACCTGATCATATTGTAGAGTCTAGATGAGGGTTAGTCCACTGCTGAAACACCTGATCATATTGTAGAGTCTAGATGAGGGTTAGTCCACTGCTGAAACACCTGATCATATTGTAGAGTCTAGCTGAGAGGTTTTCCACTGTTTAAACCCCTGATCGCATTGTAGAGCGGAGATGAGAGGATTAATCCACTGTTTAAACCCAAAGAACCTTTGAGCTGGCTTCCTAAACCTATAGCTCAGAAACAATGCCCTTATTTCTCTCACTCAACCTGCCCCCATTAGCATACTGCCAGGGAGATATTAGCATGTCAATCATGTCAGAGGAGGACATTTTAAAAGCTTGTTTAAGGACTAGTATGAAATCACAGAAATCAATTGCAAACACCGCATTCCTTTTTCAGAAGGAATTGAAAGTCCTTTACATCCCTCTGTGAGAAAAAGGGGGAAAAAAATCCCCAAATAGTTTTAAATTAAGGAGACTGCTATCAAATGATTCAGAGCGTTTTGGAACAATGAATCATTTTTTAGTATATTAATATGTTTAACTCTTTTAGTATTGTGTTCATGTTTTTGTTATTCACCCAATGTTCACGGGTCTGGTGGACCCACAAAATGATTTGGTAATTTAAAAAATACAGCCATAACAATTTACATAAAAATACTTCATAGTTAGATACTGATTTATATCAATTGCAAGCAATATAGACAGCATACAGGTTCATATTTGCCACTTACCTCTGCTACATCACATTTATCAATAAAAGCTCTATTCGTTTTTTTGAGTTTTTTTTTTATAAAATGTGATTTTTGTCAACAAAAATCAATTATAATCAAGACACGGGTGGAATAAATCATGTTTATCTTGAACAAATATAAATTAAAGAAGGTTTTCATCACTTTTGATGTTTATTGCTTTGAACTGAACAAATTGGAAGGACACATTTTACATACAGTATTTTATGGAAATGATGAGTCCAATTGAACACATATTAAGGCTGTTTTATACACCACACGAGACAACATTTTCCTGTGTGTGTGTTGCAAATGAGTTTCTTGGACTTGATGCATGTGTACTGTGTCTTCCTGTCCTTCTTGGGTCCTGGAGCGTTTCTTCTTGTTGCTACCGGCTGTGTTCTAGAATGATGAAAAAACTCTTAGTTCAGGAATTTTACTAACATCTCACTCACAAATATAGTTACAGCAGGCCAAAGGTAGGAAAGTCAGACACACACATGCAATAACATCACTCACACTTACTTTCGGTATTGGAGTTGTTGGTTCTGTGGGTCGGGAGGATGGGGCACCAGCATCCTCCTCCTGAATCCTCCTCACGATGGCTGCAGAAGCCGGGGTCTTTGGGATATGTTGCCTCCGCTGGATTTGAGGTCTTACCAATGCCTTGCTCAGCTCCTCGAGAAAGAGCCATCTCCTCTGGAGCTTCCCTCTGTTCCAATCTGGGTTCAACGCCATCCAGATGACAAACGCGTTGTACGCCGAGATGTCAAAATGTTGAAGAATGTCACAAGTGGCCAGCGTAGGGTTCTTCTTTTGCAGCTGTAGCCAGTCACCAGTTTGTCTAAATTGTCCAACCCTCCCTTTGTGGCATTGTAATGCATTATGATTTCTGTTTTTTGATGTTCCTGGCCACAGATTCTCCCATCCATTTGCAGCGTACTCATGAGTACCACATTTTTGCCTTTCTTTGGCACATAGGACACTAGAGATGTGTCGGCCGTGAACACAAACGTAGGAATTGATAGGCCTGTTCTGTGTATTCAACAGCTGAGGTGGGAGCTCTAGTTTGTTTTTTTCATACTGGTCCTACCATCATCAGCTTACTCTTGAGAAGCTCCTTTCCCAGCTTGTGTGATGTAAAAAAAGTTATTGCATGTGTTGTTGTGGTCACGGAGTCCCTGTGTCATGACCAGGACAACCCTCATCCCTTGGTTCTGCTCAGGGGCTCCTCCATCTCGCTTCCTGATATGCAATTGCAAGTACCACTCACATGATGAAGCAGCATCACAGGCAGCCCAGATCTTGATTCCATATTTTGCAGGGTTTAGACCGTATGTACTGCCTGAAGGGGCAGCGGCCCCTAAATGGCATAAGCTGCTCATCAACAGTAACGTTGGGCCCAGGGTTGTCAAACAGGGGAAGGTGGTCCACCCACTTGTCCCACACTCACCTGATTGCAGCTACCTTGTCTCTGCCGCCGAGCTGGTTTGGTGTCTTTGTTATCGAAGTGGATCATCCTGGAAATAATGTGGAAGTTTTCCAGAGACATTGTTGCACGGAAATGTTCTCTGCCAGTTTCTGCATCCCACAAAGATTCTGTGGATTCCCCATTGGATCTGAAAACACCTGCAAGGAAAATAACTCCAAAGTACGCATGTAAATGAGTTTGGTCCATCTCCTTCCATCTCTCTCCAAAATCACGCTTTCCAGTTCAAAACAAGACTGTTCTGCAGATGAGTAACCGGCCCTGGTTGCATCCTTATCACAAAAAAAATGTTACATCCATGTTTCTCCTCCTGTAGGCTGCTGATGAGCTGGTTGCTGACGGGCTGGTCCTAGGGTTGGCTGCTGACGGGCTGGTCCTGGGGTTGGCTGCTGACGGGCTGGTCCTGGGGTTGGCTGCTGACGGGCTGGTCCTGGGGTTGGCTGCTGACGGGCTGGTCCTGGGGTTGGCTGCTGACGGGCTGGTCATGGGGTTGGCTGCTGAAGGGCTGGTCATGGGGTTGGCTGCTGACGGGCTGGTCCTGGGGTTGGCTGCTGACGGGCTGGTCCTGGGGTTGGCTGCTGACGGGCTGGTCCTGGGGCTGGTTGCTGACGGGCTGGTCCTGGGGTTGGCTGCTGACGGGCTTGTCCTGGGGTTGGCTGCTGACGGGCTGGTCCTGGGGTTGGCTGCTGACGGGCTGGTCCTGGGGTTGGCTGCTGACGGGCTGGTCCCGGGGTTGGCTGCTGACGGGCTGGTCCTGGGGCTGGCTACTGACGGGCTGGGCCTGGGGTTGGCTGCTGACGGGCTGGTCATGGGGTTGGCTGCTGACGGGCTGGTCCTGGGGTTGGCTGCTGATGGGCTGGTCCTGGGGTTGGCTGCTGACGGGCTGGTCCTGGGGTTGGCTGCTGACGGGCTGGTCCTGGGGTTGGCTGCTGACTGGCTGGTCCCGGGGTTGGCTGCTGACGGGCTGGTCCTGGGGCTGGCTGCTGACGGGCTGGGCCTGGGGTTGGCTGCTGACGGGCTGGTCATGGGGTTGGCTGCTGACGGGCTGGTCCTGGGGTTGGCTGCTGACGGACTGGTCCTGGGGTTGGCTGCTGACGGGCTGGTCCTGGGGTTGGCTGAGGGTCAATCTCATCCTCTTCTTCCAACTCACTGTCAGACTCAGAGACATTATCCTCATAGTCGAAACATTCTTAATCTTCCAAACTGGAAGACTCTACTACCACACCAGCTTCTCTCTCCACAAAAAAATATTTTTAAGGCCTTATTAGCAGAGATTATTTTTGCCATACTGATAATTTTTTTTGTGGTAAGGAGCCCAAAGCGTCTCTGGGGGACATTTTCTAGTTCCCGGTTTGACCCGGGAACATCCCCAAAAAGCGTGTTTTGAACGTTCTTGAGATGTTATGTCAACTGGAGGTATTTTCGAGTTCCCAGTTTGTTCCGGGGACGTCCACCAAGGAAAGTTTTCGGATGTTGTTGAGACGTTTTGTTATGGTCCCCTGAAGCTCCCCTGATAGTCCCAGGTGTCCAAATGGTGTTATTTTTTAAATCAATTTTTATTGCTCTTAGTGCTTGAAATACGGTATGTTTCACATGTGATTTTATACATTCAATATAACATATAATATGCTAGTTAATATAAAATACTTAGGTAATACTTTCAGAACAAAACATACAATAGAAACTACAAAGTGCACACAAAAAAAACATGCCTGAATATGTTAATTATAGTAATAAGACAGGCTAATATTAAACACTCACAAAGGTAGATCCATTACATACGAAACCTAGTTAGGCAGTTTACTGTAGAGTAGAAGGAAATTGCAGTTTTCAAATGAAGTTCTTTAGGTGGAGTAACTCTGCCAGATCACGGTCGATGCAGGGACTGAACCTGTTAAAATCTGTTTTAATAATCATTTTCTTTATTGGGTGTGCTTGCTACCAATTAAAGTTTTTCAGCAAGTAATCTTTGACAAATCAGGACAGGTCGTTTAACTGAGCAGTCATTATGATCGCATGCTGTAAAACAGTTCTCACTAAGGTCACTACAGAAAACACCAATCTGATAGCTTTCAGGATTATTTGTGACATCAAGGAGAGGAGCCTTTTCTCTGTGTTTGGAGTCTACTCCCTCCACTCACTCACTCCCCTCTCCTCCACTCCACTACCTCCCCTCCACTCTACTCTACTCCCCTCTACTCCCCCTCCACTCCCTCCACTCACTCACTCCCCTCTCCTCCACTCCACTACCTCCCCTCCACTCTACTCTACTCCCCTCTACTCCCCCTCCACTCCCTCCACTCACTCACTCCCCTCTCCTCCACTCCACTGCCTCCACTCCACTCCACTACCTCCACTCCACTCCACTCCACTACCTCCACTCAACTCCACTCCACCACCTCCACTCAACTCCACTCCACCACCTCCACTCAACTCCACTCCACTACCCCCACTCAACTCCACCACACTACCTCCACTCAACTCCACTCCACTCCCATCCACTCCACTCCCTTCCACTCCACTATCTCCACTCAACTCCACTCAACTATCTCCACTCAACTCCACTTCACTACCTCCACTCCACTCCACTCAACTCCACTCCACTACCCCCACTCAACTCCACTCCACTACCTCCACTCCACTCAACTCCACTCCACTACATCCACTCAACTCCACTCCACTCAACTCCACTCCACTACCCCCACTCAACTCCACTCCACTACCCCCCACTCAACTCCACCCACTCCACTCCCTCAACCACTCCACTACCTCCACTCAACTCCACTCCACTCAACTCCACTCCACTACCCCCACTCAACTCCACTCCCTACACTCCACTCCACTACCTCCACTCCACTCAACTCCACTCCCTACACTCCATTACCCCCACTCAACTCCACTCCACTACCTCCACTCCACTCAACTCCACTCCACTACCTCCACTCCACTCAACTCCACTACCTCCACTCTACTACCCCCACTCAACTCCACTCCACTCCACCACCTCCACTCCACTCAACTCCACTACCTCCACTCCACTACCCCCACTCAACTCCACTCCACTCCACTACCTCCACTCCACTATCTCCACTCCCATCCACTCCACTACCTCCACTCCCATCCACTCCACTACCTCCACTCCACTCCCTCCACTCCCTCCACTCCCATCCACTCCACTATCTCCACTCCCATCCACTCCACTCCCTCCACTCCCATCCACTCCACCACCTCCACTTTTTTCAGCAACCAAATCTGTAAGTGACCTAAGATGAATTGTGAGCAGGTGTGGTCTGCTCTGCAGTGGCTGGCGGGCTAGCTGGCCGTGGCATGCACTATCGATTGCCCTTTCTCACCAATGTGGCATTCAGACAACAGACAGACAGACAAGCGAGAGCAGCACCCTGAGTTGCTGCCGGAACCAGAGACACAGGTCTCTGCAGCCTGGAGCCTGCCAGCCCGCCCTACTGCCTACCTGATGCAGCTTTTAATTATTCTTTATTAATGCGCCTGACATTTGGGCTGGTGATCTTCTCCTAGACCTGTCGCTTGCCCTGCCTGCGATAGCCTCTGATGTGACAGAGGGAGAGGTCAGGGGAGAGAGGGAAGGAGGGACAGAGGGACAGAGGGACAGGGGAGAGAGGGAAGGAGGGACAGAGGGAATGAGGGACAGAGGGACAAAGGGACAGAGGGACAGAGGGAATGAGGGACAGAGGGAATGAGGGACAGAGGGACAGAGGGAATGAGGGACAGAGGGACAGGGGAGAGAGGGAAGGAGGGACAGAGGGACAGAGGGACAGAGGGACATAGGGAATGAGGGAATGAGGGACAGAGGGAATGAGGGACAGAGGGAATGAGGGACAGAGGGACAGAGGGACAGAGGGAATGAGGGACAGAGGGAATGAGGGAATGAGGGACAGAGGGAATGAGGGACAGAGGGACAGAGGGAATGAGGGACAGAGGGACAGAGGGACAGAGGGAATGATGGACAGAGGGAATGAGGGACAGAGGGACAGAGGGAATGAGGGACAGAGGGACAGAGGGACAGAGGGACAGAGGGAATGAGGGAATGAGGGAATGAGGGACAGAGGGAATGAGGGACAGAGGGACAGAGGGAATGAGGGACAGAGGGACAGAGGGAAGGAGGGAATGAGGGACAGAGGGACAGAGGGAAGGAGGGAATGAGGGAAGGAGGGAAGGAGGGACAGAGGGAATGAGGGACAGATGGAAGGAGGGAAGGAGGGACAGAGGGACAGAGGGAATGAGGGACAGAGGGAATGAGGGAATGAGGGACAGAGGGAATGAGGGACAGAGGAACAGAGGAACAGAGGGAATGAGGGACAGAGGGAATGAGGGAATGAGGGACAGAGGGAATGAGGGACAGAGGGAATGAGGGACAGGAGGGAATGAGGGACAGAGGGACAGAGGGAAGGAGGGACAGAGGGAATGAGGGACAGAGGGACAGAGGGAAGGAGGGACAGAGGGACAGAGGGAATGAGGGACAGAGGGAATGAGGGACAGAGGGAATGAGGGACAGAGGAAATGAGGGACAGAGGGACAGAGGGAATGAGGGACAGAGGGAAGGAGGGAAGGAGGGAATGAGGGACAGAGGGAATGAGGGACAGAGGGATAGAGGGACATAGGGACAGAGGGACAGAGGGACAGAGGAACAGAGGGAAGGAGGGAATGAGGGAAGGAGGGAATGAGGGACAGAGGGAATGAGGGAATGAGGGAATGAGGGACAGAGGGAATGAGGGAATGAGGGACAGAGGGAATGAGGGACAAAGGGAAGGAGGGACAGAGGGAATGAGGGACAGAGGGAATGAGGGAAGGAGTGAATGAGGGAAAGAGGGAATGAGGGAATGAGGGAATGAGGGACAGAGGGAATGAGAGAATGAGGGAATGAGGGACAGAGGGAATGAGGGACAGAGGGACAGAGGGACAGAGGGAAGGAGGGAATGAGGGACAGAGGGACAGAGGGACAGAGGGAAGGAGGGAATGAGGGACAGAGGGAATGAGGGACAGAGGGAATGAGGGACAGAGGGAATGAGGGACAGAGGGACAGAGGGAAGGAGGGAATGAGGGACTGAGGGACAGAGGGACAGAGGGAATGAGGGACAGAGGGAATGAGGGAATGAGGGAATGAGGGACAGAGGGAATGAGAGAATGAGGGAATGAGGGACAGAGGGACTGAGGGAATGAGGGAGGAGACTCATTACATTTACAGAGCTACGAGAGAGGAAAAATTAACTTGACTGGAAGATGGAAGTAGGAGGAGAAGGAGGAAGAGGAGGAGGAGGAGGAAGAGGCAGAAAGGGGCTCATGGCGAAATAGGAAATGTTCATAAATATCCCCTTAGAGTCTAAGTAGCATAATACCAACAATCTAAATCTGTCAGTTTAAAACTAGAGATGTGTCTGCGAGAAGGAGTTGTGACAGAGCTTTTAATTTTGGGCAAATATGGAATATACATTTAAAATAAATGATAAATATAGTTTATTTATTTATAGTCCTATCATGATGGAACGGTCCCAAACCCACGGGGAGACACCCACCACGGGGATGGTGGCACACTCAGCCCTAGCTGCACACTCACAAGGATAATTTTATAGGCCTAGTGCAGTAAGTACGGGGATTTACTAGCTGCAGCCGGGGAGGCAGACTAGCTGCAGATACACGACAACACTAGCTGCAGGTCACGGGGAGACCCACTAAAGCAGCAGTGCCTTCTAAAGATGCCTGGCAGGGTTGGTCCTACAAAAGCCCCCGGATGGCTGAGCATAATAACATACAAGGAATTTCTCCAAGCTGCTAATGAGAACCTTGCAGTAATCTTGTCACACCAGACAACACTAGCTGCAGGGGATGGTGGTCACTCAGACAACACTAGGCAGTGGCAGTGCGGGGATGGTGGTCAACACTCAGACAACACTAGCTGCAGTAACCCACGGGGATGGTGGTCACACTCAGACAACACTAGCTGCAGTAACCCACGGGGATGGTGGTCACACTCAGACAACACTAGCTGCAGTAACCCACGGGGATGGTGGTCACACTCAGACAACACTAGCTGCACTAACCCACGGGGATGGTGGTCACACTCAGACAACACTAGCTGCATGGTGGTAACCCTAGCTGGGGATGGTGGTCACACTCAGACAACACTAGCTGCAGTAACCCACAGGGGATGGTGGTCACACTCAGACAACACTAGCTGCAGTAACCCACGGGGATGGTGGTCACACTCAGACAACACTAGCTGCAGTAACCCACTAGGGGATGGTGGTCACACTCAGACAACACTAGCTGCAGTAACCCACGGGGATGGTGGTCACACTCAGACAAGACAACACTAGCTGCAGTAACTAGCCAGGGGATGGTGGTCACACTCAGACAACACTAGCTGCAGTAACCCACGGGGATGGTGGTCACACTCAGACAACACTAGCTGCAGTAACCCACGGGGATGGTGGTCACACTCAGACAACACTAGCTGCAGTAACCCACGGGGATGGTGGTCACACTCAGACAACACTAGCTGCAGTAACCCACGGGGATGGTGGTCAGACAACACAGCTGCAGTCGGGGATGGTGGTCACACTCAGACAACACTAGCTGCAGTAACCCACGGGGATGGTGGTCAGACAACACTAGCTGCAGTAACCCACGGGGATGGTGGTCACACTCAGACAACACTAGCTGCAGTAACCCACGGGGATGGTGGTCACACTCAGACAACACTAGCTGCAGTAACCCACGGGGATGGTGGTCACACTCAGACAACACTAAGTGCAGTAACCCACGGGGATGGTGGTCACACTCAGACAACACTAGCTGCAGTAACCCACGGGGATGGTGGTCACACTCAGACAATCAGAGAGGGGGCAAATTATTCTGGCCCCTGGCAACGCAAAATAATCAATAGATCTGACTTTACAGAGAGGCTTGGGGAAAACGATCACAACAGGGTACCAGTGTGTGTGTGTGTGTTTCAGGGGGAAGGGGCTCATATCTGATCTCTATCACCTAGGACGTGATGTTGGTTCATCAAATCTCCCCGTTCTCAGTTTTCGCAGGCCTTCTCAAACAGCTGCAACTGTATTCAGCCTTTTCACATCAAGTCTGCTCTTGAGTTGGGGCTAGGAGGGATAGAACAACTATTGAAGATCTGAGCTTGTGGTTGTTTGTTGGGGAAGAGTGGGGAGAGAGAGTGTGTGTGTGTGTGTGTGTGTGTGTGTGTGTGTGTGCGTGTGTGCGTGCGTGCGTGCGTGCGTGCGTGCGTGCGTGCGTGCGTATGTGTATGTGTGTGTGTGTGCGTGTGTGCGTTAGAGGTAACAATCCTGGTTAGAGGTAACACTCCTGGTTAGAGGTAACAATCCTGGTTAGTGGTAACAATCCTGGTTAGAGGTAACACTCCTGGTTAGAGGTAGCAATCCTGGTTAGAGGTAGCAATCCTGGTTAGATGTAACAATCCTGGTTAGAGGTAGCAATCCTGGTTAGAGGTAGCAATCCTGGTTAGAGGTAACAATCCTGGTTAGAGGTAACAATCCTGGTTAGAGGTAACAATCCTGGTTAGAGGTAGCAATCCTGGTTAGAGGTAGCAATCCTGGTTAGAGGTAACAATCCTGGTTAGAGGTAACAATCCTTTGTATGAACTGCCTACATTACTATGCATTTTATTAGTTAATTGTTCATTGTGGAAATAAAATAAGATATGAAAGATTTCTGTTTTTATATATATATATATATATATATATATTTTACAATGCAATCGAGGTGAGGGCTTTCTTTTTAAGCAAGGGTCCCAATCTCTCAAAGGCCCTAGGATACAGGTGGACAGGCGTGGCCTGCCAGTAACTGGGACGACAATTTTGGAAGGGGGAAGGTTTTCGCAGGTGGAATAGTGGAGAACAACATTTACGCAGTAGCAATGCAAATATCAAGTATAGCCATATAGACACTTAATCATTATGGTAAGTTTACGATAACATATTATGATAAATAGAATTGAAACTTGTATCTCATTATGGTAAATGGTTAAATAAGTATAGCCAGTTATAAATGTAATGGCTTAGCAGATAGTAAGAAAAGACCATCACTAATTTACCTGCAAAAAGAGAAGGAATATAACATCTATTGTTTATGGGAAACTCATTCAAAAAGTTCAGACCTCTACAGAATCGGTGTGTCCCATCCACGGGACGGTTGAGCTAACGTAGGCTAATGCGATTAGCATGAGGTTGTAAGTAACAAGAACATTTCCCAGGACATAAACATATCTGACATGGGCAGAAAGCTTAAACTGCACTGTCCAATTTACAGTAGCTATTACAGTGAAATAATACCATGCTATTGTTTGAGGAGAGTACACAATTATTAACTTGAAAATGTATTAATAAACCAATTAGGCACATTTGGGCAGTCTTGATACAACATTTTAAGCATAAATGCAATGGTTCATTGGATCAGTCTAACACTTTGCATATACACTGCTACCATCTAGTGGCCAGAATCTAAATTGCACCTGGACTGGAATAATACATTTTGGCCTTTCTCTTGCATTTCAAAGATGATGGTACAAAAAAAATCCCAAAACACGCATGGGTTTATCTTTGTATTATCTTTTACCAGATCTAATGTCTATATTCACCTACATTCATTTCACATTTCCACAAACTTCAAAGTGTTTCCTTTCAAAATGTATCAAGAATATACATATCCTTGCTTCAGGTCCTGAGCTACAGGCAGTTAGATTTGGATATCTCATTTTAGGCGAACTTTTTTTTTTTGTAAAGGTGCTTAAGACGTTTTTAAGATATGTGGGAAAAGGACTGAGGGCGCAAAAAATATACTTCTCACAAAGAAACTAAAAACGATGTATTCAATTAACAATTTTAATCCGAATGTGCAAATTGTTTAAACAGATCCACAGGGTAGATTATTTTAAATATATTATTTGATCATAAACATATGAATCAATACGATCCAAATAATGATGATCCACGCTTCTTTGAAAATATATATAATAATTTATCAAGCCTACAGACAATACAAGACTCTATTTTTATGGTGGGAGATTATAGTATGGTTTTAAATACCTCAATAGAGCATAAAGGAAATCACACTGCAAAATATCACCCTCGTGCACTTAGAAGAAATCACACTGCAAAATATCACCCTCATGCACTTAAAGAAATCACAATGCAAAATATCACCCTCATGCACTTAAAGAAATCACACTGCAAAATATCACCCTCGTGCACTTAAAGAAATCACAATGCAAAATATCACCCTCATGCACTTAAGGAAATCACACTGCAAAATATCACCCTCAAATCACAAATACCATAGATCTTTTGGATCTGGTGGATATATTGAGGTTTTAATATCCTGACCTAGTGAACAGTGGTTGATTTAGGCATAGGTGACATGGGGCGCTGGCACAAAGAAAAAGGTTTATGTACAGTTGAAGTCGGAAGTTTACATACACATTAGACAAATACATTTAAACTCAGTTTCACAGTTTCTGACATTTAATCCTAGTAAAAATTCCCTGTCTTAGGTCAGTTAAGATCACCACTTTGTGTTTAAAACCTCTTGCTCCTACCTGGCACGCAGGCGTCCCATCTAGAGATCTGGAAATGCAAATGCGCTACGCTAAATGCTAATAGTACTAGTTAAAACTCAAACGTTCATTAAAATACACATGCAGGGTAGTGAATTAAAGCTACACTCGTTGTGAATCCAGGCAACAAGTCAGATTTTTAAAATGCTTTTCGGCGAAAGCATGAGAAGCTATTATCTGATAGCATGTAACACCCCAAAAGACCCGCAGGGGACGTAAACAAAATAATTAGCATAGTCGGCGCTACACAAACCGCACAATAAAATATAAAACATTCATTACCTTTGACCATCTTCTTTGTTGGCACTCCTAGATGTCCCATAATCACTATTGGGTCTTTTTTTCGATTAAATCGGTCCATATATAGCCTAGATATCGATCTGTGAAGACTGTGTGATAAACGGAAAAAAATTGCGTCTTATAACGTAATGTTATTTTTTTAAATTAAAAAAGTTGACGATAAACTTTCACAAAACACTTCGAAATACTTTTGTAATGCAACTTTAGGTATTAGTAAACGTTAATAAGCGATCAAATTAATCACAAGACGAAGTAAATTCTATAGCTGTACCTGGAAATAGATACAACCAAAATATCCGGTCGGAGACCGGAAGAACTGCGCTGCCTTGCGTCTGTTTGACCAAGAAACAAAGAGTAGGCAAATGACAAGACTCTAGACATCGTGTGGAAGCTGTAGGTATTGCAACCTCAGCCCCATTAAATGTGGTTCACCTTTATCAATGGGTTGAAGTCGCGCATGGATATTTTTTTTCCATTTTCAGTGATCAGATTTTCCTGCACTTTTCGATGAAACGCACGTTCTGTTATAGTCACAGCCGTGATTTAACCAGTTTTATAAACGTCTGAGTGTTTTCTATCCACACATACTAATCATATGCATATACTATATCCCTGGCATGAGTAGCAGGGCGCTGAAATGTTGCGCGATTTTTAACAGAATGTTCGAAAAAAAGTAGGGGGTAGGAGTAACAGAATGTGAAATGTCAGAATAATAGTAGAGAGAATGATTTATTTCCGATTTGATTTATTTCATCACATTCCCAGTGGGTTAGTAGTTGTGCAGTTTGTTGTGCAGTTTGTTGTGCAGTTTAGTTTGTGTGTAATAATATACGTCCGTTATTCTATTTGTGTGATATATGATTAGTGAAATGTAGTTTTATATGTGTGCTTTTTGTTTAGCAATGGGGTAACAATTCAATTATATGTTTTATTTGTATTTCTATTCTACAATTTGTTTCTATTTGTTCTATTCAGTTATTTTGTAAATTTACGAGTCTTATTTTGTATATGTACTTGTATAGTTTTAAATGTTACCATTATTTATTTATATTGTTCCAAATGTCTGAATAAAAATGACAGATATTGCAGAATGGTGCTTTTTTGTTGTTGGTGGGGCTGAAGGGGGGTTGCCCAGGAACCTTACAAGCTAGAACAGCCACTGGATATATACATGACGGAGGCTCAATCAAGCTAGTCGTCTTGACTACTTTCTCGCACGAAAAGTTAAAAAACTGTTGATAGGGGACAGAATGCGGTCGGACAATCAAAATAATTGGCATATATACAGAATTTCCATGTAGGTGAGGTGATTTGAAATGTAATAAAAGTATTTTGGATGACAACTTGTTTTTAACCTCGACAGAAGAATTTCTAACTGACTTTTCTGGCATGATATAACAACAGCAGATCCCCTTATTGTATGGGACACTTTTAAATGTGCCTTTAGAGGCCATGCAATTCAATACTCATTAACAAAAGCAATTTAGGTTTAAATAGTTCATATTAACAAAGGAAATAGAGGGACTAACAGCAAAGTCCAACAGCAATACAAACTGTACCATAGAGGCTCAGAGTAAGTTAAGGGGGATAACAAAATGGAGAAACTTATTCAAGAAAGATCAAGTGTAATATATTATACAAATAAAGTGAACTGGATGGAAGATGGGGGGAGGAATTAACCAAATGATTTTTTCATCTTCAGCATATAAATGCTTCCAAAAGTAATTTACTTAAACCATGTTACAAATGATGGAGTCCCACATGATTAACCAAACAATATTTTAAAAGAAAAAGCTATGTACTGAACCAACCTCAAATTCTTACTTTTATTCTCTGTGTTCCATCAAGGTTCACACTGTGGACATTCACAGGACTCCCTTTTCTAAAAAGGACTCCCTAACCCTAACTCTAACCCAAAGACTCCCTAACCCTAACTCTAACCCATTCACAGGAACCCTAAACCCTCACAGGACTCCCTAACCCTAACTCTAACCCATTCACAGGACTTAACCCTAACTCTAACCCTGTCACAGGACTTCCATCTAACCCATTCACAGGACTCCCTAACCCTAACTCTAACCCATTCACAGGACTCCCTAACCCTAACTCTAACCCATTCACAGGACTACCCTAACCCTAACTCTAACCCATTCACAGGACTCCCTAACCCTAACTCTAACCCATTCACAGGACTCCCTAACCCTAACTCTAACCCATTCACAGGACTCCCTAACCCTAACTCTAACCCATTCACAGGACTCCCCTAACCCTAACTCTAACCCATTCACAGGACTCCCCTAACCCTAACTAACCCATTAACCCATTCACCCAGGACTCCCCTAACCCTAACTCTAACCCATTCACAGGACTCCCTAACCCTAACTCTAACCCATTCACAGGACTCCCCTAACCCTAACTAACCCATTCACAGGACTCCCTAACCCTAACTCTAACCCATTCACAGGACTCCCTAACCCTAACTCTAACTCATTCACAGGACTCCCTAACCCTAATAACCCATTCACAGGACTCCCTAACCCTAACTCTAACCCATTCACAGGACTCCCTAACCCTAACTCTAGCCCATTCACAGGACTCCCTAACCCTAACTCTAACCCATTCACAGGACTCCCTAACCCTAACTCTAACCCATTCACAGGACTCCCTAACCCTAACTCTAACCCATTCACAGGACTCCCTAACCCTAACTCTAACCCATTCACAGGACTCCCCTAACCCTAACTCTAACCCATTCACAGGACTCCCTAACCCTAACTCTAACCCATTCACAGGACTCCCCTAACCCTAACTCTAACCCATTCACAGGACTCCCTAACCCTAACTCTAACCCATTCACAGGACTCCCCTAACCCTAACTCTAACCCATTCACAGGACTCCCTAACCCTAACTCTAACCCATTCACAGGACTCCCTAACCCTATCTCTAACCCATTCACAGGACTCCCTAACCCTAACTCTAACCCATTCACAGGACTCCCTAACCCTAACTCTAACTCATTCACAGGACTCCCCTAACCCTAACTCTAACCCATTCACAGGACTCCCTAACCCTAACTCTAACCCATTCACAGGACTCCCTAACCCTAACTCTAACCCATTCACAGGACTCCCCTAACCCTAACTCTAACCCATTCACAGGACTCCCCTGAGCGACAAAACTTGTACTGAGTCATTCCAAAAGTGGAAAGCCTGGGTAGGTAATTGATAACCCAGTCCAAACCAAAGATGTGTATTCGCAAATACCAAGCCAATCATTAACAACGGTGACCTTATACAATGTTCCCTAACCCTAACTCTAACCCTAACCCAGGATAAAAATGACTAACAAACAATGACCTTTAGTGGTAAATGCCCCACACAAAAGGACATGAATTATGATGAGTTGCAGATGCATATCAGTAAGCATTAGAGTCACAGATGGCTATAAATCAAACCATTCAATCATTTCTGCCCGGGAAGCAAATGCGTTATTCAATTGCACTTGGTGAAAAATTAGTCCAGACAAAAGACCCAGGTTGGGGTCAAAGAGTTGTTCTAGTCCTATAAACAAAGACCCAGGTTGGGGTCAAAGAGTTGTTCTAGTCCTATTACACAAAGTCCCAGGTTGGGGTCAAAGAGTTGTTCTAGTCCTATAAACAAAGACCCAGGTTGGGGTCAAAGAGTTGTCCTAGTCCTATAAACAAAGTCCCAGGTTGGGGTCAAAGAGTTGTTCTAGTCCTATTACACAAAGTCCCAGGTTGGGGTCAAAGAGTTGTCCTATAAACAAAGTCCCAGGTTGGGGTCAAAGAGTTGTTCTAGTCCTATTAAACAAAGTCCCAGGTTGGGGTCAAAGAGTTGTCCTATAAACAAAGTCCCAGGTTGGGGTCAAAGAGTTGTTCTAGTCCTATAAACAAAATCCTAGGTTGGGGTCAAAGAGTTGTTCTAGTCCTATAAACAAAGACCCAGGTTGGGGTCAAAGAGTTGTTCTAGTCCTATAAACAAAGACCCAGGTTGGGGTCAAAGAGTTGTCCTAGTCCTATAAACAAAGTCCCAGGTTGGGGTCAAAGAGTTGTCCTAGTCCTATTAAACAAAGTCCCAGGTTGGGGTCAAAGAGTTGTTCTAGTCCTATAAACAAAGTCCCAGGTTGGGGTAAACGTGTTGTCCCTATTAAACAAAGTCCCAGGTTGGGGTCAAAGAGTTGTTCTAGTCCTATTAAACAAAGTCCCAGGTTGGGGTCAAAGAGTTGTCCTAGTCCTATAAACAAAGACCCTGGTTGGGGTCAAAGAGTTGTCCTATTAAACAAAGTCCCAGGTTGGGGTCAAAGAGTTGTTCTAGTCCTATTACACAAAGTCCCAGGTTGGGGTCAAAGAGTTGTCCTAGTCCTATAAACAAAGACCCAGGTTGGGGACAAAGAGTTGTCCTATTAAACAAAGACCCAGGTTGGGGTCAAAGAGTTGTTCTAGTCCTATTACACAAAGTCCCAGGTTGGGGACAAAGAGTTGTCCTAGTCCTATTACACAAAGACCCAGGTTGGGGACAAAGCGTTGTTCTTGTCCTCGTAAACAGTTCGGGATCATTATTGGATTTACTTCTTGTTCTTTTGTAATAATACCACCGGACTGAAATATTCCTTTCTTGTAGATGAATAAAATACATGTTATGTCAATATCAACTCTAAAGAGTTGTAGCGTGACAAGATTTACCTCCGATCTACTTGTGTTTTTTGAACATGGTGATGTTATCGTAGCGCAGACAGAGCCAGGAAGGAAGTACAGCTGATACAGCTGGCGGTACCACATCAAATCAGAACGATACGGAGGGAGGGAGGGAGGGAGGAAGGGAGGGAGGGAGGTGGGAGGGAGGGGAGAGAGAGGGAGGGAGAGGGAGGGAGGGGAGGGAGAGAGGGAGGGAGGGAGGGAGGGAGGAGGGAGGGGGAGGGAGGGAGGGAGGGAGGGAGGGAGGGAGGGAGGGAGGGAGGGAGGGGGAGGGAGGGTGGGAGGGTGGGAGGGGGGGAGGATGGGAGGGAGGGAGGGTGGGAGGGAGGTAGGGAGGGGGGAGGGAGGGAGGGAGGGGGTGGGAGGGAGGGAGGTGGGGAGGGGAGGGAGGGAGGGAGGAGGGAGGGAGGGAGGGAGGGAGGGAGGGAGGGAGGGAGGATGGGAGGGAGGATGGGAGGGAGGGAGGGAGGGAGGGAGGGAGGATGGGAGGGAGGGAGGGAGGGAGGGGGAGGAGGGAGGGGTGTGGACTGGGGGAGAAGGATGGGAGGGAAGCTGTCTGGAATCTGATCCAGAGGAGGGAGAGCTGGGTTCCTCACCTGGATGATTCACATTTTTACTGAAGATCTGAAGTGGGAGGTTTTTTACGTTGAATTCTTGATTCACATTTTTACTGAAGATCTGAAGGGAGGAAGGGACACATGTTTTACTTAGACCGTTGAATTCCTTGAGGGAAAATAGCTAGACATTCAATGAACCACAACAGCTTCCAGGAGGGTTTGTCCAGGTTCATTCGTTCCGTTGAATGTATGGGGGGCGGCAGGGTAGGATAGTGGTTAGAGCGTTGGAAAGGTTGCAAGTTCGAATCCCCTAGACAAGGTACAAATCTGTCATTCTTCCCCTGAACAGGCAGTTAACCCACTGTTCCTAGGCCGTCATTGAAAATAAGAATTTGTTCTTAACTGACTTAAAGGTCAAGGGGAAAAATGATCCCT